>NW_027363968.1:0-361170 GCF_046119375.1 Phyllobates terribilis | reverse complement strand
AGTTGAGGTGCAATACCCCTGAAGCAACTGAACCCTCGGGGCGCTACATTTCCGTAGCTCCGTGAACATGATTTGCGACTGTTTGACAGCTTTAATACATGTGTGGAATGCTGGAAAAACAGGCATTCCTCACATGTATTAAAGCTGTCAAACAGTCGCAAATCACGTTCCCGGAGTGACGAAAACTTAAAGCCCGAGCACACTGAAGATAATAGGTGCTCACCTGAGCATGCTCGTAAATCTCGAGCAATGAGCATGCTCGATCATCACTACTTGCTATGTGTAGCACAAGTGATCAGACGATGGCAGCTTCAACTCTCCCATGGAGGCTATTGAAGCAGGTAAAAAGTAAAAAAAATGTTTTTAAAAATATTTAAAAATGTAACAGTTCAAATCACCCTCCTTTTGCCCCATTCAAAATAAAACAATTAAAAATAAAAAATACACATACTTGGTATCGGCGAGTTCAGAATCACCCGATCTGTCAAAATATAAAGAGAATTAATCAGATCGGTAATGAGGAAAAAAAACAAAACTGTAGAATTTTGGTTGCTGCAACATTGCAATAAAACAAAATAACGGGCAATAAAACATCGTATCTATCCCAAAATGGCATCAATAAAAACGTCAACTCAGCGCGCAAGAAATAAGCCCTCACCCGGCCCCAGATCCCAAAAAAGGAGATTCCATGGGTCTTGGAAAATGGCTCCATCATTTTTTTTTTTACAAACTTTGGAATTTTTTTTCACCACTTAAATAAAAAAGAACCTATACATGTTTGGTGTCTACAAACTCGTAATGACACGGAGAATCATAATGGCAGGTCACTTTTAGCATTTACTGAATATGTTAAAAAAAACAATTGTCAAATTGCACTTTTTTTGCAATTTCACCACACTTGGAATTTTTTTCCCGTTTTCCAGTACACAATATGGTAAAATCAATGGCGTCGTTCAAAAGTACAACTCGTCTGCGAGAAACAAGCCCTCACACGGCCATATTGACTGAAAAAAAAAAGTTATGGCTCTGGGTAGAAGGGGATCAAAAAATGAAAATGCAAAAACAAAAAATCCCAGGATGGTAAAGGGGTTAAATGAGCAATGTATATATGTGATTTGTTTTTTGAAATCTATGTCTTAATCCACAGTTTTTAATACACCGTATTTTACAGACCATAAGGTTTTAGAGGAGGAAAATAGAAAAAAAATGTGAAGAAAAAAATGTCATGCCGCATTGTTATGGGGAAGGGTCTCCTGCTGGCACTGTTTATGGCCCCCACACGCCGATGTCAGCTGCCGGAATATTCACTGCTCCCCATGCCCGGGGGTGTGGAGAAAGTTTTAAGAAAATTATACAAACAACCTTTTCACCTATCTAGATTAGTGCCCTTATGGGAAAATCCTAGATTTATTCAGGGTAAACAGAACAAGCTTTGCAAGCAATGGAACCAGAAAGGGATTTATTAAATGGTAATGAAGGAAGGCTGCTCACCTGGCAGGAATTCTCAGGGATGTATGATATGGGAGATCATCAATGTCTACAGTACCACCAAACAGTTACTTTCTACAGCTCTATGGTGAGAGATTTCGGGAAGGTGGAAAGGAGGGGTGATTTTGACATATTGATGTGGTCTAGCTCATGGGTAAATTCCCTATCCACAATATACAAAAGGATTAGGAGACAAATTCTGCACACTGTGGTACCTGATTTATTTATCCATTGGAGTATAGCGCTAAATGACACTTAGATAGATGGTAAACTTTTGACGGGCTTGGATAAAGTAAAAATAGCAATGAACAATGGAGAGAAATGCAGTACAAACTGATTCATAATGCCATTTATGCTTTCAATTTTTCCTACAAAGATGCTTCATCACATTATTTATGAAAATGCCCAAAATGTAACCTAAAACCAATTTGTTTGATAGCATCAGGCGATGCCCTTCCACCCAAATGGTGTGGGAAGAGACCCTTCTCTATTTAGATAATGTTTGGAGAATTAAAGTCCCACAGTCTCCTCGGGCATGTTTATTTCATCATATTGTAACAGAACATCGGGAGGATGGGGACAGAGTTCTGTCTATACAGATAATACATGTAGTTCTATTGGTGGTTAAAAAATGTATACTTAGATATGGGTTGAAGAAAGAGACACCTCAATTATCTGAAATAATCAAAACTCTGAAAACCTTATTAGTTTATGAGAAACTTGAGTCAGAAAAACAAAAAGAAAAGTCGACGACAGCGTTTTTTCACAAACTGAGATCTTTTAATGAATATAGCAATACACAATCTGATATGTCACAGCTGATGAAAGTATTCTGACACACATCCTGGTATCATATGGAGGAACATAGGGGGACAACAGGGTTACTTAAAGTCTAATGGATTCACTTATTTTTACATCTATTCATATAAGGATTTTGGAAAAGTATTTTTTTGTTGTTTTGCATGCGGAGTTAAAAATTGAATCTGTTAAAATTGTGGAAAAAAAATGATTGGATGGATTTCACACTTATTTATAAAGATGCGGTCTGTGTTGGTAAATGTCATGGAGATTCTAGGATTATAACCCGATTTGTTTGTCTATTTTGTCTCATTAAATAAAGTTTGTTTAAAAAAAATAGATGAGAACACTAGATTCCATCATGACATCATAATTAACCATCACTACTTACAGAAGTGTTTACACCCATATAGTCACTTTGACATTCCGGTGTCATTGCTGTCAGTGAGAAGCTACATAGCTAATCATATACTGATTGCGCTTGGATTTACTTTGGATTTACTTGAAATGTCTGAAATTCCTTCAGACAGACTTCAGGTGTTAGCACTGCTCCAGGGGATTCTTACCACCTACGCCCCTGACATTGTGCTACCACTACCCGATGGCGTCCTCAGCTTCACTTACCGGCTGGTTATGAAGCTTGTGATAGACTGCCTGACCAAATACCACAAAGGTCGTATTAGCTCAGAATATCTTGAGCATTTACAGCAAAACATCTGGACACTCGTACAGCAGGTAAATAGCAGGCAATCTGCACAAATCTTATAATAATAATAATAATAATAGAATATGGTAAGGGATTACAAGTTTAAGTTTAACCTGTTCCAAATACTAAGATTAGAATAGCTGGGGCCAAAAATGGGGCATACAGGCTACATGACAAGGGAAATTGAGGTATCTAAAGAGTTAATTGAAATAGGGACAGGAAGGTTGTTACCGTGGGGTGAATGGGATTGGTTAACCTTGTAAGGACCAGGAAATTTGACATTTTTTGCTGTCATTTTTTCATCACTTTCTTTTAAGAGCCATAACTTTCTTATTTTTCTGTTGGCGTTTGTGAGAAGAGTTGTAGCTTTGAGTGGCTCCATTCTTTTTACCATAAAATATACAGTAGTTTTTTGGGGGTTTTGTTTTTACGGCGTTTGTTATGCATTAAAAATGACCTGGAAATATGATTTTCCACGACATTTCGATTAAGGCGATACCGAATATGCAAAGAAAATTCAGAATATTGCGAAAACATTTTTTTGCTTTGAGTCGCTAAATTCTGAGACCCATAACAATTCTTATTTTTCTGTTGATGGGGCCCAGTGAAGACTTGTTTTTTTACGCTGTAAGATATGGAGGAGAGGAAGGAGGATTTAAAAGGCGGTGCTTGATAAATAGAGGGTTTGGGGAGATGTGATTTTTAATTGTCACAGGCCGATTTACACAAGTCGTAAGCAGTCATGTGTCTTACTTACATGCCTTAGGTGTGGAGGGTGGATGTGGAGATATAAAGGGAACCTGTCGCCTAAAATAATGCTATTAACCTGCACCTCAATTTGCAGGTTAATAGCGTTCTGACACCATGCAGCCGCCACACTGAAATAAACTGTATCTCCCCTGGCAGCCTCGCTCTTTCAGTCATATCGGTGGCGCCGGCAAGCTTTCAGTCACCGTTCTCTGCATAGTGAGCGGCGGCTGTAACCGCACCCGGCACTGACTGACAGCCGGTGCTAATATGGCCGCACAATGTCAGAATGCTACTAACCTGCATATCAACTCCATATCTGCAGGTTAATAGCATTACTTTACATGACAGGTTCCCTTTAGAGGTTTACAAATGACCGGATCCCTCGTCAGCTGTCATGTAGTATTTGTAGTGCCAATATCAGGAGTAACACGGCGACATAAATGGCATCCTCCATTCTGCACTTTCTCTCATGATTTTCCTTTCTTGTTTATTTCCATCTCTATAGGCTGAAGAAAAATCCCATAGTGGAGAATTGGCCTTTATTAAACAACTGGCCCAGAATGTCCTGCTTGTACTGGAGTATCCGGCCTACTCCCTGGAGCGCCTGGTAAGGAGCCATCGTCTTCTACATCTCATGTCCTTGTTGTCTGATCTTCTCCAGATTACCGTCATATAGCAGAAGCTCAGATTTATGGTGGTAGAGGCCTCCCTGTCCGCTCCAGGCAGACACAGGACATTTTATGCCCGCCTGTCTCTGCGGCTCCATCATATGTGAGGACAGTCTGTACTCAGCGGTGCGGAGTTAGTATTTCCGCTTCTGTCTCTCTCGATCATCACAATCTTCCTTCTTATAAATGCTGCAGTCCTGATAGAAGATATTGTAGATCAGTTGTAGATACAAGTCCCTTATACAACCCCTGGCAAAAATTATGGAATCACCGGGCTCGGAGGATGTTCATTCAGTTGTTTCATGTTGTTGAAAAAAAAGCAGATCACAGACATGGCACAAAACTAAAGTCATTTCAAATGGCAACTTTAGGGCTTTAAGATACACTAAAAGAAATCAAGATTAAAAATGTGGTACTCAGTAAGGGTAATTTTTTTCATACCAAGCAGAGGGAAAAAAATATGGAATCACTCAATTCTGAGGAAAAAATTATGGAATCATGAAAAACAAAGACACAAAAGAACACTACAATACATCACTAGTATTTCGTTGCACCACCTCTGGCTTTAATAACAGCTTGAAGTCTCTGAGGCATGGACTTAATGAGTGACAAACAGTACTCTTCATCAATCTGGCTCCAACTTTCTCTGATTGCTGTTGCCAGATCAGCTTTGCAGGTTGGAGCTTTGTCATGCACCATTTTCTTCAACTTCCACCAAAGATTTTCAATTGGATTCAGATCCGGACTATTTGCAGGCCATGACATTGACCTTATGTGTCTTCTTTCAAGGAATGTTTTCACAGTTTTTGCTCTATGGCAGGATGCATTATCATCTTGAAGAATGATGTCATCATCCCCAAACATCGTTTCAATTGATGGGATAAGAAGACTGTCCAAAATATCAATGTAAACTTGCGCATTTATTGAAGATGTAATGACAGCCATCTCCCCAGTGCCTTTACCTGACATGCAGCCTCATATCATCAATGACTGTGAAAATTTGCATGTTCTCTTCATGCAGTCATCTTTATAAATCTCATTGGAACGGCACCAAACAAAAGTTCCAGCATCATCACCTTGCCCAATGCAGATTCGCGATTCATCACTGAATATGACTTTCATCCAGTCATCCACAGTCCACAATTGCTTTTCCTTAGCCCATTGTAACCTTGTTTTTTTGTGTTTATGTGTTAATGATGGCTTATGTTTAGCTTTTCTGTATGTAAATCCCATTTCCTTTAGGCGGTTTCTTACAGTTCGGCCACAGACATTGACTCCAGTTTCCTCCAATTCATTCCTCATTTGTTTTGTTGTGCATTTCCTGTTTTGAAACCATATTGGATTAAGTTTCCGGTCTTGATGCTTTGATGTCTTCCTTGGGCAACATTGTGTGATGATTTACCTTCTTTTAAGAGTTTGATAATCCTCTAATTTGTTTCAATTGACATCTCTCGTGTTGGAGCCATGAGTCATGTCAGTCCACTTGGTGCAACAGCTCTCCAAGGTGTGATCACTCCTTTTTAGATGCAGATTAACTAGCAGATCTAATTTGATGCAGGTGTTAGATTGGAAATGAAAATTTACAGTGTGATTCCATAATTTTTTCTTCAGAATTTAGTGATTCCATAATTTTTTTCCCTCTGCTTGGTCTAAAATAAATTACCTTTACTGAGTATCTCATTTTTAATATTGATTTCTTTTAGTGTTTCTTAAAGCCCTAAAGTTGCCATTGGAAATTACTTTAGTTTTGTGCCATGTCTGTGATCTGCTTTTTTTTCAACAACATTAAACAACTGAATGAACATCCTCCGAGCCCGGTGATTCCATAATTTTTGCCAGGGGTTGTATATTAATGTGGATTTACTGGGGGAGCGGCTTTGTATAGTTCGTCCAATACTGAAATTATCCAGGAAATCCAATGATTAGTCCTTCCTGTCTATTGTATGTGGTAATGTAGTATTTGTGAAATGTTATATTAATTGTATATATTATATCCATCAGGAAACATCCGAAGGCGACTCCAAAGAGGGGCAAAACGGAAATATTGCTGACCCTGATATCAGTCAGCCGGGGCCGAACCCTGATCTGATGGAAGGTAAGCCGGTCATCTAATATTTTACATACAAATATCAAGTTATAGAGAATGACAGAGAACATGGAGATTTACTCTTCATCCAATGTATGAGGAAGCTGGTGGCTCATGAGCCCCCATGGACTATAATGAGGGGGTCACAAATGTACAAAGAAGGTCATTGGTCCCCAATCATGTAATTGTTGAGGATTCGGTCAGATCCTGAGCAATGACACGTTCATAGTACAGTATATATATATAGATATGCCATAAATATATACAGTTTGTGCAGAATATCCTTATATCTAGTATATTCCATGTACAGGGGTCTTATCATTTCCATTATTATATGGATGTGTTATATAAGTGGTGATATAGACTAATACATGTCGTCTCTTCATTATTTTATCATTATTATAGGAATAACTGTGCCGACAAATACTGATGGTGGAACATCTGAGCCACCAGAGATCATCCAGGAATCTGCCAGTGTAAGTATCATGGGACGTCTGTATATCATCAGATGACGGGTGGGAATTACACATCCCATATGACAATGGGATATCTCTGCTCTTATGTAGATCAGACCTATTATGTGTGACGGTGGTGTTATTATTCTGTCTCCTCCGTGTGATGTCCCTTATCCTCCCCTGCAGTACAATGATTTATGTGTATGGGGAATATCCACTTATAATATAATAGTGTCTGTGGGGGGTCCGGCTTTTATCACGTCCTCTACTTCAGTTGCAGTGTAATCAGGGGGGATATAATATAGACGGGAGATCTGGAGCTTTTATACTCTTGCAGCTTCGTTGTCTTAATGTCATTTCTTATTCCTTTTTAGGCCTTGATCAGATCAGTGAATCCTTGTAAGGACGACTTTAATCCTATCAAACTGATCAGCTGTGGAGGATTTGGGTGAGCTTTACTTGGTATAATATTTATTTCTCAGGGCTCCTTATAGTGATGCCTATGTCTCTATGTCCTGCCCGCGCAATGCTACCATAGAGAAATTATGGTTCCACATCACTGTCCACATCTAATTGTCTCTCTTCAGGTCAGTTAGGATGTGACGTGGAAGAGGACTTTCCATAGGTGATCATTTATGGAGTGTTATTTTATGGATTTCTAGTGATGGCCGCACATCTAGTATTAACCATTAGTACAGGAGATCACTTGATCAGGTCTATGGATGGACTGTTAGTAAGAATTCATAATAAATCATGTCTTTTCTTCCTCCTCAGATCCGTCCACCTAGTTCGCCATACAGACACAAACAAGATATGTGCTATGAAGAAAATGGACAAGCAGAACCTGAGAAAGCCAAAGACCCTTAAATGGGCCTTTCAGGAGAGGGACATCTCTACATTCGCTGATTGTCCCTTTGTGGCCTCCATGTTCTGCTCCTTTCCTACTAAATTTCATCTGTGTATGGTCATGGAGTATGCACCAGGTAGGACACATCCATTGTATTTATATCCAGCCCACGTCTGCCTAATCCTAGCACCTTATATATAACCTGAACATGTCCACATGGACGGTTACATGTCCACACCGCATTTACTATAATGTTACTAAGATGCCTTGTGTGTCCTCACTGAGCATGGCGGCAATATCTGCTACGGAGGAAAGGAAGATTTCTCTGTATTTGAACAGTTTTTATAGATGAGAAGTTTCACAGAGAAATAAATGAGAGGCTTGTAGATGAGGCCTGGCTCTGTCTCTATGTACAGGGTTCCTCTGCAGTATACGCTCTACATTACACAGTGTATCTCTATATATACCATCCAGTCCCAATATCTCCGCTTGTTTCACATTCACACTCATCATGTGTAATTTACTCTGTAACAGACCCTCACCTGTCATATTTGCTTTTTCCTGTAGGAGGAGACTGTGGCAATCTTCTACAGCACAGGGGTCCTTTACCTATCACCTTGGCCCGTCTGTACATTGCAGAAACAGTCCTTGCTGTGGAATATCTGCACAGCTATGGTGTGGTGCACAGAGACCTGAAGCCTGTAAAGTAAGTGACCCTTGAGCTATAATAAAGGGGATGAAAGTTAGTTTGTTATTCAGTCTATGGGTTATTACTTTTGGCTTACAACATCTTTTCTTTTACAGCCTCCTGATAACATCAACAGGACATATTAAAGTGACCGATTTTGGAGTTTCAAAACTTGGCCTCATGAGACCAACATCAAACATCTATAAGGCTCAAACTATGGACATCACCAAAGAGTTCTGTGATAAAGAGGTCGGCTTTACTTACAGGATTTTCTACTTTACATATCTCATCTCTTTCTCCTTCTCTGATCATTTCTCATCACATTTCCACTGATGTTATTTGTCGTATGTATTGATCATCATCTCATTCTTCTGTTGTTTTCCAGACTGCTGGCACGTCTAGTTACATGGCCCCATAAGTTATCCTAAGGAAAGGCTATGGAAGACCTGTTGACTGGTGGTCAGTAGGCATCATCCTATATGAATTTCTCTTTGGATATACACCATTTTATAGGGCTTCCCAAAAGGAGAAATTACGCAGTATCCTCAGTGGTAAGTAAAATAATCTGACTGCTTGTCATGTCGCTGTTATTTGGTTTGATTTGTTCCTTGGTTCAGTTTCTAGCTTTTTTAAGGAAAATGCTTTTTTATGTAAATAAATGAAGAGGTTTTATTTCCTGTAATATTTTCTTTTTATATCACAGATGACATTGTTTGGAGATGTAATTCCTTTCCTCCACCAAATGCTCGGGGCATCATCACTCAGCTACTCAGAAAAAATCCAGAACAAAGACTTGGGACAGGTAATATGATTATAGTACTAATAATGACTTATTACACCTCTGGGCAAATGAAGGTGTCCATGAGGATGAGCACTGAAGGTCTCTACCAACGTGTCCATTCCCCATTCTTCATGCTATAATGTTCAGTTCAGTTCCTTCATGTTGGCTCTTTTAAATCTCCAGTTCAGATTAACATAAACTGTATAGATACGGAGTAGTTTCTCTGACAATAACTGTATCAATTTTTTTCTTGTCTTCCTTTTCCAGGAGGGGCACACGAGATCAAAATTCATCCATTTCTGCGTGACTTAAACTTTAACAACCTTCTAAGTCAGAAGCCTCTGTTCGTTCCTGATCTAAAATCAGATGAGGACACCCGCTATTTTAGCAGTAAGTAAAATGAGACGTTATCGGCAGAAAACTGCTGAGTGTCTTTTCTTTCATTATGTGTGACAATCAGTTCCCATCATAATGAGTAATAACATGGTGACTGTCTGACTGGCTCTTATACTAATAATTTCTCATAACACTTTTACTTTTCAGATCGCTCTGTGGGTTATAAATTTAGGAATTCAGATGATGGGGACACAAGTGAGGACAATGACTGTCCAGAAATCAAAAACTTTGAATCATCTTCTCAAAGGTTTTCCAAAGTAAGTATATCTAAATGATGTAGGTCAATAAAATGAATAAAACCTATGATTAGAAAAAAAGTTTCAAAATATATCTATTTATATTTTATATTTCTTTGTGTTTTTTTAGCTATATACCACCAGTACCAAGATGGTGACCATTGAAGAACCTATGTCACCTCCAGAGTGTACCCCTGAGAACAGCAAAAAACACCAAGACTTGTGAGTAGATTATTATTATTATTATGAGATTTAGCTCTGATATATGCTCAGACACGAGTAACACAAATCTAAATCCAGCATCCACCACCCCATGATAACTGATTGCTGTGGATCTGGCTTGTGATTACACAGCAATATCAGTTGATCATTGCAACGAGCCATTCATTCCCAGCTCTTTATAGGCCAATATTACTAGTTAGACTCCATTCTTGCTGGTAGAATGGGGTCCTGAGCAGAGTATCCCCTTTATGATGTCCCAAATGGCCTTACAGACAGGTGTTCTTCCTTTTTGTATTGTTTTCCCTTGTAATTTACTTGACTTTCTTCTACCAAACAGGCATAAAGAATCTCCCCCTTCCAAAACTGATGATGGTGACAATCAGTGTGTCACTGCTAAAAAGTGTGAGTCATCCTCGCCCTCATTGTCAGGTATGTACAGATTTATAGACCATCCCATTATAGGCTATGATACAAAAGTGTAATGTGAATCTGCACATGAAGGCTCAGATAATGACTTACTTTATTCCCGCTGCCCCTGAGTATTCAATTTTTTGTTTTGGTAAAATCCACCATACGGTTCCAGAGTTATTGGCAGTTTTATTTAGTGCTCATTTTTATGGTCTTTACAAGGGGGTGGTGCTAACAGGATTATCTGGGGGGGGGGGTGTCTTCAGCCTCTTCTTCAGTATTATAGTGTGGTAAAGACCATAAAAATGACCACTAAATAAAAAGGCCCCTGTCTGTGGAACTGTAAGGCGGTGTGCTCACAATGCGTTTTTAAACGTTTCCGCAGCAGCAATTCCGCCGCAGAAACGCTTAAAAAACGCTTGGTAGAAGGCCTGCCATATTCCCCAATGATAATCCGCATGTGCTGTGCACATGCTGCAGAAATTTCCGCTGCGGATTATCATTGCGGAAAAATCCGCAGCACTACCAATTATTTTGCAGAAGTCCTGCGTTTTCACCGCCATTGACTTGCATTGGAACGCATGGAATCCGCATCACTGCATCTGTACATGCGGAATCCATGTGTTTCAATGTACGGATGGTACTCCTCCAGACCCCCCCTACCATAGAACCTGTAAAAAAAAAAGAATAAAATAAAAAATAAATATGATACTTACCTTCTGATGGCCTCCGGTTCCTTGTCTCGGCTTGCCGGCAGCTCGCGGTAGACTAAAGGACCTGCGCTGACGTCATTTAGTCATGTGACGGGTCATGCGACCAATGATGTCGGCAGGTCCTTAAATCTACCGCGAGCTGCCGGCAAGCCAAGAAAAGGACTCCGGGGGCATCAGAAAGTAAGTATATTTATTTTTTACCATTCTTTCGGTCACACTATATAAATCCATGCCGGCTGCAGGTTGCATGGATTTATATAGTGTGACCAAGTTGTCAAGCACTTTCCAAGTGATGCTAAAATCGCTTGGAAAGTGCTTGACAACCCGCATGCGAAATCGCATGATCCGCATGTCCCTGGCAGGAAAAACACATGTACAATCCGCATGTACAATCCCCATGTACAATCCGCATGTACAATCCACATGTTCAATCCGCATGCATTTTTTGTGCCAGGGAGATGCAGAAACGCTGAGGAAAAAATCCGGAGCATTTCTGCATCGTGGGCACATAGCCTAAGGGGGATTTTAATAAAAACCAAAAACAGAGTCCTCAGGGGAGCAGGGGAATAAAGTAAGAGTGAATTCTGGACACTTAAGACCTGGTGATGAGTCTTCTTTAAACTTACGCTTAAGTGTTATCTGACGGATTATATAAAAACACTTTGGCTTGCTGCAAGTAATGTCATGTTAATAAGGGAGACACCACACGGCCGCACACAGAAAAGCTACAAGTGCAGATTAACCAGTTTGAGTAACTCTATAAACATATAAAATGAATCTTTGAGGAGTTTAGAATCAACATCTTTTTCTGACTTTTTATTAGAACCTCCAGTTCAGGAGAGAAAGAAATCTGCACTAAATCTGAGAAAACAGCAAAGAACAGATAAAGTGGAAGAGGGGGAAAGTAGTAGGCGAGGTAAGTGTGACGATAACCTCCATGTTGTATGATGTCAGTGAGATAAGTCATGTGGAGCAGATGTCATCTGTCAGTGGTGGGATTGTCACATGTATGATGGCTGACAATGATCCCGCACCTCTGTATGGAGAAGATTCCTCTACCGGCCTTCCACAGAGACACCACAGTCGTGTCCTCTAATATGGAGTCCCATTACTTACATCGGTTTTCATCTTTTTTATAGGTTCTATCTTCCACCGGATGATATCATCCTGCCGGCGTGGATTATCCAGGGCTGCTCGCACTATCAGACAAAGCTGCATTTTTGCCCACTGTCACCAGGGCACCAGAAACATCTCAAGGGCAGAAAACCCTCACATCTAGTGCCCTGAAGAAAGTACAGCACATCCACCATCAATGCTGTACCTGCATGGAAAGAGTTGTACCATCTACTGTACCTGTGGCCATCTGACCAGCGAGAAATATCTGCAAAAGTCAAAGGCCTCCAAGAACATCTTTTCAACCTTCCATTTAATTCTTAATTAAAAAAAAATAAATTGATTAATGTCCTTTTGAATTGAATTGAATATTACTGACATTTATGGCATATCAATGCTACACATGTTATATCTGTCCAATGGTTTGGACACCAAACAGAAGATTAGACAAGACTGAAACATACAGTTTGCACAGCAAGTTGTTTTTACATTGCAGTGTTTGTTCAATTAAATTTTATTGAGTGCTTTTCATAAGGGAACCAGGCAGAAACCACCTGAAATAGACATTGTGTGCACAAAAAGTGGCAACCAAGCTAGGGGGAAACATGCCCTGATCCACTGATTTTACAAGAACTCAGATACTTTTACCTTAGTAGCGCTCTATTTCAGATTCAGGCACAAGAACAAGTTGGATTCTGTGCTGTGCATCCTGGAGGTCCCAGCAGCCACAATCCACCAGAAGCGTAGCTAAGACTTCAAGCACAGGGGAGGCGAAACATCCGAGTGGGTCACTAACCGATATTACCACTATTTGGTGACCATATAGTGGTAGATAACAGCACATATTAAGACTATAGATGAGTGAGCACTAAACTGCTCAGATGCTTGTTACTCGAACCGAACAATTCCTAATGTTCGTGTGCTCATTTCAAGTAACAAGTATAATGGAAGTCAATGAGAAATCCGAGCATTTTTCTGGAAGACCCTACAAGGAGGTCTGGGCGGCAGTGAAAATGTTCAAATGGATGGAAAAAGTGCTGAATGGAAGGAGAACAGCATGGGGAAGACCCCTGGAGGCATCTCTGACTCCCAGATCTCTGCTGAGAACAATGGTGTGACACTTTTTCTCCACTTTAAGGACTGAGAATAAAACATTCCCAATCAATGAGAAATTGCATTTAACAGGAACAAAAATGTTAAAGGGGTTGCCCAGTACTTTAGATTACCCCCACAATGTATCCCCCCTGGGCCCCTAAGGACTTTTGTAATTACCTTACGTTGCAGATAATGCCTGTGAGCGGCGCTATCACTGGCCGCTCACAGGCATCACGTGACCCCCGGCTGCAGCCGGCTCTGATATCCCCTGATGTCACGACAAGGGCTGGCAGCAGCCGGGGGTCTCTCTCTTCCACATTCCACGGTGAATGCCAGGCTGTATTCGGGGTTACCCCCCGCGTCACACCCGGCATCCATCTCACGCTCTCCCTCTCCCCATTCATTGGGAACGCACGGGGTGAATGCTGGGTGTGACGCGGGGGGTGATCGCGCCCACAATCCAGCTGTCACGCCTCACTTGTCGTGACGTCAGCGCGGGGTCACGTGATGCCTGTGAGCGGCGCTATCCTTGGCTGCAACGTAAGCTAATTACAAAAATTCTTAGGGGCCCCGTGGGGATACATTGGAGGGGTAATCTAAAGTACTGGACAACTTCTTTAAGAATCATTTTTTTCCTGTATAATGACTTAAACCAAAATTTTATTTTTGATTAACAAATAGATAATTTCAGTGTAATTTATGAAGGAAAAAAAGAACTGCCAAAAATTAGGGATTCTGATACATCCTGTATTAGAATAAAGGAGGGTCTCATGCACATTCTGGTCAATTTGACATATAGTAGTACTTCTAGACTCATAAAGGCTATGCACTAAGTGCAAATCCTGCCAAAAAATGCAAGTAGGGTCATCCATACACCATGGAAGGCACCAACTGTAGTGCCTCATTCAAATATTGTGAACAAAGTATACACTGTGTGCAGAATTATTAGGCAAGTTGTATTTTAGAGGATTATTTTTATTATTGATCAACAACTATGTTCTCAATCAACCCAAAAGACTCTTAAATATCCAAGCTTAATATTTTTGGAAGTTGGAGTGGGGTGTTTTTAGATTTGGCTATCTTAGGAGGATATCTGTTTGTGCAGGTAACTATTACTGTGCAGAATTATTAGGCAACTTATTAAAAACCAAATATAATCCCATGTCACTTGTTTATTTTCACCAGGTAAACCAATATCAGTGCACAAAATACAGAAATAAACATTTCTGACATGCTAAAACAAAAACCAAAAAAATTAGTGATCAATATAGCCGCCTTTCTTTATGATGACACTCAACAGGCTTCCATCCACAGATTGTGGCCAACACACTTTCTGCAACCCTGTTGGCTATTTGACATGTAACGCTTGATTGTTCGGTGATCACGCTTCAAAAGTTTGGAAATTTCAAGACTGCTGCATCCCTCTGCAAGACATCTCACAATTTTGGACTTTTCAGAGCCCGTCAAACCTCTCTTTTGACCCATTTTGCCAAAGGAAAGGAAGTTGCCTAATAATTAAGCACACCTTCTATAGGGTGTTGATGTCATTAGTCAACACCCCGCCTCATAACAGAGATGCACATCACCAGATTTACTTAATTGGTAGTTGGCTCTCAAGCCTATGCAGCTTGGAGTAGGACAACATGTATAAAAAGTATCATGTGATCAAAATACTCATTTGCCTAATAATTCTGCACACAGTGTAGTTGTGGTACACCTACAATAGTGTTCAAACTAATAGCAGTGGGTTAAATAACATGAGTTAAGCACAAAACCTTTATACTAGTTTTTATTTCCATGCATTGGGAACATTGCACACTGTTTTCTAATTCTAAACATGAAGAGAAATGTATATAATTTTTAACTATTTTACAGAAAATAGCAAAAAATGAACAATGGGCTGTTCTAAAAAAATAGCAGTGTCTGCATTTGTCTTTACAAACTCAAAATATGTACTCTTTTTTAGGATTTGGCATTCCTGTGAATCATTAACCTAATACTTAGTTGTATACTCAGTTTTTTAGAACTGCTTCACATGTATGTTGCATAGAGTCAACCAACTTCTGGCACCTGTGAACTGTTATTCCAGCCCAGGATGCTTTGACTACATCCCACAATTTTTTGGCATCTGTTGGCTTTGCCTCAGAAACAGTATTTTTGATGTCACCCCACAAGTGTTCTATCGGATTAAGATCCGGTCATTGGGCTGGTCACTCCATAACCTCAATTATGTTGGACTGCAACCAATAATTTGATCGTTTACTGGTGTGTTTAGGGTAGTTGTCTTGTTGAAACACCCATTTCAAGGGCATATCCTCTTCAGCGTAAGGCAACATGACCTCTTCAAGTATTTTAATATATTCAAACTGGTCCATAATCTCTGGTATGCGGTAGATAGGTCCGGCACCATAGTAAGAGAAACGTGCCCATATCATGATGCTTGCTCCACCATGCTTCACTGTCTTCAGAGTGTACTGTGGCTTGAATGCAGAGTTTAGGGGTCATCTGACAAACTGTCTGTGGCCCTTGGACCCAAAAATAACAATTTTACTTTCATCAGTCCACAAAATGTTTCTCCACTTTTCTTTAGGCCAGTTGATGTGTTCTTTGACAAATTGTATCCGCTTCAGTACATGTCTTTTTTTAACAGTGGGACTTTGCGGGGACTTCTTGCTAAGAGATTAGCTTCACACAGGCATCTTCTGTCACAGTACTCACAGGTAACTTGAGACTGTCTTTGATCATCCTGGAGCTGATCATTGGCTGAACCTTTTCCATTCTGGATAATCTTCGATCCATTCGAATGGTATTCCTCTGTTTTTTTCCACGTCTCTCTGGTTTCACTTTCCATTTTAAAGCATTGGAGATCATTATAGCTGAACAGCCTATCATAGTCTGCACTTCTATATAAGTTTTACCCTCTCCAAACAACTTTTTAATCAAAGTACGCTGTTCTTCTGAACAATGTCTCGAATGACCCATATTTCTCAGGCTTTCAAGGAGAAATGCATGTACAACATGTGCTGGCTTCATCCTTAAATAAGGGCCACCTGATTCACACCTGTGTCTTCACAGAATGATTGACCTCACTATTGAACTCCACACTGCTATTATTTTGAACACATCCCCTAACAATTAATTATTCGAATACACAGACTCATAAACATGCAGATCATGAATGCGGAGTTTGTTGGTTTTCTTAGAATCTACTGCACCAACCGGTAAATTGTTTGTCATGTGGTGGTAATATAATATATACCAAAAACAGTGATTAATCTCGTTAGTCATATTGGACTGCTATTATTTTGAATACTACTGTACATACTATGCACCTCCACTATGGCATCCATGCAGCAAAAAGGAGTCAAACAATTCTCCTGTGACTTTTCACACACAACACTAACAAGAATGGCAAATGCCTGAAGTGAATCGACCAACGTTTGTGGTATCAGATGCCTCTTACGCTTTTTCTCTTCCTCTTTTGTGTTGTCATGAGGGAGAAGAGAAAATATCCTGGCATAATGATCCCGCGAATACAGCACATAGCCTATCTAAACATTGTACACTTTTCCATCCTAATCACAACAATCCAATATCCATAACACCCACATATATACCAGAACTTACACAAAACAGATTTAATTCACGCAAAAGAAAAGAAATCTTTTGGATATATAAATTACAAACCATTTGTTCTCTTGGTTTAAATGAAATGACGAAGAAGACCCTATGTTGATAGAAGATGTACAACAATTAACCTCAAGGGACTCTTCAGGATGGACATAATTGTTTCTTTTATTGGAAAAAAAACCTCTCTCCTGAACTGCCCTATTGTGGCCTGTTACGTCATCTACTGGTGGAATACTGAACTGCACCTCATTCATGTGTTTTACTAGAAATTAACAAGGTAATATTAGTAACAGTAACCCCTTTGCGACTTCTCTTTATGACCTCCCCCTCTTTGATGTGGGCTCCGGCGCTGAGCCCGCATCGTTTCAGGCACATGACAGCTGATTTGATCAGATGTGCCCCTAACAGCCACAAGTGGAATTACCCCTGCCACGTGATCGCGAGGTGCTAATTGGTTGACATGACAACCCGGGGTCTCCAGGAGACCCCTGTGGTTGTCATTGTCGACCTGCTATGAGCGTCGCCCTGCGGTCGGTGTTCATAGCAGATGAGCATTTCTGCTACACATAGCAGGGCTGAAGACTTGCTATTAGTGATGATTGAGCATGCTCATTGCTCAAGATTTACGAACATGCTCGGGCGAGCACCTATTATTATTATTATTTATTATTATAGCGCCATTTATTCCATGGCGCTTTACATGTGAAAAGGGGTATACATAGCTAAAACAAGTACAATAATCTTGAACACAATGTGACAGCGACTGGTACAGGAGGAGCGAGGATCCTGCCCGCGAGGGCTCACAATCTACAAGGGATGGGTGAGGATACATTAGATGAGGGTGGAGCTGGTCATGCGGCGGTGGTTACTGCAGGTTGTAGGCTTGTGGGAAGAGGTGGGTCTTCAGGCTCCTTTTGAAGGTTTCCACGGTCGACGAGAGTCTGATGTGTTGGGGTAGAGAGTTCCAGAGTAGGGGGGAAGCACGGGAGAAATCTTGTATGCGATTGTGGGAGGAGGAGATAAGAGGGGAGTAGAGAAGGAGATCTTGTGAGGATCGGAGGTTGCGTGCGGGTATGTAACGGGAGACTAGGTCAGAGATATATGGAGGAGACAGGTTGTGAATGGCTTTGTATGCCATGGTTAGGGTTTTGAACTGGAGTCTCTGGGCAATGGGGAACCAGTGAAGAGATTGACAGAGAGGAGAGGCCGGGGAATAGCGGGGGGACAGGTGGATTAGTCAGGCAGCAGAGTTTAGGATAGATTGGAGGGGTGCAAGAGTGGTAGAAGGGAGGTCACAGAGCAGGAGGTTGCAGTAGTCGAGGCGGGAGATGATGAGGGCGTGCACTAGTGTTTTTGCAGATTCATGGTTGAGGAATGTGAAGATCCGGGAGCTATTCTTGAGTTGGAGTCAGCAGGAAGTGGAAAGGGCTTGGATATGTGGTTTGAAGAAGAGATCAGAGTCCAGGGTTACTCCAAGGCAGCGAGCTTGAGGGACTGGGGAGAGTGGACAGCCATTGACATTGATAGATAGGTCAGTTGGGGGGGTGAATGGGATGGCGGAAAGATGATGAATTCTGTTTTGTCCATGTTAAGCTTTAGAAATCTAGCAGAGAAGAAGGATGAAATAGCAGACAGACATTGTGGGATTTTGGTTAGTAGGGAGGAGATATCGGGTCCAGAGGTAGATCTGTGTGTTATCAGCATAGAGGTGATAATGAAAGCCATGGGACTCTATGAGCTGTCCCAGGCCTAAGGTGTAGATGGAGAAGAGCAGAGGTCCTAGGACTGAACCTTGGGGGACACAGACAGATAGGGGGCTAGATGAGGAGGTGGTGCATGAGTGGGAGAGACTGAATGTCCTGCCTGTTAGGTATGAGCAGTTCCAGGATAGGGTCAAGTCTGTGATGCTGAGAGATGAGAGAGTTTGTAGTAAGAGGGAATGGTCCACTGTGTTGAAGGCAGATGACAGGTCTAGGAGGAGGGGGACGGAGTAGTGTCGCTTAGATTTGGCCGTTAGTAGGTCGTTGGTGACTTTAGTCAGTGCCGTTTCAGTAGAATGGTGCGATCGGAAACCAGATTGTAGGCGGTTGAAGAGGGAGCAGGAGGAGAGGTGGGAGGACAGTTCAGAATGGACATGTTGTTCCAGTAGTTTTGAGGCATAGGGGAGATGTGATATGGGGCGATAGCTAGACAGAGAGGATGGGTCAAGGGAGGGCTTTTTGAGGATGGGTGTGATAGAGGCATGTTTGAAGCATGAGGGGAAGACACCAGTTGTTAGTGACAGGTTAAAGAGGTGGGCTAGGGTTGGGATGAAGATAGTGGTAAGCTTTGGGATGAGGTGGGACGGGATTGGGTCAAGTTTACAGGTGGTGTGCTGTGATTTGGACAGTAAAGAGGAAAGTTGATCTTCCGTAATGGTGGAGAAGGTGGTTTTGAAGGAGGAGGGTTGAGTAGGTGTGGGGAGGGGCTGTGGGGGCTTTAGGCAAAAGCTTTGTCTGATGGTGTCAACCTTCTGCTTGAAGAATGAGGCAAAGTCTTCGGCTGAAATAAGAGGAGAGGGAGGAGGCACTGGGGGACGGAGGAGAGAATTGAAGGTGTTGAATAGTTGTTTGGGGTTGTGAGACAGGGAGGATATGAGGGATGCGAAGTATGTTTGTTTTGCGAAGTATTATCTTCAGCATGCTCGGGCTTTAACTTTTTGACTTGCCCCCCTGGGCCGTGGGGTACCCAGAACCGGGCCTTCTGGTGTACGCTGCTGATGGGGGTAGTAGTGGCAACCCGATCCCGTGGCTCAGGGTGGTCAGACCAAAAGGTGGCAGTCTATTTATCAGTGTTTTGAATGTCCAACTACGCCACTCATTGATTGCGGTCAGAGATAACCGCCGCTGCGAGGCAGACCGCTGCGGCTGGTATTGGTGTGCAGCACAGGGATAGGATAACTCCCCACGGGAAGAGTGTAGCCTCAGGGCAGTGTAGGTGGATGCTGGGGGTGATGGTGCAGGCACAGCAAAGATCACACTGAGTCCAATGGTGCAGTCCAGGGTTTTTACTCACAGTTGTTATCCAAGTCACTTCTGTCAGCAATGACTGCCCAAGTTGTGCTGCGTCCACCAGGTGAGGAGCTCGGTCAACCCCCAGGCAATTCAGGAGTATGCCACAGGACCCCCTTCTGTCCTTTCTCTGGCCTCTCGTGCCCCACCAGTGACCAAACTTCTGTCCAGCTACCGCAGACCGTGTCGGGTAAGTGTTGGCCTCCGCTTCCCGCTATCCTATATGGCGCCTTCCTAGCAGGTTTGGCGGGGGGTCGCACCAATAAATGATCACGGCCTCCGGTTCTTGGCTGAGGGATGATTTACCTCCACCAACTTGGGAATCCGGTACCCTTCCACAGCCTGACCCTTCACCCGATATAACGCGGGTTTGCAACGGTTGCTGTCCGTTCTGCTCTCTTAGGGTCCCTTCTGCCTTCTTGTTTCTGGAGCCTTTCTACTCCTCTGTCTCTTCTCCTTCCTTCCTTCTCCTTCTTCTCTTCTCCTCTCTGGCCCCAGCCTTCTCTCTAGGCCTGCCTCGTGGAGCTGAGCTCAGGCTGAGCCACGGCTCCCTATCAGCTCTGACTGAACTACTCTCTACTCCTTTTTTCTCTACTCTCAACAAGATGGCTCCAACCTTTTATCTGCTTCTCTGTGTCAGAGCTCAGGTGACCTGCACCCAATGAGCTTCTTTCTGTGCTCCAGAAACTGTCCCCTTTTGCTCCCACACCACTGGGTTCTCTTCTCCCTCCCCACTCCAGCCAGGGACATGGTCAGTTGTGCCTGCAATATGGGAGCACCGGCGAGCTGTCCCCCGGAAATGGGGAGTGTATGTGTGTGCAGCTAACTGAGCCCTGGTCCACACTCCATCCTTACCTGGAAGTGGAATATCACACCTCTGGTTGAGGTGCAATACCCCTGAAGCAACTGAACCCTCGGGGCGCTACATTTCCGTAGCTCCGTGAACATGATTTGCGACTGTTTGACAGCTTTAATACATGTGTGGAATGCTGGAAAAACAGGCATTCCTCACATGTATTAAAGCTGTCAAACAGTCGCAAATCACGTTCCCGGAGTGACGAAAACTTAAAGCCCGAGCACACTGAAGATAATAGGTGCTCGCCTGAGCATGCTTGTAAATCTCGAGCAATGAGCATGCTCGATCATCACTACTTGCTATGTGTAGCACAAGTGATCAGACGATGGCAGCTTCAACTCTCCCATGGAGGCTATTAAAGCAGGTAAAAAGTAAAAAAAATGTTTTTAAAAATATTTAAAAAAAGTAACAGTTCAAATCAGCCTCCTTTTGCCCCATTCATAATAAAACAATTAAAAATAAAAAATACACATATTTGGTATCGGCGAGTTCAGAATCACCCGATCTGTCAAAATATAAAGAGAATTAATCAGATCGGTAATGAGGAAAAAAAACAAAACTGTAGAATTTTGGTTGCTGCAACATTGCAATAAAACAAAATAACGGGCAATAAAACATCGTATCTACCCCAAAATGGCATCAATAAAAACGTCAGCTCAGCGCGCAAGAAATAAGCCCTCACCCGGCCCCAGATCCCAAAAAAGGAGATTCCATGGGTCTTGGAAAATGGCTCCATTTTTTTTTTTTTTTACAAACTTTGGAATTTTTTTTCACCACTTAAATAAAAAAGAACCTATACATGTTTGGTGTCTACAAACTCGTAATGACACGGAGAATCATAATGGCAGGTCACTTTTAGCATTTTCTGAATATGTTAAAAAAAACAATTGACAAATTGCACTTTTTTTGCAATTTCACCACACTTGGAATTTTTTTCCCATTTTCCAGTACACAATATGGTAAAATCAATGGTGTCGTTCAAAAGTACAACTCGTCCGCGAGAAACAAGCCCCCACACGGCCATATTGACTGAAAAAAAAAAGTTATGGCTCTGGGTAGAAGGGGATCAAAAAATGAAAATGCAAAAACAAAAAATCCCAGGATGGTAAAGGGGTTAAATGAGCAATGTATATATGTGATTTGCTTTTTGAAATCTATGTCTTAATCCACAGTTTTTAATACACCGTATTTTACAGACCATAAGGTTTTAGAGGAGGAAAATAGAAAAAAAATGTGAAGAAAAAAATGTCATGCCGCATTGTTATGGGGAAGGGTCTCCTGCTGGCACTGTTTATGGCCCCCACACGCCGATGTCAGCTGGCGGAATATTCACTGCTCCCCATGCCCGGGGGTGTGTAGAAAGTTTTAAGAAAATTATACAAACAACCTTTTCACCTATCTAAATTAGTGCCCTTATGGGAAAATCCTAGATTTATTCAGGGTAAACAGAACAAGCTTTGCAAGCAATGGAACCAGAAAGGGATTTATTAAATGATAATGAAGGAAGGCTGCTCACCTGGCAGGAATTCTCAGGGATGTATGATATGGGAGATCATCAATGTCTACAGTACCACCAAACAGTTACTTTCTACAGCTCTATGGTGAGAGATTTCGGGAAGGTGGAAAGGAGGGGTGATTTTGACATATTGATGTGGTCTAGCTCATGGGTAAATTCCCTATCCACAATATATCAAAGGATTAGGAGACAAATTCTGCACACTGCGGTACCTGATTTATTTATCCATTGGAGTATAGCGCTAAATGACACTTAGAGAGATGGTAAACTTTTGACGGGCTTGGATAAAGTAAAAATAGCAATGAACAATGGAGAGAAATGCAGAACAAACTGATTCATAATGCCATTTATGCTTTCAATTTTTCCTACAAAGATGCTTCATCACATTATTTATGAAAATGCCCAAAATGTAACCTAAAACCAATTTGTTTGATAGCATCAGACGATGCCCTTCCACCCAAATGGTGTGGGAAGAGACCCTTCTCTATTTAGATAATGTTTGGAGAATTAAAGTCCCACAGTCTCCTCGGGCATGTTTATTTCATCATATTGTAACAGAACATCGGGAGGATGGGGACAGAGTTCTGTCTATACAGATAATACATGTAGTTCTATTGGTGGTTAAAAAATGTATACTTAGATATTGGTTGAAGAAAGAGACACCTCAATTATCTGAAATAACTAAAACTCTGAAAACCTTATTAGTTTATGACAAACTTGAGTAAGAAAGACAAAAAGAAAAGGCGACGACAGCGTTTTTTCACAAACTGAGATCTTTTAATGAATATAGCAATACACAATCTGATATGTCACAGCTGATGAAAGTATTCTGACACACATCCTGGTATCATACGGAGGAACATAGGGGGACAACAGGATTACTTAAAGTCTAATGGATTCACTTATTTTTACATCTATTCATATAAGGATTTTAGAAAAGTGTTTTTTTTGCTGTTTTGCATGCGGAGTTAAAAATTGAATCTGTTAAAATTGTGGAAAAAAAATGATTGGATGGATTTCACACTTATTTATAAAGATGTGGTCTGTGTTGGTAAATGTCATGGAGATTCTAGGATTATAACCCGATTTGTTTGTCTATTTTGTCTCATTAAATAAAGTTTGTTTAAAAAAAATAGATGAGAACACTAGATTCCATCATGACATCATAATTAACCATCACTACTTACAGAAGTGTTTACACCCATATAGTCACTTTGACATTCCGGTGTCATTGCTGTCAGTGAGAAGCTACATAGCTAATCATATACTGATTGCGCTTGGATTTACTTTGGATTTACTTGAAATGTCTGAAATTCCTTCAGACAGACTTCAGGTGCTAGCACTGCTCCAGGGGATTCTTACCACCTACGCCCCTGACATTGTGCTACCACTACCCGATGGCGTCCTCAGCTTCACTTACCGGCTGGTTATGAAGCTTGTGATAGACTGCCTGACCAAATACCACAAAGGTCGTATTAGCTCAGAATATCTTGAGCATTTACAGCAAAACATCTGGACACTCGTACAGCAGGTAAATAGTAGGCAATCTGCACACATCTTATAATAATAATAGAATATGGTAAGGGATTACAAGTTTAAATTTAACCTGTTCCAAATACTAAGATAAGAATAGCCGGGGCAAAAAATGGGGCATACAGGCTACATGACAAGGGAAATTGAGGTATCTAAAGGGTTAATTGAAATAGGGACAGGAAGGTTGTTACCGTGGGGTGAATGGGATTGGTTAACCTTGTAAGGACCAGGAAATTTGACATTTTTTGCTGTCATTTTTTCATCACTTTCTTTTAAGAGCCATAACTTTCTTATTTTTCTGTTGGCGTTTGTGAGAAGAGTTGTAGCTTTGAGTGGCTCCATTCTTTTTACCATAAAATATACAGTAGTTTTTTGGGGGTTTTGTTTTTACGGCGTTTGTTATGCATTAAAAATGATCTGGAAATATGATTTTCCACGACATTTCGATTAAGGCGATACCGAATATGCAAAGAAAATTCAGAATATTGCGAAAACATTTTTTTGCTTTGAGTCGCTAAATTCTGAGACCCATAACAATTCTTATTTTTCTGTTGATGGGGCCCAGTGAAGACTTGTTTTTTTACGCTGTAAGATATGGAGGAGAGGAAGGAGGATTTAAAAGGCGGTGCTTGATAAATAGAGGGTTTGGGGAGATGTGATTTTTAATTGTCACAGGCCGATTTACACAAGTCGTAAGCAGTCATGTGTCTTACTTACATGCCTTAGGTGTGGAGGGTGGACGTGGAGATATAAAGGGAACCTGTCGCCTAAAATAATGCTATTAACCTGCAGGTTAATAGCGTTCTGACACCATGCAGCCGCCACACTGAAATAAACTGTATCTCCCCTGGCAGCCTCACTCTTTCAGTCATATCGGTGGCGCCGGCAGGCTTTCAGTCACCGTTCTCTGCATAGTGAGCGGCGGCTGTAACCGCACCCGGCACTGACTGACAGCCGGTGCTAATATGGCCGCACAATGTCAGAATGCTACTAACCTGCATATCAACTCCATATCTGCAGGTTAATAGCATTACTTTACATGACAGGTTCCCTTTAGAGGTTTACAAATGACCGAATTCCTCGTCAGCTGTCATGTAGTATTTGTAGTGCCGATATCAGGAGTAACATGGCGACATAAATGGTGTCCTCCATTCTGCACTTTCTCTCATGATTTTCCTTTCTTGTTTATTTCCATCTCTTAGGCTGAAGAAAAATCCCATAGTGGAGAATTGGCCTTTATTAAACAACTGGCCCAGAATGTCCTGCTTGTACTGGAGTATCCGGCCTACTCCCTGGAGCGCCTGGTAAGGAGCCATCGTCTTCTATATCTCATGTCCTTGTTGTCTGATCTTCTCCAGATTACCGTCATATAGCAGAAACTCAGATTTATGGTGGTAGAGGCCTCCCTGTCCGCTCCAGGCAGACACAGGACATTTTATGGCTGCCTTTCTCTGCGGCTCCATCATATGTGAGAACAGTCTGTACTCAGCGGTGCGGAGTTAGTATTTCCGCTTCTGTCTCTCTCGATCATCACAATCTTCCTTCTTATAAATGTTGCAGTCCTGATAGAAGATATTGTAGATCAGTTGTAGATAAAAGTCCCTTATACAACCCCTGGCAAAAATTATGGAATCACCGGGCTCGGAGAATGTTCATTCAGTTGTTTAATGTTGTTGAAAAAAAAGCAGATCACAGACATGGCACAAAACTAAAGTCATTTCAAATGGCAACTTTAGGGCTTTAAGATACACTAAAAGAAATCAAGATTAAAAATGTGGTACTCAGTAAGGGTAATTTTTTTCATACCAAGCAGAGGGAAAAAAATATGGAATCACTCAATTCTGAGGAAAAAATTATGGAATCATGAAAAACAAACACACAAAAGAACACTACAATACATCACTAGTATTTTGTTGCACCACCTCTGGCTTTAATAACAGCTTGAAGTCTCTGAGGCATGGACTTAATGAGTGACAAACAGTACTCTTCATCAATCTGGCTCCAACTTTCTCTGATTGCTGTTGCCAGATCAGCTTTGCAGGTTGGAGCTTTGTCATGCACCATTTTCTTCAACTTCCACCAAAGATTTTCAATTGGATTCAGATCCGGACTATTTGCAGGCCATGACATTGACCTTATGTGTCTTCTTTCAAGGAATGTTTTCACAGTTTTTGCTCTATGGCAGGATGCATTATCATCTTGAAGAATGATGTCATCATCCCCAAACATCGTTTCAATTGATGGGATAAGAAGACTGTCCAAAATATCAATGTAAACTTGCGCATTTATTGAAGATGTAATGACAGCCATCTCCCCAGTGCCTTTACCTGACATGCAGCCTCATATCATCAATGACTGTGAAAATTTGCATGTTCTCTTCATGCAGTCATCTTTATAAATCTCATTGGAACGGCACCAAACAAAAGTTCCAGCATCATCACCTTGCCCAATGCAGATTCGCGGTTCATCACTGAATATGACTTTCATCCAGTCATCCACAGTCCACAATTGCTTTTCCTTAGCCCATTGTAACCTTGTTTTTTTGTGTTTATGTGTTAATGATGGCTTATGTTTAGCTTTTCTGTATGTAAATCCCATTTCCTTTAGGCGGTTTCTTACAGTTCGGCCACAGACATTGACTCCAGTTTCCTCCAATTCATTCCTCATTTGTTTTGTTGTGCATTTCCTGTTTTGAAGACATATTGGATTAAGTTTCCGGTCTTGACGCTTTGATGTCTTCCTTGGGCAACACTGTGTGATGATTTACCTTCTTTTAAAAGTTTGATAATCCTCTAATTTGTTTCAATTGACATCTCTTGTGTTGGAGCCATGAGTCATGTCAGTCCACTTGGTGCAACAGCTCTCCAAGGTGTGATCACTCCTTTTTAGATGCAGATTAACTAGCAGATCTAATTTGATGCAGGTGTTAGATTGGAAATGAAAATTTACAGTGTGATTCCATAATTTTTTCTTCAGAATTTAGTGATTCCATAATTTTTTTCCCTCTGCTTGGTCTAAAATAAATTACCTTTACTGAGTACCTCATTTTTAATATTGATTTCTTTTAGTGTTTCTTAAAGCCCTAAAGTTGCCATTGGAAATTACTTTAGTTTTGTGCCATGTCTGTGATCTGCTTTTTTTTCAACAACATTAAACAACTGAATGAACATCCTCCGAGCCCGGTGATTCCATAATTTTTGCCAGGCGTTGTATATTAATGTGGATTTACTGGGGGAGCGGCTTTGTATAGTTCGTCCAATACTGAAATTATCCAGGAAATCCAATGATTAGTCCTTCCTGTCTATTGTATGTGGTAATGTAGTATTTGTGAAATGTTATATTAATTGTATATATTATATCCATCAGGAAACATCCGAAGGCGACTCCAAAGAGGGGCAAAACGGAAATATTGCTGACCCTGATATCAGTCAGCCGGGGCCAAACCCTGATCTGATGGAAGGTAAGCCGGTCATCTAATATTTTACATACAAATATCAAGTTATAGAGAACGACAGAGAACATGGAGATTTACTCTTCATCCAATGTATGAGGAAGCTGGTGGCTCATGAGCCCCCATGGACTATAATGGAGGGGGTCACAAATGTACAAAGAGGCTCATTGGTCCCCAATCATGTAATTGTTGAGGATTCGGTCAGATCCTGAGCAATGACACGTTCATAGTACAGTATATATATATATAGATATGCCATAAATATATACAGTGTCTGCAGAATATCCTTATATCTAGTATATTCCATGTACAGGGGTCTTATCATTTCCAGTATTATATGGATGTGTTATATAAGTGGTGATATAGACTAATACATGTCGTCTCTTCATTATTTTATCATTATTATAGGAATAACTGTGCCGACAAATACTGATGGTGGAACATCTGAGCCACCAGAGATCATCCAGGAATCTGCCAGTGTAAGTATCATGGGACGTCTGTATATCATCAGATGACGGGTGGGAATTACACATCCCATATGACAATGGGATATCTCTGCTCTTATGTAGATCAGACCTATTATGTGTGACGGTGGTGTTATTATTCTGTCTCCTCCGTGTGATGTCTCTTATCCTCCCCTGCAGTACAATGATTTATGTACTTATAATATAATAGTGTCTGTGGGGGGTCCGGCTTTTATCACGTCCTCTACTTCGGTTGCAGTGTAATCAGGGGGGATAAAATATAGACGGGAGATCTGGAGCTTTTATCCTCCTGCAGCTTCGTTGTCTTAATGTCATTTCTTATTCCTTTTAGGCCTTGATCGGATCAGTGAATCCTTGTAAGGACGACTTTAATCCTATCAAACTGATCAGCTGTGGAGGATTTGGGTGAGCTTTACTTGGTATAATATTTATTTCTCAGAGCTCCTTATAGTGATGCCTATGTCTCTATGTCCTGCCCGCGCAATGCTACCATAGAGAAATTATGGTTCCACATCACTGTCCACATCTAATTGTCTCTCTTCAGGTCAGTTAGGATGTGACATGGATGAGGACTTTCCATAGGTGATCATTTATGGAGTGTTATGTTATGGATTTCTAGTGATGGCCGCACATCTAGTATTAACCATTAGTACAGGAGATCACTTGATCAGGTCTATGGATGGACTGTTAGTAAGAATTCATAATAAATCATGGATTTTCTTCCTCCTCAGATCCGTCCACCTAGTTCGCCATACAGACACAAACAAGATATGTGCTATGAAGAAAATGGACAAGCAGAACCTGAGAAAGCCAAAGACCCTTAAATGGGCCTTTCAGGAGAGGGACATCTCTACATTCGCTGATTGTCCCTTTGTGGCCTCCATGTTCTGCTCCTTTCCTACTAAATTTCATCTGTGTATGGTCATGGAGTATGCACCAGGTAGGACACATCCATTGTATTTATATCCAGCCCATGTCTGCCTAATCCTAGCACCTTATATATAATCTGAACATGTCCACATGGACGGTTACATGTCCACACCGCATTTACTATAATGTTACTAAGATGCCTTGTGTGTCCTCACTGAGCATGGCGGCAATATCTGCTATGGAGGAAAGGAAGATTTCTCTGTATTTGAACAGTTTTTATAGATGAGAATTTTTCACAGAGAAATAAATGAGAGGCTTGTAGATGAGGCCTGGCTCTATCTCTATGTACAGGGTTCCTCTGCAGTATACGCTCTACATTACACAGTGTATCTCTATATATACCATCCTGTCCCAATATCTCCGCTTGTTTCACATTCACACTCATCATGTGTAATTTACTCTGTAACAGACCCTCACCTGTCATATTTGCTTTTTCCTGTAGGAGGAGACTGTGGCAATCTTCTACAGCACAGGGGTCCTTTACCTATCACCTTGGCCCGTCTGTACATTGCAGAAACAGTCCTTGCTGTGGAATATCTGCACAGCTATGGTGTGGTGCACAGAGACCTGAAGCCTGTAAAGTAAGTGACCCTTGAGCTATAATAAAGGGGATGAAAGTTAGTTTGTTATACAGTCTATGGGTTATTACTTGGGGCTGACAACATCTTTTCTTTTACAGCCTCCTGATAACATCAACAGGACATATTAAAGTGACCGATTTTGGACTTTCAAAACTTGGCCTCATGAGACCAACATCAAACATCTATAAGGCTCCAACTAAGGACATCACCAAAGAGTTCCGTGATAAAGAGGTCGGCTTTACTTACAGGATCTTCTACTTTACATATCTCATCTCTTTCTCCTTCTCTGATCATTTCTCATCACATTTCCACTGATGTTATTTGTCGTATGTATTGATCATCATCTCATTCTTCTGTTGTTTTCCAGACTGCTGGCACGTCTAGTTACATGGCCCCAGAAGTTATCCTAAGGAAAGGCTATGGAAGACCTGTTGACTGGTGGTCAGTAGGCATCATCCTATATGAATTTCTCTTTGGATATACACCATTTTATAGGGCTTCCCAAAAGGAGAAATTACGCAGTATCCTCAGTGGTAAGTAAAATAATCTGACTGCTTGTCATGTCGCTGTTATTTGGTTTGATTGGTTCCTTGGTTCAGTTTCTAGCTTTTTTTAAGGAAAATGCTTTTTTATGTAAATAAATGAAGAGGTTTTATTTCCTGTAATATTTTCTTTTTATATCACAGATGACATTGTTTGGAGATGTAATTCCTTTCCTCCACCAAATGCTCGGGGCATCATCACTCAGCTACTCAGAAAAAATCCAGAACAAAGACTTGGGACAGGTAATATGATAATAGTATTAATAATGACTTATTACACATCTGGGCAAATGAAGGTGTCCATGAGGATGAGCACTGAAGATCTCTACCAACGTGTCCATTCCCCATTCTTCATGCTCTAATGTTCAGTTCAGTTCCTTTATGTTGGCTGTTTTAAATCTCCAGTTCAGATTAACATAAACTGTATAGATACGGAGTAGTTTCTCTGACAATAACTGTATCGAATTTTTTCTTGTCTTCCTTTTCCAGGAGGGGCACACGAGATCAAAATTCATCCATTTCTGCGTGCCTTAAACTTTAACAACCTTCTAAGTCAGAAGCCTCTGTTCGTTCCTGATCTAAAATCAGATGAGGACACCCGCTATTTTAGCAGTAAGTAAAATGAGATGTTATCGGCAGAAAACTGCTGAGTGTCTTTTCTTTCATTATGTGTGACAATCAGTTCCCATCATAATGAGTAATAACATGGTGACTGTCTGACCGGCTCTTATACTAATAATTTCTCATAACACTTTTACTTTTCAGATCGCTCTGTGGGTTATAAATTTAGGAATTCAGATGATGGGGACACAAGTGAGGACAATGACTGTCCAGAAATCAAAAACTTTGAATCATCTTCTCAAAGGTTTTCCAAAGTAAGTATGTCTAAAGCATGTAGGTCAATAAAATGAATAAAACCTATGATTAGAAAAAAAGTTTAAAAATATATCTATTTATATTTTCTTTGTGTTTTTTTAGCTATATACCACCAGTACCAAGATGGTGACCATTGAAGAACCTATGTCACCTCCAGAGTGTACCCCTGTGAACAGCAAAAAACACCCAGACTTGTGAGTAGATTATTATTATTATGAGATTTACCTCTGATATATGCTCAGACACGAGTAACACAAATCTAAATCCAGCATCCACCACCCCATGATAACTGATTGCTGTGGATCTGGCTTGTGATTACACAGCAATATCAGTTGATCATTGCAACGAGCCATTCATTCCCAGCTCTTTATAGGCCAATATTACTAGTTAGACTCCATTCTTGCTGGTAGAATGGGGTCCTGAGCAGAGTATCCCCTTTATGATGTCCCAAATGGCCTTACAGGCAGGTGTTCTTCCTTTTTGTATTGTTTTCACTTGTAATTTACTTGACTTTCTTCTACCAAACAGGCATAAAGAATCTCCCCCTTCCAAAACTGATGATGGTGACAATCAGTGTGTCACTGCTAAAAAGTGTGAGTCATCCTCGCCCTCATTGTCAGGTATGTACAGATTTATAGACCATCCCATTATAGGCTATGATACAAAAGTGTAATGTGAATCTGCACATGAAGGCTCAGATAATGACTTACTTTATTCCCGCTGCCCCTGAGTATTCAATTTTTTGTTTTGGTAAAATCCACCATAAGGTTCCAGAGTTATTGGCAGTTTTATTTAGTGCTAATTTTTATGGTCTTTACAAGGGGGTGGTGCTAACAGGATTATCTGGGGGGGGGGTGTCTTCAGCCTCTTCTTCAGTATTATAGCGTGGTAAAGACCATAAAAATGACCACTAAATAAAAAGGCCCCTGTCTGTGGAACTGTAAGGCGGTGTGCTCACAATGCGTTTTTAATCGTTTCCGCAGCAGCAATTCCGCCGCAGAAACGCTTAAAAAACGCTTGGTAGAAGGCCTGCCATGTTCCCCAATGATAATTCTCATGTGCTGTGCACATGCTGCAGAAATTTCCGCTGCGGATTATCATTGCGGAAAAATCCGCAGCACTACCAATTATTTTGCAGAAGTCCTGCGTTTTCACCGCCATTGACTTGCATTGGAACGCATGGAATCCGCATCACTGCATCTGTACATGCGGAATCCATGTGTTTCAATGTGCGGATGGTACTCGGGTCTGGAGAAGAGGAGACTCTCCTCCAGACCCCCCTACCATAGAACCTGTGAAAAAAAAGAATAAAATAAAAAATAAATATGATACTTACCTTCTGATGGCCTCCGGTTCCTTGTCTCGGCTTGCCGGCTGCTCGCGGTAGACTAAAGGACCTGCGCTGACATCATTTAGTCATGTGACGGGTCATGCGACCAATGATGTCGGCAGGTCCTTAAATCTACCGCGAGCTGCCGGCAAGCCAAGACAAGGACTCTGGGGGCATCAGAAGGTAAGTATATTTATTTTTTATTTTTTACCATTCTTTGGGTCACACTATATAAATCCATGCCGGTTGCATGGATTTATATAGTGTGACCAAGTTGTCAAGCACTTTCCAAGTGATGCTAAAATCGCTTGGAAAGTGCTTGACAACCCGCATGCGAAATCGCATGATCAAAACGCTTCACATCCGCATGTACAATCCGCATGTACAATCCGCATGTACAATCCGCATGTACAATCCGCATGTACAATCCGCATGCGTTTTTTGTGCCAGGGAGATGCAGAAATGCTCAGGAAAAAATCCGGAGCATTTCTGCATCGTGGGCACATAGCCTAAGGGGGATTTTAATAAAAACCAAAAACAGAGTCCTCAGGGGAGCAGGGGGAATAAAGTAAGAGTGAATTCTGGACACTTAAGACCTGGTGATGAGCCTTCTTTAAACTTACGCTTAAGTGTTATCTGACGGATTATATAAAAACACTTTGGTTGCTGCAAGTAATGTCGTGTTAATAAGGGAGACACCACACGGCCGCACACAGAAAAGCTACAAGTGCATATTAACCAGTTTGAGTAACTCTATAAACATATAAAATGAATCTTTGAGGAGTTTATAATCAACATCTTTTTCTGACTTTTTATTAGAACCTCCAGTTCAGGAGAGAAAGAAATCTGCACTAAATCTGAGAAAACAGCAAAGAACAGATAAAGTGGAAGAGGGGGAAAGTAGTAGGCGAGGTAAGTGTGAGGATAACCTCCATGTTGTATGATGTCAGTGAGATAAGTCATGTGGAGCAGATGTCATCTGTCAGTGGTGGGATTGTCACATGTATGATGGCTGACAATGATCAAGCACCTCTGTATGGAGAAGATTCCTCTACCGGCCTCCCACAGAGACACCACAGTAGTGTCCTCTAATATGGAGTCCCATTACTTACATCGGTTTTGCATCTTTTTTACAGGTTCTATCTTCCGCCGGATGATATCATCCTGCCGGCGTGGATTATCCAGGGCTGCTCGCACTATCAGACAAAGCTGCATTTTTGCCCACTGTCACCAGGGCACCAGAAACATCTCAAGGGCAGAAAACCCTCACATCTAGTGCCCTGAAGAAAGTACAGCACATCCACCATCAATGCTGTACCTGCATGGAAAGAGTTGTACCATCTACTGTACCTGTGGCCGTCTGACCAGCAAGAAATATCTGCAAAAGTCAAAGGCCTCCAAGAACATCTTTTCAACCTTCCATGTAATTCTTAATTTAAAAAAAATAAATTGATTAATGTCCTTTTGAATTTAATTGAATATTACTGACATTTAAGACATATCAATGCTACACATGTTATATCCACCTCACGTTCTCCCTCTCCCCATTCATTGAGAACGCACGGGGTGAATGCTGGGTGTGACGCGGGGGGTGATCGCGCCCACAATCCAGCTGTCACGCCTCACTTGTCGTGACATCAGCGTGGGGTCACGTGATGCCTGTGAGCGGCGCTATCCTTGGCTGCAACGTAAGCTAATTACAAAAATCCTTATGGGCCCGTGGGGATACATTGGGGGGGGGGGGGGGTAATCTAAAGTACTGGACAACTTCTTTAAGAAACATTTTTTTCCTGTATAATGACTTAAACCAAAATTTTATTTTTTATTAACAAATAGGTAATTTCAGTGTAATTTACGAAGGAAAAAAAGAACTGCCAAAAATTAGGGATTCTGATACATCCTGTATTAGAATAAAGGAGGGTCTCATACACATTCTGGTCAATTTGACATATAGTAGTACTTCTAGACTTATAAAGGCTATGCACTAAGTGCAAATCCTGCCAAAAAATGCAAGTAGGGTCATCCATACACCATGGAAGGCACCAACTGTAGTGCCTCATTCAAATATTGTGAACAAAGTATACACTGTGTGCAGAATTATTAGGCAAGTTGTATTTTAGAGGATTATTTTTATTATTGATCAACAACTATGTTCTCAATCAACCCAAAAGACTCTTAAATATCCAAGCTTAATATTTTTGGAAGTTGGAGTGGGGTGTTTTTAGATTTGGCTATCTTAGGAGGATATCTGTTTGTGCAGGTAACTATTACTGTGCAGAATTATTAGGCAACTTATTAAAACCAAATATAATCCCATGTCACTTGTTTATTTTCACCAGGTAAACCAATATCAGTGCACAAAATACAGAAATAAACATTTCTGACATGCTAAAACAAAAACCAAAAGAATTAGTGATCAATATAGCCGCCTTTCTTTATGATGACACTCAGCAGCCTCCATCCACAGATTGCGTCAGTTACTTGACCTGTTTTCGATCAACATTGCGTGCACCAGCCACCACAGTCTCCCAGACACTGTTCCGAGAGGTGTACTGTTTTCCCTCCCTGTAGATCTCACATTTGGCCAACACACTTTTTGCAACCCTGTTGGCTATTTGACATGGGTTTTGATTGTTCGGTGATCACGCTTCAAAAGTTTGGAAATTTCAAGACTGCTGCATCCCTCTGCAAGACATCTCACAATTTTGGACTTTTCAGAGCCCATCAAACCTCTCTTTTGACCCATTTTGCCAAAGCAAAGGAAGTTGCCTAATGATTAAGCACACCTTCTATAGGGTGTTGATGTCATTAGTCAACACCCCGCCTCATAACAGAGATGCACATCACCAGATTTACTTAATTGGTAGTTGGCTCTGAAGCCTATGCAGCTTGGAGTAGGACAACACGTATAAAAAGTATCATGTGATCAAAATAGTCATTTGCCTAATAATTCTGCACACAGTGTAGTTGTGGTACACCTACAATAGTGTTCAAACTAATAGCAGTGGGTTAAATAACATGAGTTAAGCACAAAACCTTTATACTAGTTTTTATTTCCATGCATTGGGAACACTGCACACTGTTTTCTAATTCTAAACATGAAGAGAAATGTATATAATTTTTAACTATTTTACAGAAAATAGCAAAAAATGAACAATGGGCTGTTCTAAAAAAATAGCAGTGTCTGCATTTGTCTTTACAAACTCAAAATATGTACTCTTTTTTAGGATTTGGCATTCCTGTGAATCATTAACCTAATACTTAGTTGTATACTCAGTTTTTAAGAACTGCTTCACATGTATGTTGCATAGAGTCAACCAACTTCTGCCACCTGTCAACTGTTATTCCAGCCCAGGATGCTTTGACTACATCCCACAATTTTTTGGCATCTGTTGGCTTTGCCTCAGAAACAGTATTTTTGATGTCACCCCACAAGTGTTCTATTGGATTAAGATCCGGTCATTGGGCTGGTCACTCCATAACCTCAATTATGTTGGACTGCAACCAATAATTTGATCGTTTACTGGTGTGTTTAGGGCAGTTGTCTTGTTGAAACACCCATTTCAAGGGCATATCCTCTTCAGCGTAAGGCAACATGACCTCTTCAAGTATTTTAATATATGCAAACTGGTCCATAATCTCTGGTATGCGGTAAATAGGTTCGGCACCATAGTAAGAGAAACGTGCCCATATCTTGATGCTTGCTCCACCATGCTTCACTGTCTTCAGAGTGTACTGTGGCTTGAATGCAGAGTTTAGGGGTCATCTGACAAACTGTCTGTGGCCCTTGGACCCGAAAAGAACAATTTTACTTTCATCAGTCCACAAAATGTTTCTCCACTTCTCTTTAGGCCAGTTGATGTGTTCTTTGACAAATTGTATCCGCTTCAGTACATGTCTTTTTTTAACAGTGGGACTTTGCGGGGACTTCTTGCTAAGAGATTAGCTTCACACAGGCATCTTCTTCTACAGTACTCACAGGTAACTTGAGACTGTCTTTGATCATCCTGGAGATGATCATTGGCTGAACCTTTTCCATTCTGGATATTCTTCGATCCATTCGAATGGTAGTCTTCTGTTTTTTTCCACGTCTCTCTGGTTTCACTTTCCATTTTAAAGCATTGGAGATCATTATAGCTGAACAGCCTATCATAGTCTGCACTTCTATATAAGTTTTACCCTCTCCGAACAACTTTTTACTCAAAGTACGCTGTTCTTCTGAACAATGTCTCGAATGACCCATATTTCTCAGGCTTTCAAGGAGAAATGCATGTACAACATGTGCTGGCTTCATCCTTAAATAAGGGCCACCTGATTCACACCTGTGTCTTCACAGAATGATTGACCTCACTATTGAACTCCACACTGCTATTATTTTGAACACACCCCCTAACAATTAATTATTCGAATACACAGACTCATAAACATGCAGATCATGAATGCGGAATTTGTTGGTTTTCTTAGAATCTACTGCACCAACCGGTAAATTGTTTGTCATGTGGTGGTAATATAATATATACCAAAAACAGTGATTAATCTGGTTAGTCATATTGGACTGCTATTATTTTGAATACTACTGTACATACTATGCACCTCCACTATGGCATCCATGCAGCAAAAAGGAGTCAAACAATTCTCCTGTGACTTTTCACACACAACACTAACAAGAATGGCAAATGCCTGTAGTGAATCGACCAACGTTTGTGGCATCAGACGCCTCTTACGCTTTTTCTCTTCCTCTTTTGCGTTGTCATGAGGGAGAAGAGAAAATATCCCGGCATAATGATCCCGCGAATACAGCACATAGCCTATCTAAACATTGTACACTTTTCCATCCTAATCACAACAATCCAATATCCATAACACCCACATATATACCAGAACTTACACAAAACAGATTTAAAGCCTAGAAAAATTGGAGTAGGACGCCCAACATGTCAAAAAAGGAACAAAAAATGAAGTATTAAAAACACTTTTATTAGTAGAAACATTAAAAAAAAATATATGTCTATATAACAATAGTAGAAAAGGTCGTGCAGGGTAGGAGATACACAAACAGCAGATACAGCAGTTTATACGTGGGTCCCCCAGGAGCAGGGTGAAACGAATCCCATCAATAGATAAATAGTTCATAGAGCAGGTAAAATGGTATATACTCAATGTAAACAGCTGTAGGGCATGTATACAAGCTCAGAATCTAGGTGGGAAGAGTACAATGAAATATAAAGGGAAACCACTGCTCAGAGTGGAGGGAAGAAGAATGACCAGAGCAGGAAAAAGGTGCAAAGTCAGAGACTCACCCATGGGGACTAAAGTAACCACGTCACCGTACTGCAGCCCCGACGCGCATTTCGCGTGGCTTCCTCAGGGGGCTGTGGTTGTGGATAGAGTGGGCGCCTTTAAATATCCTCCCAGATGAATCGCTGATTGATGCAGCGCATGCGAAGCGGCAGCGTCCCCCCGCCCCGCGTCACGTCCGGCCAGTTTCCCGGGGGGACTGTGGGCAGCGACGTACACGATGACGTCACTACCCATAATCCCCACGTACGGAAGCCCGACGGGACGCGGCCAAAGGAGGACGGCACTGCGCATGCGCGGCTCAGCGACAGCCATACCAAGTGAGGACAAGGGTAAGGGCAAAGATATCTCTTAGACAAAGAGGGTACTAGCTGTCAGAAACCAAGGTGCAGGTAGAGTAAATGCCCCATTCGTGCTACAAGTATAATAGTGTCATCATAGATATATATTAAGGAGTAAATGTAAGTAAGTATGCATTTTTAGAGTCTAACAGGGACACCATTGCATATACATAATGCGATAATGACTACGGCAGCTAGAGAGAGAAGCATATTCAAATATATGGAACAATACATAAGTTGCCACAGAAAACAAGTGCAAATTATACAGAAGTCCAATGCATGCCCAATTATAAATATTGGGAAGAATAAATATATCCAGGGGCAGAGAGCATTGTAAGTAGCAGTAGGTCGACTCATAGAGATAATTTGTGACATTAGGTATTCATAATAACTGTAAATGTCCGTCCCATATGCGTCCAGAAGTATCCTAGATGGTATGGAGATATAGGTGATGGCGCCTAAATATAGAGGAATAATAGAAGAAACAGAGAAAAAATTAGACAATAAGAAAAATAAAAAATCCACATTAAAAACAAAGGAGAAGAAAACCTACAAGAATGAAGAGAAACTATTGTGTTCATTAAGACCACCAGGGGTCACCGTGTCCAGTACTGCAATCCAGCGGCATTCCAGCTGCGCCAAAATGCGCTTATAGTTACCTCCCCTGGTAATACAGCACATAGCCTATCTAAACATTGTACACTTTTCCATCCTAATCACAACAATCCAATATCCATAACACCCACATATATACCAGAACTTACACAAAACAGATTTAATTCACACAAAAGAAAAGAAATCTTTTGGATATATAAATTACAAACCATTTGTTCTCTTGGTTTAAATGAAATGACGAAGAAGACCCTATGTTGATAGAAGATGTACAACAATTAACCTCAAAGGACTCTTCAGGATGGACATAATTGTTTCTTTTATTGGAAAAAAACCCTCTCTCCTGAACTGCCCTATTGTGGCCTGTTACGTCATCTACTGGTGGAATACTGAACTGCACCTCATTCATGTGTTTTACTAGAAATTAACAAGGTAATATTAGTAACAGTAACCCCTTTGCGACTTCTCTTTATGACCTCCCCCTCTTTGATGTGGGCTCCGGCGCTGAGCCCGCATCGTTTCAAGCACATGACAGCTGATTTGATCAGATGTGCCCCTAACAGCCACAAGTGGAATTACCCCTGCCATGTGATCGCGAGGTGCTGATTGGTTAACATGACAACCCGGGGTCTGCAGGAGACCGCTATGGTTGTCATTGTTGACCTGCTATGAGCGTCGCCCTGCGGTCGGTGTTCATAGCAGATGAGCATTTCTGCTACACATAGCAGGGCTGAAGACTTGCTATTAGTGATGATTGAGCATGCTCATTGCTCAAGATTTACGAGCATGCTCGGACGAGCACCTATTATTATTATTATTTATTATTATAGCGCCATTTATTCCATGGCACTTTACATGTGAAAAGGGGTATACATAGCAAAAACAAGTACAATAATCTTGAACACAATGTGACAGCGACTGGTACAGGAGGAGCGAGGACCCTGCCCGCGAGGGCTCACAATCTACAAGGGATGGGTGAGGATACATTAGGTGAGGGTGGAGCTGGTCATGCGGCGGTGGTTACTGCAGGTTGTAGGCTTGTGGGAAGAGGTGGGTCTTCAGGCTCCTTTTGAAGGTTTCCACGGTCGACGAGAATCTGATGTGTTGGGGTAGAGAGTTCCAGAGTAGGGGGGAAGCACAGGAGAAATCTTGTATGCGATTGTGGGAGGAGGAGATAAGAGGGGAGTAGAGAAGGAGATCTTGTGAGGATCGGAGGTTGCGTGCAGGTATGTAACGGGAGACTAGGTCAGAGATATATGGAGGAGACAGGTTGTGAATGGCTTTGTATGCCATGGTTAGGGTTTTGAACTGGAGTCTCTGGGCAATGGGGAACCAGTGAAGAGATTGACAGAGAGGAGAGGCCGGGGAATAGCGGGGGGACAGGTGGATTAATCAGGCAGCAGAGTTTAGGATAGATTGGAGGGGTGCAAGAGTGGTAGAAGGGAGGTCACAGAGCAGGAGGTTGCAGTAGTCGAGGCGGGAGATGATGAGGGCGTGCACTAGTGTTTTTGTAGATTCATGGTTGAGGAATGTGAAGATCCGGGAACTATTCTTGAGTTGGAGTCAGCAGGAAGTGGAAAGGGCTTGGATATGTGGTTTGAAGAAGAGATCAGAGTCCAGGGTTACTCCAAGGCAGCGAGCTTGAGGGACTGGGGAGAGTGGACAGCCATTGACATTGATAGATAGGTGAGTTGGGGGGGTGAATGGGATGGTGGAAAGATGATGAATTCTGTTTTGTCCATGTTAAGTTTTAGAAATCTAGCAGAGAAGAAGGATGAAATAGCGGACAGACATTGAGGGATTTTGGTTAGTAGGGAGGAGATATCGGGTCCAGAGAGGTAGATCTGTGTGTTATCAGCATAGAGGTGATAATGAAAGCCATGGGACTCTATGAGCTGTCCCATGCCTAAGGTGTAGATGGAGAAGAGCAGAGGTCCTAGGACTGAACCTTGGGGGACACCGACAGATAGGGGGCGAGATGAGGAGGTGGTGCATGAGTGGGAGACACTGAATGTCCTGCCTGTTAGGTATGAGCAGTTCCAGGATAGGGTCAAGTCTGTGATGCTGAGAGATGAGAGAGTTTGTAGTAAGAGGGAATGGTCCACTGTGTTGAAGGCAGATGACAGGTCTAGGAGGAGGAGGACGGAGTAGTGTCGCTTAGATTTGGCCATCAGTAGGTCGTTGGTGACTTTAGTCAGTGCCGTTTCAGTAGAATGGTGCGATCGGAAACCAGATTGTAGGCGGTTAAAGAGGGAGCAGGAGGAGAGGTGGGAGGACAGTTCAGAATGGACATGTTGTTCCAGTAGTTTTGAGGCATAGGGGAGATGTGATATGGGGCGATAGCTAGACAGAGAGGATGGGTCAAGGGAGGGCTTTTTGAGGATGGGTGTGTTAGAGGCATGTTTGAAGCATGAGGGGAAGACACCAGTTGTTAGTGACAGGTTAAAGAGGTGGGCTAGGGTTGGGATGAAGATAGTGGTAAGCTTTGGGATGAGGTGGGATGGGATTGGGTCAAGTTTACAGGTGGTGAGGTGTGATTTGGAGAGTAAAGAGGAAAGTTGATCTTCCGTAATGGTGGAGAAGGTGGTTTTGAAGGAGGAGGGTTGAGTAGGTGTGGGGAGGGGCTGTGCAGGCTTTAGGCAAAAGCTTTGTCTGATGCTGTCAACCTTCTGCTTGAAGAATGAGGCAAAGTCTTCGGCTGAAATAAGAGGAGAGGGAGGAGGCACTGGGGGACGGAGGAGAGAATTGAAGGTGTTGAATAGTTGTTTGGGGTTGTGAGACAGGGAGGATATGAGGGATGCGAAGTATGTTTGTTTTGCGAAGTATTATCTTCAGCATACTCGGGCTTTAAGTTTTTGACTTGCCCCCCTGGGCCGTGGGGTACCCAGAACCGGGCCTTCTGGTGTACGCTGCTGATGGGGGTAGTAGTGGCAACCCGATCCCGTGGCTCAGGGTGGTGAGACCAAAAGGTGGCAGTCTATTTATCAGTGTTTTGAATGTCCAACTACGCCACCCATTGATTGCGGTCAGAGATAACCGCCGCTGCGAGGCAGACCGCTACGGCTGGTGTTGGTGTGCAGCACAGGGATAGGATAACTCCCCACAGGAAGAGTGTAACCTCAGGGCAGTGTAGGTGGATTCTGGGGGTGATGGTGCAGGCGCAGCAAAGATCACACTGAGTCCAATGGTGCAGTCCAGGGTTTTTACTCACAGTTGTTACGCAAGTCACTTCTGTCAGCAATGACTGCCCAAGTTATGCTGCGTCCACCAGGTGAGGAGCTCGGTCAACCCCCAGGCAATTCAGGAGTATGGCACAGGACCCCCTTCTGTCCTTTCTCTGGCCTCTCGTGCCCCACCAGTGACCAATCTTCTGTCCAGCTACCGCGGACCGTGTCGGGTAAGCGTTGGCCTCCGCTTCCCGCTATCCTATATGGCGCCTTCCTAGGAGGTTTGGCGGGGGTCGCACCAATAAATGATCACGACCTCCGGTTCTTGGCTGAGGGATGATTTACCTCCACCAACTTGGGAATCCGGTACCCTTCCACAGCCTGAGCCTTCACCCGATATAACGCGGGTTTGCAACGGTTGCTGTCCGTTCTGCTCTCTTAGGGTCCCTTCTGCCTTCTTGTTTCTGGAGCCTTTCTACTCCTCTGTCTCTTCTCCTTCCTTCCTTCTCCTTCTTCTCTTCTCCTCTCTGGCCCCGGCCTTCTCTCTAGGCCTGCCTCGTGGAGCTGAGCTCAGGCTGAGCCGCGGCTCCCTGTCAGCTCTGACTGAACTACTCTCTACTCCTTTTCTCTCTACTATCAACAAGATGGCTCCCACCTTTTATCTGCTTCTCTGTGTCTGAGCTCAGGTGACCTGCACCCAATGAGCTCCTTCCTATGCTCCAGAAACTGTCCCCTTTTGCTCCCACACCACTGGGTTCTCTCCTCCCTCCCCACTCCAGCCAGGGACATGGTCAGTTGTGCCTGCAATATGGGAGCACCGGCGAGCTGTCCCCCTGAAATGGGGAGTGTATGTGTGTGCAGCTAACTGACCCCTGGTCCACACTCCATCCTTACCTGGAAGTGGAATATCACACCTCTGGTTGAGGTGCAATACCCCTGAAGCAACTGAACCCTCGGGGCGCTACATTTCCGTAGCTCCGTGAACATGATTTGCGACTGTTTGACAGCTTTAATACATGTGTGGAATGCTGGAAAAACAGGCATTCCTCACATGTATTAAAGCTGTCAAACAGTCGCAAATCACGTTCCCGGAGTGACGAAAACTTAAAGCCCGAGCACACTGAAGATAATAGGTGCTCACCTGAGCATGCTCGTAAATCTCGAGCAATGTGCATGCTCGATCATCACTACTTGCTATGTGTAGCACAAGTGATCAGACGATGGCAGCTTCAACTCTCCCATGGAGGCTATTAAAGCAGGTAAAAAGTAAAAAAAATGTTTTTAAAAATATTTAAAAAATGTAACAGTTCAAATCACCCTCCTTTTGCCCCATTCAAAATAAAACAATTAAAAATAAAAAATACACATATTTGGTATCGGCGAGTTCAGAATCACCCGATCTGTCAAAATATAAAGAGAATTAATCAGATCGGTAATGAGGAAAAAAAACAAAACTGTAGAATTTTGGTTGCTGCAACATTGCAATAAAACAAAATAACGGGCAATAAAACATTGTATCTACCCCAAAATGGCATCAATAAAAACGTCAGCTCAGCGCGCAAGAAATAAGCCCTCACCCGGCCCCAGATCCCAAAAAAGGAGATTCCATGGGTCTTTGAAAATGGCTCCATTATTTTTTTTTTTACAAACTTTGGAATTTTTTTTCACCACTTAAATAAAAAAGAACCTATACATGTTTGGTGTCTACAAACTCGTAATGACACGGAGAATCATAATGGCAGGTCACTTTTAGCATTTACTGAATATGTTAAAAAAAACAATTGTCAAATTGCACTTTTTTTGCAATTTCACCACACTTGGAATTTTTTTCCCGTTTTCCAGTACACAATATGGTAAAATCAATGGTGTCGTTCAAAAGTACAACTCGTCCGCGAGAAACAAGCCCTCACACGGCCATATTGACTGAAAAAAAAAGTTATGGCTCTGGGTAGAAGGGGATCAAAAAATGAAAATGCAAAAACAAAAAATCCCAGGATGGTAAAGGGGTTAAATGAGCAATGTATATATGTGATTTGTTTTTTGAAATCTATGTCTTAATCCACAGTTTTTAATATACTGTATTTTACAGACCATAAGGTTTTAGAGGAGGAAAATAGAAAAAAAATGTGAAGAAAAAAATGTCATGCTGCATTGTTATGGGGAAGGGTCTCCTGCTGGCACTGTTTATGGCTCCCACACGCCGATGTCAGCTGCCGGAATATTCACTGCTCCCCATGCCCGGGGGTGTGTAGAAAGTTTTAAGAAAATTATACAAACAACCTTTTCAACTATCTAGATTAGTGCCCTTATGGGAAAATCCTAGATTTATTCAGGGTAAACAGAACAAGCTTTGCAAACAATGGAACCAGAAAGGGATTTATTAAATGATAATGAAGGAAGGCTGCTCACCTGGCTGGAATTCTCAGGGATGTATGATATGGGAGATCATCAATGTCTACAGTACCACCAAACAGTTACTTTCTACAGCTCTATGGTGAGAGATTTCGGGAAGGTGGAAAGGAGGGGTGATTTTGACATATTGATGTGGTCTAGCTCATGGGTAAATTCCCTATCCACAATATACCAAAGGATTAAGAGACAAATTCTGCACACTGTGGTACCTGATTTATTTATCCATTGGAGTATAGCGCTAAATGACACTTAGAGAGATGGTAAACTTTTGACGGGCTTGGATAAAGTAAAAATAGCAATGAACAATGGAGAGAAATGCAGAAAAAACTGATTCATAATGCCATTTATGCTTTCAATTTTTCCTACAAAGATGCTTCATCACATTATTTATGAAAATGCCCAAAATGTAACCTAAAACCAATTTGTTTGATAGCATCAGGCGATGCCCTTCCACCCAAATGGTGTGGGACGAGACCCTTCTCTATTTAGATAATGGTTGGAGAATTAAAGTACCACAGTCTCCTCGGGCATGTTTATTTCATCATATTGTAACAGAACATCGGGAGGATGGGGACAGAGTTCTGTCTATACAGATAATACATGTAGTTCTTTTGGTGGTTAAAAAATGTATACTTAGATATTGGTTGAAGAAAGAGACACCTCAATTATCTGAAATAACTAAAACTCTGAAAACCTTATTAGTTTATGACAAACTTGAGTAAGAAAGACAAAAAGAAAAGGCGACGACAGCGTTTTTTCACAAACTGAGATCTTTTAATGAATATAGCAATACACAATCTGATATGTCACAGCTGATGAAAGTATTCTGACACACATCCTGGTATCATACGGAGGAACATAGGGGGACAACAGGATTACTTAAAGTCTAATGGATTCACTTATTTTTACATCTATTCATATAAGGATTTTAGAAAAGTGGTTTTTTTGCTGTTTTGCATGCGGAGTTAAAAATTGAATCTGTTAAAATTGTGGAAAAAAAATGATTGGATGGATTTCACACTTATTTATAAAGATGCGGTCTGTGTTGGTAAATGTCATGGAGATTCTAGGATTATAACCTGATTTGTTTGTCTATTTTGTCTCATTAAATAAAGTTTGTTTAAAAAAAAAAAGATGAGAACACTAGATTCCATCATGACATCATAATTAACCATCACTACTTACAGAAGTGTTTACACCCATATAGTCACTTTGACATTCCGGTGTCATTGCTGTCAGTGAGAAGCTACATAGCTAATCATATACTGATTGCGCTTGGATTTACTTTGGATTTACTTGAAATGTCTGAAATTCCTTCAGACAGACTTCAGGTGTTAGCACTGCTCCAGGGGATTCTTACCACCTACGCCCCTGACATTGTGCTACCACTACCCGATGGCGTCCTCAGCTTCACTTACCGGCTGGTTATGAATCTTGTGAGAGACTGCCTGACCAAATACCACAAAGGTCGTATTAGCTCAGAATATCTTGAGCATTTACAGCAAAACATCTGGACACTCGTACAGCAGGTAAATAGCTGGCAATCTGCACAAATCTTATAATAATAATAATAATAATAATAATAATAATAATAATAATAGAATATGATAAGGGATTACAAGTTTAAGTTTAACCTGTTCCAAATACTAAGATAAGAAAAGCCGGGGACCAAAAATAGGGCATACAGGCTACATGACAAGGGAAATTGAGGTATCTAAAGGGTTAATTGAAATAGGGACAGGAAGGTTGTTACCATGGGGTGAATGGGATTGGTTAACCTTGTAAGGACCAGGAAATTTGAAGTTTTTTTGCTGTCATTTTTTCATCACTTTCTTTTAAGAGCCATAACTTTCTTATTTTTCTGTTGGCGTTTGTGAGAAGAGTTGTAGCTTTGAGTGGCTCCATTCTTTTTACCATAAAATATACAGTAGTTTTTTTGGGGTTTTGTTTTTACGGCGTTTGTTATGCAGTAAAAATGACCTGGAAAAATGTTTTTCCACGTCAGTCCGATTAAGGCGATACCGAATATGCAAAGAAAATTCAGAATATTGCGAAAATATTTTTTTGCTTTGTGTCGCTAAATTCTGAGACCCAAAACAATTATTATTTTTCTGTTGATGGGGCCCAGTGAAGACTTGTTTTTTTACGCTGTAAGATATGGAGGAGAGGAAGGAGGATTTAAAAGGCGGTACTTGATAAATAGAGGGTTTGGGGAGATGTGATTTTTAATTGTCACAGGCCGATTTACATAAGTCGTAAACAGTCATGTGTCTTACTTACACGCCCTAGGTGTGGAGGGTGGACGTGGAGATATAAAGGGAACCTGTCGCCTAAAATAATGCTATTAACCTGCAGGTTAATAGCGTTCTGACAACATGCAGCCGCCACACTCAAATAAACTGTATCCCCTATGGCAGCCTCGCTCTTTCAGTCATATCGGTGGCGCCGGCAGGCTTTCAGTCACCGTTCTCTGCATAGTGAGCAGCGGCTGTAACCGCACCCGGCACTGACAGACAGTCGGTGCAAATATAGCCGCACAGTGTCAGAATGCTACTAACTTGCATATCAACTCCATATCTGCAGGTTAATAGCATTACTTTACATGACAGGTTCCTTTTAGAGGTTTACAAATGACCGGATCCCTCGTCAGCTGTCATGTAGTATTTGTAGTGCCGATATCAGGAGTAACATGGTGACATAAATGGCATCCTCCATTCTGCACTTTCTCTCATGATTTTCCTTTCTTGTTTATTTCCATCTCTATAGGCTGAAGAAAAATCCCATAGTGGAGAATTGGCCTTTATTAAACAACTGGCCCAGAATGTCCTCCTTGTACTGGAGTATCCGGCCTACTCCCTGGAGCGCCTGGTAAGGAGCCATCGTCTTCTATATCTCATGTCCTTGTTGTCTGATCTTCTCCAGATTACCGTCATATAGCGGAAGCTCAGATTTATGGTGGTAGAGGCCTCCCTGTCTGCTCCAGGCAGACACAGGACATTTTATGGCCGCCTGTCTCTGCAGCTCTATCATCTGTGAGGCCAGTCTGTACTCAGCGGTGCGGAGTTAGTATTTCCGCTTCTGTCTCTCTCGATCATCACAATCTTCCTTCTTATAAATGCTGCAGTTCTGATAGAAGATATTAGAGATCAGTGGTAGATACAAGTCCCTTATACAACCCCTGGCAAAAATTATGGAATCACCGGGCTCGGAGGATGTTCATTCAGTTGTTTAATGTTGTTGAAAAAAAAGCAAATAACAGACATGGCACAAAACTAAAGTCATTTCAAATGGCAACTTTAGGGCTTTAAGATACACTAAAAGAAATCAAGATTAAAAATGTGGTACTCAGTAAGGGTAATTTTTTTCATACCAAGCAGAGGGAAAAAAATATAGAATCACTCAATTCTGAGGAAAAAATTATGGAATCATGAAAAACAAACACACAAAAGAACACTACAATACATCACTAGTATTTCGTTGCACCACCTCTGGCTTCAATAACAGCTTGAAGTCTCTGAGGCATGGACTTAATGAGTGACAAACAGTACTCTTCATCAATCTGGCTCCAACTTTCTCTGATTGCTGTTGCCAGATCAGCTTTGCAGGTTGGAGCTTTGTCATGCACCATTTGCTTCAACGTCCACCAAAGATTTTCAATTGGATTCAGATCCGGACTATTTGCAGGCCATGACATTGACCTTATGTGTCTTCTTTCAAGGAATGTTTTCACAGATTTTGCTCTATGGCAGGATGCATTATCATCTTGAAAAATGATGTCATCATCTCCAAACATCGTTTCAATTGATGGGATAAGAAGACTGTCCAAAATATCAATGTAAACTTGCGCATTTATTGAAGATGTAATGACAGCCATCTCCCCAGTGCCTTTACCTGACATGCAGCCTCATATCATCAATGACTGTGGAAATTTGCATGTTCTCTTCATGCAGTCATCTTTATAAATCTCATTGGAACGGCACCAAACAAAAGTTCCAGCATCATCACCTTGCCCAATGCAGATTCGCGATTCATCACTGAATATGACTTTCATCCAGTCATCCACAGTCCACAATTGCTTTTCCTTAGCCCATTGTAACCTTGTTTTTTTTGTGTTTAGGTGTTAATGATGGCTTATGTTTAGCTTTTCTGTATGTAAATCCCATTTCCTTTAGGCGGTTTCTTACAGATCGGTCACAGACATTGACTCCAGTTTCCTCCAATTCATTCCTCATTTGTTTTGTTGTGCATTTCCTGTTTTGAAGACATATTGGATTAAGTTTCCAGTCTTGACGCTTTGATGTCTTCCTTGGGCAACATTGTGTGATGATTTACCTTCTTTTAAGAGTTTGATAATCCTCGAATTTGTTTTAATTGACATCTCTCGTGTTGGAGCCATGAGTCATGTCAGTCCACTTGGTGCAACAGCTCTGCAAGGTGTGATCACTCCTTTTTAGATGCAGACTAACTAGCAGATCTAATTTGATGCAGGTGTTAGTCTGGAAATGGAAATTTACAGTGTGATTCCATAATTTTTTCTTCAGAATTTAGTGATTCCATATTTTTTTTCCCTCTGCTTGGTCTAAAATAAATTACCCTTACTGAGTACCTCATTTTTAATATTGATTTCTTTTAGTGTTTCTTAAAGCCCTAAAGTTGCCATTGGAAATGACTTTAGTTTTGTGCCATGTCCGTGATCTGCTTTTTTTTCAACAACATTAAACAACTGAATGAACATCCTCCGAGCCCGGTGATTCCATAATTTTTGCCAGGGTTTGTATATTAATGTGGATTTACTGGGGGGGGCGGCTTTGTACAGTTCGTCCAATACTGAAATTATCCAGGAAATCCAATGTTTAGTCCTTCCTGTCTATTGTATGTGGTAATGTAGTATTTGTGAAATGTTATATTAATTGTATATATTATATCCATCAGGAAACATCTGAAGGCGACTCCAAAGAGGGGCAAAACGGAAATATTGCTGACCCTGATATCTGTCAGCCGGGGCCGAACCCTGATCTGATGGAAGGTAAGCCGGTCATCTAATATTCTACATACAAATATCAAGTTATAGAGAACGACAGAGAACATGGAGATTTACTCTTCATCCAATGTATGAGGCCGCTGGCGGCTCATGAGCTCCCATGGACTATAATGGAGGGGGTCACAAATGTGCAAAGAGGCTCATTGGTCCCCAATCATGTAATTGTTGAGGATTCGGTCAGATCCTGAGCAATGACACGTTCATAGTACAGTATATATATATAGATATGCCATAAATATATACAGTGTGTACAGAATATCCTTATATCTAGTATATTCCATGTAAAGCGGTCTTATCATTTCCATTATTATATGGATGTGTTATATAAGTGGTGATATAGACTAATACATGTCGTCTCTTCATTATTTTATCATTATTATAGGAATAACTGTGCCGACAAATACTGATGATGGAACATCTGAGCCACCAGAGATCATCCAGGAATCTGCCAGTGTAAGTATCATGGGACGTCTGTATATCATCAGATGACGGGTGGGAATTACACATCCCATATGGCAATGGGATATCTCTGCTCTTATGTAGATCAGACCTATTATGTGTGACGGTGGTGTTATTATTCTGTCTCCTCCATGTGATGTCCCTTATCCTCCCCTGCAGTACAATGATTTATGTGTATGGGGAATATCCACTTATAATATAATAGTGTCAGTGGGGGGTCCGGCTTTTATCACGTCCTCTACTTCGGTTGCAGTGTAATCAGGGGGGATATAATATAGACGGGAGATCTGGAGCTTTTATCCTCCTGCAGCTTCGTTGTCTTAATGTCATTTCTTATTCCTTTTAGGCCTTGATCGGATCAGTGAATCCTTGTAAGGACGACTTTAATCCTATCAAACTGATCAGCTGTGGAGGATTTGGGTGAGCTTTACTTGGTATAATATTTATTTCTCAGAGCTCCTTATAGTGATGCCTATGTCTCTATGTCCTGCCCGCGCAATGCTACCATAGAGAAATTATGGTTCCACATCACTGTCCACATCTAATTGTCTCTCTTCAGGTCAGGTAAGATGTGACGTGGATGAGGACTTTCCATAGGTGATCATTTATGGAGTGTTATTTTATGGATTTCTAGTGATGGCCGCACATCTAGTATTAACCATTAGTACAGGAGATCACTTGATCAGGTCTATGGATGGACTGTTAGTAAGAATTCATAATAAATCATGGATTTTCTTCCTCCTCAGATCCGTCCACCTAGTTCGCCATACAGACACAAACAAGATATGTGCTATGAAGAAAATGGACAAGCAGATCCTGAAAAAGCCAAAGACCCTTAAATGGGCCTTTCAGGAGAGGGACATCTCTACATTCGCTGATTGTCCCTTTGTGGCCTCCATGTTCTGCTCCTTTCCTACTAAATTTCATCTGTGTATGGTCATGGAGTATGCACCAGGTAGGACACATCCATTGTATTTATATCCAGCCCACGTCTGCCTAATCCTAGCACCTTATATATAACCTGAACATGTCCACATGGACGGTTACATGTCCACACCGCATTTACTATAATGTTACTAAGATGCCTTGTGTGTCCTCACTGAGCATGGCGGCAATATCTGCTATGGAGGAAAGGAAGATTTCTCTGTATTTGAACAGTTTTTATAGATGAGAATTTTTCACAGAGAAATAAATGAGAGGCTTGTAGATGAGGCCTGGCTCTGTCTCTATGTACAGGGTTCCTCTGCAGTATACGCTCTACATTACACAGTGTATCTCTATATATACCATCTTGTCCCAATATCTCCGCTTGTTTCACATTCACACTCATCATGTGTAATTTACTCTGTAACAGACCCTCACCTGTCATATTTGCTTTTTCCTGTAGGAGGAGACTGTGGCAATCTTCTACAGCACAGGGGTCCTTTACCTATCACCTTGGCCCGTCTGTACATTGCAGAAACAGTCCTTGCTGTGGAATATCTGCACTGCTATGGTGTGGTGCACAGAGACCTGAAGACTGTAAAGTAAGTGACCCTTGAGCTATAATAAAGGGGATGAAAGTTAGTTTGTTATACAGTCTATGGGTTATTACTTGGGGCTGACAACATCTTTTCTTTTACAGCCTCCTGATAACATCAACAGGACATATTAAAGTGACCGATTTTGGAGTTTCAAAACTTGGCCTCATGAGACCAACATCAAACATCTATAAGACTCCAACTAAGGACATCACCAAAGAGTTCCATGATAAAGAGGTCGGCTTTACTTACAGGATTTTCTATTTTACATATCTCATCTCTTTCTCCTTCTCTGATCATTTCTCATCACATTTCCACTGATGTTATTTGTCGTATGTATTGATCATCATCTCATTCTTCTGTTGTTTTCCAGACTGCTGGCACGTCTAGTTACATGGCCCCAGAAGTTATCCTAAGGAAAGGCTATGGAAGACCTGTTGACTGGTGGTCAGTAGGCATCATCCTATATGAATTTCTCTTTGGATATACACCATTTTATAGGGCTTCCCAAAAGGAGAAATTACGCAGTATCCTCAGTGGTAAGTAAAATAATCTGACTGCTTGTCATGTCGCTGTTATTTGGTTTGATTTGTTCCTTTGTTCAGTTTCTAGCTTTTTTAAGGAAAATGCTTTTTTATGTAAATAAATGAAGAGGTTTTATTTCCTGTAATATTTTCTTTTTATATCACAGATGACATTGTTTGGAGATGTAATTCCTTTCCTCCACCAAATGCTCGGGGCATCATCACTCAGCTACTCAGAAAAAATCCAGAACAAAGACTTGGGACAGGTAATATGATTATAGTATTAATAATGACTTATTACACCTCTGGGCAAATGAAGGTGTCCATGAGGATGAGCACTGAAGGTCTCTACCAACGTGTCCATTCCCCATTCTTCATGCTATAATGTTCAGTTCAGTTCCTTCATGTTGGCTCTTTTAAATCTCCAGTTCAGATTAACATAAACTGTATAGATACGGAGTAGTTTCTCTGACAATAACTGTATCAATTTTTTTCTTGTCTTCCTTTTCCAGGAGGGGCACACGAGATCAAAATTCATCCATTTCTGCGTGCCTTAAACTTTAACAACCTTCTAAGTCAGAAGCCTCTGTTCGTTCCTGATCTAAGATCAGATGAGGACACCCGCTATTTTAGCAGTAAGTAAAATGAGACGTTATCGGCAGAAAACTGCTGAGTGTCTTTTCTTTCATTATGTGTGACAATCAGTTCCCATCATAATGTGTATTAACATGGTGACTGTCTGACTGGCTCTTATACTAATAATTTCTCATAACACTTTTACTTTTCAGATCGCTCTGTGGGTTATAAATTTAGGAATTCAGATGATGGGGACACAAGTGAGGACAATGACTGTCCAGAAATCAAAAACTTTGAATCATCTTCTCAAAGGTTTTCCAAAGTAAGTATATCTAAATCATGTAGGTCAATAAAATGAATAAAACCTATGATTAGAAAAAAAGTTTCAAAATATATCTATTTATATTTTATATTTCTTTGTGTTTTTTTAGCTATATACCACCAGTACCAAGATGGTGACCATTGAAGAACCTATGTCACCTCCAGAGTGTACCCCTGAGAACAGCAAAAAACACCAAGACTTGTGAGTAGATTATTATTATTATTATGAGATTTAGCTCTGATATATGCTCAGACACGAGTAACACAAATCTAAATCCAGCATCCACCACCCCATGATAACTGATTGCTGTGGATCTGGCTTGTGATTACACAGCAATATCAGTTGATCATTGCAACGAGCCATTCATTCCCAGCTCTTTATAGGCCAATATTACTAGTTAGACTCCATTCTTGCTGGTAGAATGGGGTCCTGAGCAGAGTATCCCCTTTATGATGTCCCAAATGGCCTTACAGACAGGTGTTCTTCCTTTTTGTATTGTTTTCCCTTGTAATTTACTTGACTTTCTTCTACCAAACAGGCATAAAGAATCTCCCCCTTCCAAAACTGATGATGGTGACAATCAGTGTGTCACTGCTAAAAAGTGTGAGTCATCCTCGCCCTCATTGTCAGGTATGTACAGATTTATAGACCATCCCATTATAGGCTATGATACAAAAGTGTAATGTGAATCTGCACATGAAGGCTCAGATAATGACTTACTTTATTCCCGCTGCCCCTGAGTATTCAATTTTTTGTTTTGGTAAAATCCACCATACGGTTCCAGAGTTATTGGCAGTTTTATTTAGTGCTCATTTTTATGGTCTTTACAAGGGGGTGGTGCTAACAGGATTATCTGGGGGGGGGGGTGTCTTCAGCCTCTTCTTCAGTATTATAGTGTGGTAAAGACCATAAAAATGACCACTAAATAAAAAGGCCCCTGTCTGTGGAACTGTAAGGCGGTGTGCTCACAATGCGTTTTTAATCGTTTCCGCAGCAGCAATTCCGCCGCAGAAACGCTTAAAAAACGCTTGGTAGAAGGCCTGCCATGTTCCCCAATGATAATCCGCATGTGCTGTGCACATGCTGCAGAAATTTCCGCTGCGGATTATCATTGCGGAAAAATCCGCAGCACTACCAATTATTTTGCAGAAGTCCTGCGTTTTCACCGCCATTGACTTGCATTGGAACGCATGGAATCCGCATCACTGCATCTGTACATGCGGAATCCATGTGTTTCAATGTACGGATGCTACTCGGGTCTGGAGAAGAGGAGACTCTCCTCCAGACCCCCCCTACCATAGAACCTGTAAAAAAAAAAGAATAAAATAAAAAATAAATATGATACTTACCTTCTGATGGCCTCCGGTTCCTTGTCTGGGCTTGCCGGCAGCTCGCGGTAGACTAAAGGACCTGCGCTGACGTCATTTAGTCATGTGACGGGTCATGCGACCAATGATGTCGGCAGGTCCTTAAATCTACCGCGAGCTGCCGGCAAGCCAAGAAAAGGACTCCGGGGGCATCAGAAAGTAAGTATATTTATTTTTTACCATTCTTTCGGTCACACTATATAAATCCATGCCGGCTGCCGGTTGCATGGATTTATATAGTGTGACCAAGTTGTCAAGCACTTTCCAAGTGATGCTAAAATCGCTTGGAAAGTGCTTGACAACCCGCATGCGAAATCGCATGATCCGCATGTCCCTGGCAGGAAAAACACATGTACAATCCGCATGTACAATCCCCATGTACAATCCGCATGTACAATCTGCATGTTCAATCCGCATGCCTTTTTGTGCCAGGGAGATGCAGAAACGCTCAGGAAAAAATCCGGAGCATTTCTGCATCGTGGGCACATAGCCTAAGGGGGATTTTAATAAAAACCAAAAACAGAGTCCTCAGGGGAGCAGGGGAATAAAGTAAGAGTGAATTCTGGACACTTAAGACCTGGTGATGAGTCTTCTTTAAACTTACGCTTAAGTGTTATCTGACGGATTATATAAAAACACTTTGGCTTGCTGCAAGTAATGTCATGTTAATAAGGGAGACACCACATGGCCGCACACAGAAAAGCTACAAGTGCATATTAACCAGTTTGAGTAACTCTATAAACATATAAAATGAATCTTTGAGGAGTTTATAATCAACATCTTTTTCTGACTTCTTATTAGAACCTCCAGTTAAGGAGAGAAAGAAATCTGCACTAAATCTACGAAAACAGCAAAGAACAGATAAAGTGGAAGAGTGGGAAAGTAGTAGGCGAGGTAAGTGTGAGGATAACCTCCATGTTGTATGATGTCAGTGAGATAAGTCATGTGGAGCAGATGTCATCTGTCAGTGGTGGGATTGTCACATGTATGATGGCTGACAATGATCCCGCACCTATGTATGGAGAAGATTCCTCTACCGGCCTCCCACAGAGACACCACAGTAGTGTCCTCTAATATGGAGTCCCATTACTTACATCGGTTTTCATCTTTTTTATAGGTTCTATCTTCCGCCGGATGATATCATCCTGCCGGCGTGGATTATCCAGGGCTGCTCGCACTATCAGACAAAGCTGCATTTTTGCCCACTGTCACCAGGGCACCAGAAACATCTCAAGGGCAGAAAACCCTCACATCTAGTGCCCTGAAGAAAGTACAGCACATCCACCATCAATGCTGTACCTGCATGGAAAGAGTTGTACCATCTACTGTACCTGTGGCCATCTGACCAGCGAGAAATATCTGCAAAAGTCAAAGGCCTCCAAGAACATCTTTTCAACCTTCCATTTAATTCTTAATTAAAAAAAAATAAATTGGTTAATGTCCTTTTGAATTGAATTGAATATTACTGACATTTATGGCATATCAATGCTACACATGTTATATCTGTCCAATGGTTTGGACACCAAACAGAAGATTAGACAAGACTGAAACATACAGTTTGCACAGCAAGTTGTTTTTACATTGCAGTGTTTGTTCAATTAAATTTTATTGAGTGCTTTTCATAAGGGAACCAGGCAGAAACCACCTGAAATAGACATTGTGTGCACAAAAAGTGGCAACCAAGCTAGGGGGAAACATGCCCTGATCCACTGATTTTACAAGAACTCAGATACTTTTACCTTAGTAGCGCTCTATTTCAGATTCAGGCACAAGAACAAGTTGGATTCTGTGCTGTGCATCCTGGAGGTCCCAGCAGCCACAATCCACCAGAAGCGTAGCTAAGACTTCAAGCACAGGGGAGGCGAAACATCCGAGTGGGTCACTAACCGATATTACCACTATTTGGTGACCATATAGTGGTAGATAACAGCACATATTAAGACTATAGATGAGTGAGCACTAAACTGCTCAGATGCTTGTTACTCGAACCGAACAATTCCTAATGTTCGTGTGCTCATTTCAAGTAACAAGTATAATGGAAGTCAATGAGAAATCCGAGCATTTTTCTGGAAGACCCTACAAGGAGGTCTGGGCGGCAGTGAAAATGTTCAAATGGATGGAAAAAGTGCTGAATGGAAGGAGAACAGCATGGGGAAGACCCCTGGAGGCATCTCTGACTCCCAGATCTCTGCTGAGAACAATGGTGTGACACTTTTTCTCCACTTTAAGGACTGAGAATAAAACATTCCCAATCAATGAGAAATTGCATTTAACAGGAACAAAAATGTTAAAGGGGTTGCCCAGTACTTTAGATTACCCCCACAATGTATCCCCCCTGGGCCCCTAAGGACTTTTGTAATTACCTTACGTTGCAGATAATGCCTGTGAGCGGCGCTATCACTGGCCGCTCACAGGCATCACGTGACCCCCGGCTGCAGCCGGCTCTGATATCCCCTGATGTCACGACAAGTGCTGGCAGCAGCCGGGGGTCTCTCTCTTCCACATTCCATGGTGAATGCCAGGCTGTATTCGGGGTTACCCCGCGCGTCACACCCGGCATCCATCTCACGCTATCCCTCTCCCCATTCATTGGTAACGCACGGGGTGAATGCTGGGTGTGACGCGGGGGGTGATCGCGCCCACAATCCAGCTGTCACGCCTCACTTGTCGTGACGTCAGCGCGGGGTCACGTGATGCCTGTGAGCGGCGCTATCCTTGGCTGCAACGTAAGCTAATTACAAAAATTCTTAGGGGCCCCGTGGGGATACATTGGGGGGGGGGTAATCTAAAGTACTGGACAACTTCTTTAAGAATCATTTTTTTCCTGTATAATGACTTAAACCAAAATTTTATTTTTGATTAACAAATAGATAATTTCAGTGTAATTTATGAAGGAAAAAAAGAACTGCCAAAAATTAGGGATTCTGATACATCCTGTATTAGAATAAAGGAGGGTCTCATGCACATTCTGGTCAATTTGACATATAGTAGTACTTCTAGACTCATAAAGGCTATGCACTAAGTGCAAATCCTGCCAAAAAATGCAAGTAGGGTCATCCATACACCATGGAAGGCACCAACTGTAGTGCCTCATTCAAATATTGTGAACAAAGTATACACTGTGTGCAGAATTATTAGGCAAGTTGTATTTTAGAGGATTATTTTTATTATTGATCAACAACTATGTTCTCAATCAACCCAAAAGACTCTTAAATATCCAAGCTTAATATTTTTGGAAGTTGGAGTGGGGTGTTTTTAGATTTGGCTCTCTTAGGAGGATATCTGTTTGTGCAGGTAACTATTACTGTGCAGAATTATTAGGCAACTTATTAAAAACCAAATATAATCCCATGTCACTTGTTTATTTTCACCAGGTAAACCAATATCAGTGCACAAAATACAGAAATAAACATTTCTGACATGCTAAAACAAAAACCAAAAAAATTAGTGATCAATATAGCCGCCTTTCTTTATAATGACACTCAACAGGCTTCCATCCACAGATTGTGGCCAACACACTTTCTGCAACCCTGTTGGCTATTTGACATGTAACGCTTGATTGTTCGATGATCACGCTTCAAAAGTTTGGAAATTTCAAGACTGCTGCATCCCTCTGCAAGACATCTCACAATTTTGGACTTTTCAGAGCCCGTCAAACCTCTCTTTTGACCCATTTTGCCAAAGGAAAGGAAGTTGCCTAATAATTAAGCACACCTTCTATAGGGTGTTGATGTCATTAGTCAACACCCCGCCTCATAACAGAGATGCACATCACCAGATTTACTTAATTGGTAGTTGGCTCTCAAGCCTATGCAGCTTGGAGTAGGACAACATGTATAAAAAGTATCATGTGATCAAAATACTCATTTGCCTAATAATTCTGCACACAGTGTGGTTGTGGTACACCTACAATAGTGTTCAAACTAATAGCAGTGGGTTAAATAACATGAGTTAAGCACAAAACCTTTATACTAGTTTTTATTTCCATGCATTGGGAACATTGCACACTGTTTTCTAATTCTAAACATGAAGAGAAATGTATATAATTTTTAACTATTTTACAGAAAATAGCAAAAAATGAACAATGGGCTGTTCTAAAAAAAATAGCAGTGTCTGCATTTGTCTTTACAAACTCAAAATATGTACTCTTTTTTAGGATTTGGCATTCCTGTGAATCATTAACCTAATACTTAGTTGTATACTCAGTTTTTTAGAACTGCTTCACATGTATGTTGCATAGAGTCAACCAACTTCTGGCACCTGTCAACTGTTATTCCAGCCCAGGATGCTTTGACTACATCCCACAATTTTTTGGCATCTGTTGGCTTTGCCTCAGAAACAGTATTTTTGATGTCACCCCACAAGTGTTCTATCGGATTAAGATCCGGTCATTGGGCTGGTCACTCCCTAACCTCAATTATGTTGGACTGCAACCAATAATTTGATCGTTTACTGGTGTGTTTAGGGTAGTTGTCTTGTTGAAACACCCATTTCAAGGGCATATCCTCTTCAGCGTAAGGCAACATGACCTCTTCAAGTATTTTAATATATGCAAACTGGTCCATAATCTCTGGTATGCGGTAAATAGGTCCGGCACCATAGTAAGAGAAACGTGCCCATATCATGATGCTTGCTCCACCATGCTTCACTGTCTTCAGAGTGTACTGTGGCTTGAATGCAGAGTTTAGGGGTCATCTGACAAACTGTCTGTGGCCCTTGGACCCAAAAAGAACAATTTTACTTTCATCAGTCCACAAAATGTTTCTCCACTTTTCTTTAGGCCAGTTGATGTGTTCTTTGACAAATTGTATCCGCTTCAGTACATGTCTTTTTTTAACAGTGGGACTTTGCAGGGACTTCTTGCTAAGAGATTAGCTTCACACAGGCATCTTCTGTCACAGTACTCACAGGTAACTTGAGACTGTCTTTGATCATCCTGGAGCTGATCATTGGCTGAACCTTTTCCATTCTGGATAATCTTCGATCCATTCGAATGGTATTCCTCTGTTTTTTTCCACGTCTCTCTGGTTTCACTTTCCATTTTAAAGCATTGGAGATCATTATAGCTGAACAGCCTATCATAGTCTGCACTTCTATATAAGTTTTACCCTCTCCAAACAACTTTTTAATCAAAGTACGCTGTTCTTCTGAACAATGTCTCGAATGACCCATATTTCTCAGGCTTTCAAGGAGAAATGCATGTACAACATGTGCTGGCTTCATCCTTAAATAAGGGCCACCTGATTCACACCTGTGTCTTCACAGAATGATTGACCTCACTATTGAACTCCACACTGCTATTATTTTGAACACATCCCCTAACAATTAATTATTCGAATACACAGACTCATAAACATGCAGATCATGAATGCGGAGTTTGTTGGTTTTCTTAGAATCTACTGCACCAACTGGTAAATTGTTTGTCATGTGGTGGTAATATAATATATACCAAAAACAGTGATTAATCTCGTTAGTCATATTGGACTGCTATTATTTGGAATACTACTGTACATGCTATGCACCTCCACTATGGCATCCATGCAGCAAAAAGGAGTCAAACAATTCTCCTGTGACTTTTCACACACAACACTAACAAGAATGGCAAATGCCTGAAGTGAATCGACCAACGTTTGTGGTATCAGACGCCTCTTACGCTTTTTCTCTTCCTCTTTTGCGTTGTCATGAGGGAGAAGAGAAAATATCCTGGCATAATGATCCCGCGAATACAGCACATAGCCTATCTAAACTTTGTACACTTTTCCATCCTAATCACAACAATCCAATATCCATAACACCCACATATATACCAGAACTTACACAAAACAGATTTAATTCACGCAAAAGAAAATAAATCTTTTGGATATATAAATTACAAACCATTTGTTCTCTTGGTGTAAATGAAATGACGAAGAAGACCCTATGTTGATAGAAGATGTACAACAATTAACCTCAAAGGACTCTTCAGGATGGACATAATTGTTTCTTTTATTGGAAAAAAAAACTCTCTCCTGAACTGCCCTATTGTGGCCTGTTACGTCATCTACTGGTGGAATACTGAACTGCACCTCATTCATGTGTTTTACTAGAAATTAACAAGGTAATATTAGTAACAGTAACCCCTTTGCGACTTCTCTTTATGACCTCCCCCTCTTTGATGTGGGCTCCGGCGCTGAGCCCGCATCGTTTCAGGCACATGACAGCTGATTTGATCAGATGTGCCCCTAACAGCCACAAGTGGAATTACCCCTGCCACGTGATCGCGAGGTGCTGATTGGTTGACATGACAACCCGGGGTCTGCAGGAGACCCCTATGGTTGTCATTGTCGACCTGCTATGACCATCGCCCTGCGGTCGGTGTTCATAGCAGATGAGCATTTCTGCTACACATAGCAGGGCTGAAGACTTGCTATTAGTGATGATTGAGCATGCTCATTGCTCAAGATTTACGAGCATGCTCGGACGAGCACCTATTATTATTATTATTTATTATTATAGCGCCATTTATTCCATGGCGCTTTACATGTGAAAAGGGGTATACATAGCAAGAACAAGTACAATAATCTTGAACACAATGTGACAGCGACTGGTACAGGAGGAGCGAGGACCCTGCCCGCGAGGGGTCACAATCTACAAGGGATGGGTGAGGATACATTAGGTGAGGGTGGAGCTGGTCATGCGGCGGTGGTTACTGCAGGTTGTAGGCTTGTGGGAAGAGGTGGGTCTTCAGGCTCCTTTTGAAGGTTTCCACGGTCGACGAGAGTCTGATGTGTTGGGGTAGAGAGTTCCAGAGTAGGGGGGAAGCACGGGAGAAATCTTGTATGCGATTGTGGGAGGAGGAGATAAGAGGGGAGTAGAGAAGGAGATCTTGTGAGGATCGGAGGTTGCGTGCGGGTATGTAACGGGAGACTAGGTCAGAGATATATGGAGGAGACAGGTTGTGAATGGCTTTGTATGCCATGGTTAGGGTTTTGAACTGGAGTCTCTGGGCACTGGGGAGCCAGTGAAGAGATTGACAGAGAGGAGAGGCCGGGGAATAGCGGGGGGACAGGTGGATTAGTCAGGCAGCAGAGTTTAGGATAGATTGGAGGGGTGCAAGAGTGGTAGAAAGGAGGTCACAGAGCAGGAGGTTGCAGTAGTCGAGGCGGGAGATGATGAGGGCGTGCACTAGTGTTTTTGCAGATTCATGGTTGAGGAATGTGAAGATCCGGGAGCTATTCTTGAGTTGGAGTCAGCAGGAACTGGGGAGAGTGGACAGCCATTGACATTGATAGATAGGTCAGTTGGGGGGGTGAATGGGATGGCGGAAAGATGATGAATTCTGTTTTGTTCATGTTAAGTTTTAGAAATCTAGCAGAGAAGAAGGATGAAATAGCAGACAGACATTGTGGGATTTTGGTTAGTAGGGAGGAGATATCGGGTCCAGAGAGGTAGATCTGCGTGTTATCAGCATAGAGGTGATAATGAAAGCCATGGGACTCTATGAGCTGTCCCAGGCCTAAGGTGTAGATGGAGAAGAGCAGAGGTCCTAGGACTGAACCTTGGGGGACACCGACAGATAGGGGGCGAGATGAGGAGGTAGTGCATGAGTGGGAGACACTGAATGTCCTGCCTGTTAGGTATGAGCAGTTCCAGGATAGGGTCAAGTCTGTGATGCTGAGAGATGAGAGAGTTTGTAGTAAGAGGGAATGGTCCACTGTGTTGAAGGCAGATGACAGGTCTAGGAGGAGGGGGACGGAGTAGTGTCGCTTAGATTTGGCAGTTAGTAGGTCGTTGGTGACTTTAGTCAGTGCCGTTTCAGTAGAATGGTGCAATCGGAAACCAGATTGTAAGCGGTTGAAGAGGGAGCAGGAGGAGAGGTGGGAGGACAGTTCAGAATGGACATGTTGTTCCAGTAGTTTTGAGGCATAGGGGAGATGTGATATGGGGCGATAGCTAGACAGAGAGGATGGGTCAAAGGAGTGCTTTTTGAGGATGGGTGTGATAGAGGCATGTTTGAAGCATGAGGGGAAGACACCAGTTGTTAGTGACAGGTTAAAGAGGTGGGCTAGGGTTGGGATGAAGATAGTGGTAAGCTTTGGGATGAGGTGGGACGGGATTGGGTCAAGTTTACAGGTGGTGAGGTGTGATTTTGAGAGTAAAGAGGAAAGTTGATCTTCCGTAATGGTGGAGAAGGTGGTTTTGAAGGAGGAGGGTTGAGTAGGTGTGGGGAGGAGCTGTGGGGGCTTTAGGCAAAAGCTTTGTCTGATGGTGTCAACCTTCTGCTTGAAGAATGAGGCAAAGTCTTTGGCTGAAATAAGAGGAGAGGGAGGAGGCACTGAGGGACGGAGGAGAGAATTGAAGGTGTTGAATAGTTGTTTGGGGTTGTGAGACAGGGAGGATATGAGGGATGCGAAGTATGTTTCTTTTGCGAAGTATTATCTTCAGCATGCTCGGGCTTTACGTTTTTGACTTGCCCCCCTGGGCCGTGGGGTACCCAGAACCGGGCCTTCTGGTGTACGCTGCTGATGGGGGTAGTAGTGGCAACCCGATCCCGTGGCTCAGGGTGGTCAGACCAAAAGGTGGCAGTCTATTTATCAGTGTTTTGAATGTCCAACTACGCCACCCATTGATTGCGGTCAGAGATAACCGCCGCTGCAAGGCAGACCGCTGCGGCTGGTGTTGGTGTGCAGCACAGGGATAGGATAACTCCCCACGGGAAGAGTGTAGCCTCAGGGCAGTGTAGGTGGATGCTGGGGGTGATGGTGCAGGCGCAGCAAAGATCACACTGAGTCCAATGGTGCAGTCCAGGGTTTTTACTCACAGTTGTTATCCAAGTCACTTCTGTCAGCAATGACTGCCCAAGTTGTGCTGCGTTCACCAGGTGAGGAGCTCGGTCAACCCCCAGGCAATTCAGGAGTATGGCACAGGACCCCCTTCTGTCCTTTCTCTGGCCTCTCGTGCCCCACTAGTGACCAAACTTCTGTCCAGCTACCGCGGACCGTGTCGGGTAAGCGTTGGCCTCCGCTTCCCGCTATCCTATATGGCGCCTTCCTAGCAGGTTTGGCGGGGGGTCGCACCAATAAATGATCACGATCTCCGGTTCTTGGCTGAGGGATGATTTACCTCCACCAACTTGGGAATCCGGTACCCTTCCACAGCCTGACCCTTCACCCGATATAACACGGGTTTGCAACGGTTGCTGTCCGTTCTGCTCTCTTAGGGTCCCTTCTGCCTTCTTGTTTCTGGAGCCTTTCTACTCCTCTGTCGCTTCTCCTTCCTTCCTTCTCCTTCTTCTCTTCTCCTCTCTGGCCCCGGCCTTCTCTCTAGGCCTGCCTCGTGGAGCTGAGCTCAGGCTGAGCTGCGGCTCCCTGTCAGCTCTGACTGAACTACTGTTATGATCTGCTACAGAAACTAAGGAAAGGCAGGAGATCTGTCCCTACAATAGAACTAAACTAGATCCCTACGATGTAACGGGGAACCTGATCCTGCGATCAGACCCGCTAAAGTCCTCGGCTAGTCTGAACGCAGACCTATAGATGTGGGGGAGGGATCCCTACAAGATCTAGGGACTGGGATAAGTTGGACACCTCCTAGCAGAAATAGTAGCAGTCAAAGACAAACACACAACAAAAAGCATAGAGGTCAGAAGACCTAGCAAAACTAACAGAGAACGGCAATAGAGCAACAAGCTAGCTCAACAGTAGTAAATACAAATGAAGTCCAGCAAAGCCAGGAGGGCGGAGCCGGATAAAAAAGGCAAAAATGGTCATGTGACCAGCAAACTAAAAAAAACCTAACAGGAGAGTTGTAACAGTACCCCCTCTTCTAAGAGGATCCTCCGGATCCCCTAGGCCCAGGCTTACCAGGAAACCTCCTGTGAAACGCTCGGACAAGTCTGGGGGCAGAAACATCATCCGCCCTCACCCATGAGTTATCCTCAGGTCCGAAACCCTTCCAAGCGACGAGATACTGCAAACTCCCTCTATACCGTCTAGAATTTAGGATGCGGGAAATCTCATATTCCCCGTCCTCCACCACCGGAGGAACAGTGGCAGAGGCGTCACCATCCGACACATCAGCTTTTTTCAACAGAGAAACATGAAACACCGGATTAATCCTCCAGGACGTAGGAACCTCCAGCCTAACAGCAGATTGGTTAACTATCTGAAGTACCTTAAAGGGCCCTACGAACTTGGGACCCAATTTTTTAGAAGGAATCCTCAATCGCAGATTCTTAGAGGACAACCAAACCATGTCACCAACAGCAAACAAAACCTCTTGCCGTTTCCTATCAAAGTACCTCTTAGATTTTTTGTTAGCCTCCTGAAGATTACCACGCACATCCGTCCAAACTCTCTCCAAATCACCGGAAAAACTCTCCTCCTCAGGCACAGCCGAAACCAATTTGGAAAATGACCCAAAAGACGGATGTCTCCCAGAACAACAAAAAAAAGGCGAACACCCAGCAGAAGAGGATGTATGGTTGTTAAGAGCAAATTCAGCAAGTGGCAGAAACTCAGACCACCCCTCTTGATTGTCTGCCACAAAACAACGCAAGAACTGCTCAACATCCTGGTTCTTCCTTTCTGTCTGGCCATTAGACTCAGGATGATATCCGGATGAAAACGACAAATGAACTCCCAACCTGTCACAAAAGGCACGCCAAAAACGAGCCACGAACTGAGGTCCCCTATCAGAAACAGTCAGTAGGAACACCATGTAGTCTGACAATCTCCTTGACAAAGGCCTTAGCGAGTGTCTTAGCGCAAGACAGTTTGATGAAGGGAACCAAGTGACACATCTTGCTAAAACGGTCCACGACCACCCAGATGACCGTGAAACCTTCAGAGGGAGGAAGGTCAGTAATAAAGTCCATAGCCAGATGTGTCCAAGGTGCACTAGGAACCTCCAGAGGGCAAAGCAACCCCGCAGCAGGAGCATGCGAAGACTTGGATCTTGCACACACAGTACATTGGCGCACCCACTTAATGACTTCCTTCTGCCATCCAGGTCACCAAAAACTGCGACCCACAAGTCTCTTGGTCTCAGAAATTCCTGGATGACCTGCCAGCCGAGACTCATGACACTCAACAAACAAATCTCTCCTAAAGGTCCTAGGCACAAACAACCTCCCATGGGGAGTGTTAGATGGGGCATTCTCCTGTGCTTTAAGAATCTCATCCTCCAAAACGGAGTCCAAAGCAGCAATCACAACACCTTCTTGTAAAATGGTCTCCTCCTCCTCCTCAACACCGACCATGGGAGAAAAGCTGCGAGACAAAGCATCCGCTTTAACATTCTTGGTACCCGGGATGTAAGTAACGGAAAAATTAAACCGCGAGAAAAAAAGTGCCCACCTAGCCTGACGGGCATTCAAGCGCTTGGCAGCATCAAGATAGATCAGATTTTTATGATCAGTGAAAACCTGAACGGGAAATTCAGCACCTTCCAAGAGGTGACGCCAGTGTTCAAATGCGAGTTTAATCGCCAGCAATTCCCGATTACCAATATCGTAATTAAGTTCAGTCTCGGAAAATTTTTTTGAAAAAAAGGCACAGGGATGTACTCCATCTTTGTTTTCCTGAGACAACACCGCACCAACCCCCACCGAAGAAGCATCAACCTCAGCCAAAAACGGCTTAGTCACATCAGGCTGCATAAGGATGGGAGCAGAGGTGACCTCTCCTTTAAAAACACAAAAGCTTCAATGGCCTCAGAAGTCCACTGAACCGCATTAGCACCTTTCCTGGTGAGATCGGTCAGCGATTTGACAATAATAGAAAAATTTTTTATGAATTTTCTGTAATAACTGGCGAAACCCAAAAACCTCTGTATCGATTTCAAACCAATAGGCCTAGGCCATTCCTGTACAGCCTGAACTTTAACCGGGTCCATCTCAAAACCTTCACTGGAGACAATGTAGCCCAAAAAACTAATTCTCTGTACAGCGAACTCACATTTCTCCAGCTTAGCAAAAAGCGAATTGTCCATTAATAACTGTAATACCTCACGTACGCTCCGCCAATGAGACTCCAGATCCGGCGAATAAATCAAAATGTCATCCAAATACACAACCACATCTTTGCCGATTAAAGGTCTAAGGATATCATTAATAAGATTCTGAAAAAATGCAGGAGCATTGGTGAGACCAAAAGACATAACCAGATTCTCAAAATGACCCACAGGAGTGTTAAAAGCAGTCTTCCATTCATCACCCTCCTTCATGCGCAACAAATTGTATGCCCCCCGGAGATCAATTTTAGAGAACCACTTGGCCCCCATTAACTGGTTAAATAAATCAGGAATCAATGGCAGTGGGTAAGGATTGCGTACAGTAATTTTATTAATCTCACGAAAGTCCAGACAAGGACGTAAACCGCCATCTTTTTTTTTTACAAAAAAAAAACCAACAGCCACAGGAGACTTGGAAGGCCTAATGTGACCAGCGGCCAAGCTTGTCTGTATGCATTCCTCCAAAGCCTTTCTCTCAGGAATAGTAAGATGAAATAAACGACTCTTAGGAAGAGTCGCTCCAGGGACAAATTCAATGGTAGAATCATAGTCTCTATGGGGAGGCAAAACCTGCGACTCCTCCTCAGAAAAAACTCTCCAAAAATCCTGAATAGGTACAGGCAATTCCCCTTTATCCACAGCAGCAATGCGCCCGTTACAACACTTGTCATAACACTTAGGGCTCCAGGACTTAATTTCATTGGTAGACCAATCCAGTACAGGATTGTGCAATTTTAACCAGGGTAACCCCAATATTACTGGAGAAGGCAAATTATCCAATACCACCAAATCCAAATTCTCTTGATGAATACCATTAATAGTGAGGGGAAATTCACAGACCTTGTGAGTAACACTCTTCAAGGGAGAGCCATCGACAGAAACCACAGCAATAGGTGATGACAAAGTTTTAGGTTCTAATCTAAGTTTTTCCAAGAATCCCCCATCAATCACATTCAGAGTAGATCCACAATCCACAAATACCCGCAATTCAATTAATTCATCCTGAGCAGCAGTAGTGGCAGATAGGAATACCCCCTTAGAATTTAAACAGGTAATACGGGCATGACTGACCATTTTTTTTTCTTTCTTCATACAAAGCACACAGCCCTTAATAAGATGACCAGAATTTCCGCAATAGAAACACAAGCCTTCAGAAAGTCGGCGGTCCTTTTCCTAAGAGCGGAGCGCCATCGCCCCAATTTCCATCGGCTCTCCATTGTCAGCACAGAACCTCTCAGGACTCAAAGCTGACATAGCAGAGGATTGGCTCTCATTAACCCTTGCACGCAGTCTCCTGTCCACCCGTATAGCTAATTGCATTGCCTCCTGCAAGTTTCCAGGTGTGGGATAAGCAATCAGTAAATGCTTAACCTTTTCACCTAGCCCTGCAAGAAACAAGCTTTTCAAAGCTGAATCGTTCCACCCCACCTGGGCAGACCACCGACGGAAGTGAGAACAATATTTTTCCACATTACCTGATCCCTGCCTCAAACGTCTTAATTCAGACTCAGCAGATGAGACACGATCAGGATCATCGTACAACAAACCCAAAGCAGAAAAAAAACTATCCACTGAACTAAAGCACGGATCACTAGGTTGGAGAGAGAAGGCCCATCCCTGAGGATCTTTGCGCAAAAGTGACATTATGAACCCTATGCGCTGTGATTCATCACCAGAGGATCCGGGTCTCAAAGGAAAATATAATAGACAAGCATTTTTAAAAGAAAAAAAATCTTGTTGTTCGCCAAAAAATAGATCAGGCAGACGTACCTTTGGTTCCACAAAATGCGCTCCAGGGCAGCTACTCACGTGTTGTTGGAGCTTGGTCACCTCCAGAGAGAGTCCCTGCAAGCGTTGAGCCAAATCTTGCACCGAGATCATGTTGGAAAACTGGAGGTCTTTCCCCAGAGAAAATCCTTTCCCTTTTTTTTTTTTTTTTTTTATGGCTGGACTTACTGTTATGATCTGCTACAGAAACTAAGGAAAGGCAGGAGATCTGTCCCTACAATAGAACTAAACTAGATCCCTACGATGCAACGGGGAACCTGATCCTGCGATCAGACCCGCTAAAGTCCTCGGCTAGTCTGAACGCAGACCTATAGATGTGGGGGAGGGATCCCTACAAGATCTAGGGACTGGGATAAGTTGGACACCTCCTAGCAGAAATAGTAGCAGTCAAAGACAAATGACGCGCCCCTGGGCCTGTGTCGCGCTGCGTTGCGCACGCGGGAGCTTACCCGGAGCCGGATCTCTTGAGGGTTGTAGTCTCATGGCGGTGACCCGGTCCGTGCCCAGGGAGTCAAACTGAGCGGCGATGTAACAGCGGTAGATGCAGGACGACTACGCCACCCGTTGAATGCAGCTATGGAGCTGCCGCTGCAGGACAGTCCGCTGAGGCCGGTGGATGGATGGTGCAGCGTAGATGGTATAACCCCCAACGGGAGGGGTATGGCCTCAGGGCAGCAGATGTGGATGATGGGGGTAGCAGGAACCACTCAGAGACGGTGCGGTGTAATTCAGGGTCTTTACTGGTAACAACGATAGACCCTCCCGGAGTAATTGCTAGTGAACGGGGCCTGGTCAGTCCTTGAGCAGATGGGATCTCCCCTGGCCAGGCGGAGTTGTAGGCCTCCCAAACTGACTGTACTCTTCTGGCTACCTTGCTAGAAGCGGATATAAGTAGCCCACGTCCCTGAGTGTACCGTGTGGTGCTCACCCGTATGGCCGGTGACTCGGGGCCTTCTAATGACTTCCGCTCCACGATGGCGGTGCTGGTCCCACGCGTGTGACCGTGCCTTCGGGTTTCTGGGCCTGAGGACCTGAAATCCCCTGCCGGTCGGCTTCTGCTGCTGGGTAAGAGTTAGTCCCCACAGCCTCGGACGCCGGGTCCGGTAAGAAAGCTTCTCAGTCAGGGCGAGCTCTGCAGCTGCCAGCCCCTGACTCGTAGTAGTATTGCTTCTGCTGTTTCTTGTCTCTACTCTCCTTGACTGCTAACCCTGCTTCAGCCCCGGGTTTTTATAGGGGAAGTTCTTCCCCTCCCAAGACTGGGCAGGAGGTGTGGCATGCACAGGATCCCTGACCAAAGGACCTCCCACCTGCTCTCAGACATAACATTACATTACTGTGGGAACCAGACCCCTGGGGTGCCACATTCCCCCCTAGTAAAATTTAGTACTCCGGGACTAAACACATTTTAGAAAAACATAACAAGATATAACAATAACAATACAATAAGAAACACATAAAGGTGGTCACGGCATGTCCGTAACCGGGTGCAGTCTTTGAAGAAAGCAAGGTGTCCATTTCACCAAAACAGGGAGACGTAACCAGGCAGGGGTCTGTCCTACCCCGAGTCCTTAACAGTCTCTAGTCCATCCTGGGTTACGCTCCAACTAATTGTACAAGGATTCCCGGTAGATCCACCAAGGATTCCTAAAAATAACTGGAAACACAAAATTATACACAAGCAACAATACACAGATAAACATAAATAAAACAACTTATACACTTCAAATCCTCCAGCGTGCGGGTAACTGGCCTCTAGTGGCCCTAGTGGACCTACGGAGCTGACTGTCTGGCCCTGAACTACAGGGTGTAGGAGCTGTCAAGGGTAAACTGGGCAGCTGTCTACCGGCTCTTTGTCTCACTAGGGGTACGGCAGGCTCACTATAAGCAGAGGGTTGATCCTCCTGTTCTGCTTGTGTGGAGTCTTCTGCCTCCTGGACCGGCTGTTCTTCCAGCTCTACCTGTTGCTCCGTAGGTGCTTGGGATGCTGGTTGGAGGAAGGTGAGTACGGGTACCACAACTGCACCATTGACTTGAGTCCAAGACCGAGGGAAGTCCCCGAGCACAGTACTAACCATATCTTCCCTTTCCTCTACGGGTCGATGGTCTTCTTGTTCCTCTTCAGGGTTGCTCAGTTGTTCGGGACACTTCTTCAGGTGGTCCCGGGATACAATGGCTGTGGTTTCCCCTCCGTCTTTACTGATGGTACAAACCTTCGGGTTCTCGTGGCTTGAGGGCAGTACGGTGTACGGGTCCTTCTCCCACTGGTTGTCCAACTTGTGGAGCCGTCTCTTCCTCTTCAAGACCTGCTCTCCGGGTAAAAGGGGAACAGCGGGAGCATACTGGTTGTAAGTTTTCTCTTGTCTTTCCCTAGCCTGACAGAGACTTCGCTCCACGCTCTCCTGTACTCTCCGGTACTGCTGCTGCCTCTCTGTGTCCCAGTCTGTTTCTGGTGAAGTGTCCTCGGGTGTCAGGACTCCCATTTCCAGGTCAACAGGTAACTTACCAGGTCTTGCCCTCATTAGGTAAGCCGGGGTACAGTTGGTGGAACCTACCGGGATGTGGTTGTATAGGTCCACCAGATCGGGCAACTTCTCAGGCCACAGACTGCGTTCTTCCAGGGGCAACGTTTTTAGAAGATCCATTACCACCTGGTTCATTTTCTCACAAAGTCCATTAGTTTGCGGATGGTAGGGTGTCGTCCTTATCTTCCGGCAGCCATACAGATTGCAGAATTCCTGGAAGACCTCCGCTTCAAAGGCAGGTCCCTGGTCCGTCAGCACTTGGTCCGGGTACCCGTGTGGATGGCAAAAGTGCTGCTGGAAGGCTCTAGCTGCTGTTTGAGCCGTTAAGTCCTTGACGGGGACGACAACCAGAAACCGGGAGTAATGATCCACGATGGTTAACGCGTAGACGTAGCCACTTCTGCTTGGGGTCAGTTTTACATGATCCAAGGCTACCAGTTCCAACGGTTGCCGGGTGACGATGGACTGCAGGGGAGTCTTCTGGCTGGCACGGTCCTTCCTTCTCAGGTTGCACGGGCCACAGTCTCTGCACCACTTCTCGATGGTTCCCCTCATGCCTACCCAGTGGAACCGCTCGCGCAGCAGGAACTCCAGCTTCTTCCACCCGAAGTGTCCAGCTCCGTCGTGGTATGCCTCCATCACCATGGCTGCGTCTCTTCGTGGCACCACTACTTGCCAGAGTAATTCATGCGTCCGGGAGTTAACCATTCGGCGGCACAACTTCCCTTTGTAAAGGAACAGTCGACTCTTCTCTGCCCATAGTTGTTTGGCTTCCTCCGGAGCGTCTGGTTCAAGGCGAGCCTCCGGCCGAGTCAGCATCTCCTTCACCAGTCAGACGGCAGGGTCGCTGTCTTGCGTTTCCGCCCAGTTGTAGTGGGGTAAGGGGTTCAACGTAGCAGCCTGCTTACTCCTTACCCGGTGGGAATACTGGATAGTCCCATGACGGTGGAACGCAGGGAGTTCAACTTCTTCCAGTCCCTCCGGATCTTCTCCTCCGTCCGGCAGGTTGGGCATCCTGGACAGGGCGTCCGCGTTGGTATTGGAGCGTCCTGCCCGGTATTTGATTGTGAACTCGTAGTTGGACAGACGGGCCATCCACCTCTGTTCCAGGGCACCGAGTCTTGCCGTGTCCAGGTGTGTCAACGGGTTGTTATCCGTGTACACGGTGAACCGGGAAGAAGCGAGGTAATGCTTAAAGCGCTCGGTGACTGCCCATACTACGGCCAGGAACTCCAGCTTAAATGAGCTGTAATTCTCGGGGTTCCTTTCGGTGGGTCGCAGTTTTCGGCTGGCGTAGGCGATTACTCGTTCCTTCCCCTGCTGGATCTGGGACAGTACGGCTCCTAGCCCGATGTTACTGGCGTCGGTGTAGAGGATAAAGGGCTGGCTATAATCCGGGTACGCCAGGATTTCGTCCCCCGTGAGGGCCATCTTCAGCTGGCGGAAGGACTCTTCTTCCAGCTCCTCCCATTTGAAGGGCGGCTTCTGGTTCTTGGCCTTCCGGGACTGGCCTATCAGGAGGTCCTGCATAGGTGCTGCCTTTTTGGTGAAACCGGGAATAAACCTTCGGTAGTAGCCTACCAACCCGAGGAACTGCCGCACTTCTTTTACGCTGGAGGGGCTTGGCCATTCCTTAATTGCGGTGATCTTATCAGGGTCGGGAGCCACTCCGTCAGCGCTCACCACGTGTCCCAGGTACTGCACCTTTGGTTTCAGGAGGTGACACTTGGAGGGTTTCACCTTTAGGCCGTAACTTGCCAGAGCTTCGAACACTTCCGCCAGGTGTTTCAGGTGGTCCTCATACGTCTTGGAATATACGATGACATCGTCCAGGTACAACAGGACCGTCTCGAAGTTTCTGTGGCCCAGACAACACTCCATTAGTCGTTGGAAGGTTCCCGGTGCGTTGCAGAGTCCGAACGGCATGCAGGTGAACTCGCTAAGTCCCATCGGGGTGGTGAATGCGGTCTTCTCCCGGTCCGCCTCTGCTACAGGAACCTGCCAGTACCCGCTAGTGAGATCCAAGGTAGAGAAGAAGTTAGCAGATCTTAAAGCAGCCAATGACTCCTCTATCCTTGGTAAGGGGTACGCATCCTTGTGTGTGATACGATTGATTTTCCGGTAATCTACACACATCCTCATGGTGTTGTCTTTCTTTCGGACTAAGACTAGTGGAGCTGCCCAGGGGCTACAGCTATCCCTGATCACCCCAGACTCCTTCATGTCTCTAAGCATCCCCTTGGCATGTTGGTAGTGGGCAGGGGGTACGGGTCGATACCTCTCTTTTATAGGAGGATGGTCTCCCGTGGGGATGTGGTGTTCTACCCCCTTGACTCGCCCGAAGTCTAACGGGTGTTTACTGAACACTCTCTCGTACTCCTGAACCACCCGATAGACTCCTTGTTTCTGGTGTGCGGGAGTGGAGTCAGTACCCAGATGTAGTTGCTGACACCAGTCCTCCATGTTTTTCTTAGAGCCGTTACCTTCCTCCGGGTGAGATGGAGGCAAGGGTTCCACAGATTGTATAGAATTTTGGTTAATGGTATATAATTTGGCTAGCGTGGCATACCGGGGCAGGTACACTTCCCTCTCCCCGATATTTATTATGCGAACGGGCACCCTCCCATGGTGTACATCAACCACCCCCCGTGCTGTCAAAATGGTGGGCCTACTGTCCGAGTAAACTGGTTCTACCATTGCCTGGTAATCTCTACCTCTCAGACCAATAGCTGCCCGGCACCAAATCATCATTTCACTTTTTGGGGGCATGGCAATAGGAAAAGGGTCACACATTCTTACGCTACCAATCTCAACGCCGGAGAGTTCCACCTGTTGCCGTCGCATCAGTGCCCGGATCTCTTTCTGGAGCACCCGCTGCTCGCCGGAGCTGGCGTTCTTGGCAACCTGCTGTAAAAGGAAAATCACCTCTGCAAGACAATTTTCAATTACATTAGTTCCTAGAGTTATTTTTGGGTGACTCTCATGTTTGTCAATATCTACAATGATCAGTCCCTGTGCTGCCAGTTCGACTCTACCGATTTTGATGGTCACCTCTTTAAATCCGATCTGTGGCACGGGCTGGCCATTGCTGGCGATGATACTCAAGTCGTCGTCAGGGTAGCGGGTAATATCCGAGTCATTCCAGTACTGCTTAAAGAGCACGTACGGGATGGTGGTGACCTGTGACCCGGTGTCCAGTAGGGCACTCATGGGAATGCCATCCAGTACCACAGGCAAGACTGGACGTCCTCCCACATATCTGTCGCGCCAGTTCGATGGGCCTGGTGATCTTTTTCCTGGGGGTTGGCCCTCTACCCCAGGTTGTGCCCGTTTAAAGAACAGTACCTTGCCATATGTCCAGGTTGATTGCAGCGGCGGCAGATGGGTCGTCCGTCCTCGCTGTATCGGTCACTGGGTCTTCCTCTGGCCGGTGGGGTCCTCCTTGGTCGACGCCACGGGATGTCCTCCGGTCCGGATGCCAGCTGGATCTTCCCTGGGGTGGAAGCCTGTAAAGACTGCACAGTTCGGGTTAGCGCAGCAACGCTCTTAGCTAGCTCTTGGACCTGATGGTGTAGGTCTGGAGCCGGGTCATTGTCCAAAGCCTGCGCATCAGCTCCCACAGGCCCTTTCGACAAGGGCGCCGCCTCCTGGTGGTAAGTGATAGCAGGGCGCTTGTGGGTCACAACGCCACCCGGTGCCGGTTCTCGGAGCACCCGGATGGCTCTGTCCTTGAACTGTGCAAAGCCCAGATGGGGATCCTGTAAGGCCATTGCCCGCAACTGGGTTCGGTGGGTATTACAATACAGTCCCTCTATAAACTGTTCGGTCAACAGCCTGTCCTCGTTTCCCACTCCATCAGGGTCGGTCTGCTTAATGGGCCTCAGGGCCTCTTGTAGGTTTAGTGCATAGTCCCTTATACTCTCATGCGCTCGCTGCTTGCACCCGTAGAATCTAAGCTTAATCTCGGCTGAGGTGCGGGTATCAAAGGTGTCCTTCAGCCGGGTTAGTATCCCTGCGACAGTCTTCCTCCCAGGTGGCCAGGATTTTACTTCCCTTTTGGCTGCCCCGGTTAGTTGGGCCACCAGGATGCTCACTTTTTGCTCTTCTGTGAGGGGGTACACCTGGAAGAGGCTATCCAGCTTTTCTCTAAAGTCATGCAGGGTATGTGACTCCCCTGAGTACTGGGGTAGCCAAGCTGCTCCCGGGATATAGGGCATGGTGAAGGGCATAACTGCAGCAGAGGTAGCGCTGGCGGGGGTTGAGGCAGTGAAGCTCTCCTCCGTATCCGACATCTTCCTCCCCCCTAGTGGACCGTGGCCTACCTTGCGATGATCCTCTTCCATAGGCCGCGGCTCCGCAGTGGATCGTCAGGGTTGAGGACCTTCCGTCGCGCTCCTGTGACGTCGGCGTCTGCTGGGCTCCTTCCAGGACCTTACGCAACGTCCGGACGTGAGGCGGGGCTTCAGTTCTCGCGCGCTTTCGGAGTCCACGCCCCTCTTCTTCCCGCGCGGCGTCCTCAAGATGGCGTCCAATGGCGGGAAAACTCCACGGATGGCGGGAAGAAGGCAGAAGATGGCGCCGGATGGCGGGAAACTTCACCGATGGCGGGAAGAAGGCTGAAGATGGCGCCGGATGGCGGGAATCTTCACCACAGGTAAGTTTGAAAAGTCTCTTTTTCAGGCACGCAGTACCCGGTGGTTGCGGGCACGAAATCCTGCCGACTACGCCAAAGTTGACGCGCCCCTGGGCCTGTGTCGCGCTGCGTTGCGCACGCGGGAGCTTACCCGGAGCCGGATCTCTTGAGGGTTGTAGTCTCGTGGCGGTGACCCGGTACGTGCCCAGGGAGTCAAACTGAGCGGCGATGTAACAGCGGTAGATGCAGGACGACTACGCCACCCGTTGAATGCAGCTATGGAGCTGCAGCTGCAGGACAGTCCGCTGAGGCCGGTGGATGGATGGTGCAGCGTAGATGGTATAACCCCCAACGGGAGGGGTATGGCCTCAGGGCAGCAGATGTGGATGATGGGGGTAGCAGGAACCACTCAGAGACGGTGCGGTGTAATTCAGGGTCTTTACTGGTAACAACGATAGACCCTCCCGGAGTACTTGCTAGTGAACGGGGCCTGGTCAGTCCTTGAGCAGATGGGATCTCCCCTGGCCAGGCGGAGTTGTAGGCCTCCCAAACTGACTGTACTCTTCTGGCTACCTTGCTAGAAGCGGATATAAGTAGCCCACGTCCCTGAGTGTACCGTGTGGTGCTCACCCGTATGGCCGGTGACTCGGGGCCTTCTAATGGCTTCCGCTCCACGATGGCGGTGCTGGTCCCACGCGTGTGACCGTGCCTTCGGGTTTCAGGGCCTGAGGACCTGAAATCCCCTGCCGGTCGGCTTCTGCTGCTGGGTAAGAGTTAGTCCCCACAGCCTCGGACGCCGGGTCCGGTAAGAAAGCTTCTCAGTCAGGGCGAGCTCTGCAGCTGCCAGCCCCTGACTCGTAGTAGTATTGCTTCTGCTGTTTCTTGTCTCTACTCTCCTTGACTGCTAACCCTGCTTCAGCCCCGGGTTTTTATAGGGGAAGTTCTTCCCCTCCCAAGACTGGGCAGGAGGTGTGGCATGCACAGGATCCCTGACCAAAGGACCTCCCACCTGCTCTCAGACATAACATTACATTACTGTGGGAACCAGACCCCTGGGGTGCCACACAAACACACAACAAAAAGTAAAGAGGTCAGAAGACCTAGCAAAACTAACAGAGAACGGCAACAGAGCACCAAGCTAGCTCAACAGTAGTAAATACAAATGAAGTCCAGCAAAGCCAGGAGGGCGGAGCCGGATAAAAAAGGCAAAAATGGTCATGTGACCAGCAAACTAAAAAAAACCTAACAGGAGAGTTGTAACAACTACTCTCTACTCCTTTTCTCTCTACTCTCAACAAGATGGCTCCCACCTTTTATCTGCTTCTCTGTGTCTGAGCTCAGGTGACCTGCACCCAATGAGCTCCTTCCTGTGCTCCAGAAACTGTCCCCTTTTGCTCCCACACCACTGGGTTCTCTCCTCCCTCCCCACTCCAGCCAGGGACATAGTCAGTTGTGCCTGCAATATGGGAGCACCGGCGAGCTGTCCCCCGGAAATGGGGAGTGTATGTGTGTGCAGCCAACTGAGCCCTGGTCCACACTCCATCCTTACCTGGAAGTGGAATATCACACCTCTGGTTGAGGTGCAATACCCCTGAAGCAACTGAACCCTCGGGGCGCTATATTTCCGTAGCTCCGTGAACATGATTTGCGACTGTTTGACAGCTTTAATACATGTGTGGAATGCTGGAAAAACAGGCATTCCTCACATGTATTAAAGCTGTCAAACAGTCGCAAATCACGTTCCCGGAGTGACGAAAACTTAAAGCCCGAGCACACTGAAGATAATAGGTGCTCGCCTGAGCATGCTCGTAAATCTCGAGCAATGAGCATGCTCGATCATCACTATTTGCTATGTGTAGCACAAGTGATCAGACGATGGCAGCTTCAACTCTCCCAAGGAGACTATTAAAGCAGGTAAAAAGTAAAAAAAATGTTTTAAAAAATATTTAAAAAATGTAACAGTTCAAATCACCCTCCTTTTGCCCCATTCAAAATAAAACAATTAAAAATAAAAAATACACATATTTGGTATCGGCGAGTTCAGAATCACCCGATCTGTCAAAATATAAAGAGAATTAATCAGATCGGTAATGAGTAAAAAAAACAAAACTGTAGAATTTTGGTTGCTGCAACATTGCAATAAAACGAAACAACGGGCAATAAAACATCGTATCTACCCCAAAATGGCATCAATAAAAACGTCAGCTCAGCGCGCAAGAAATAAGCCCTCACCCGGCCCCAGATCCCAAAAAAGGAGATTCCATGGGTCTTGGAAAATGGCTCCATTATTTTTTTTTTTACAAACTTTGGAATTTTTTTTCACCACTTAAATAAAAAAGAACCTATACATGTTTGGTGTCTACAAACTCGTAATGACACGGAGAATCATAATGGCAGGTCACTTTTAGCATTTACTGAATATGTTAAAAAAAACAATTGTCAAATTGCACTTTTTTTGCAATTTCACCACACTTGGAATTTTTTTCCCGTTTTCCAGTACACAATATGGTAAAATCAATGGTGTCGTTCAAAAGTACAACTCGTCCGCGAGAAACAAGCCCTCACACGGCCATATTGACTGAAAAAAAAAGTTATGGCTCTGGGTAGAAGGGGAACAAAAAGTGAAAATGCAAAAACAAAAAATCCCAGGATGGTAAAGGGGTTAAATGAGCAATGTATATATGTGATTTGTTTTTTGAAATCTATGTCTTAATCCACAGTTTTTAATACACCGTATTTTACAGACCATAAGGTTTTAGAGGAGGAAAATAGAAAAAAAATGTGAAGAAAAAAATGTCATGCTGCATTGTTATGGGGAAGGGTCTCCTGCTGGCACTGTTTATGGCCCCCACACGCCGATGTCAGCTGCCGGAATATTCACTGCTCCCCATGCCCGGGGGTGTGGAGAAAGTTTTAAGAAAATTATACAAACAACCTTTTCACCTATCTAGATTAGTGCCCTTATGGGAAAATCCTAGATTTATTCAGGGTAAACAGAACAAGCTTTGCAAGCAATGGAACCAGAAAGGGATTTATTAAATGTTAATGAAGGAAGGCTGCTCACCTGGCAGGAATTCTCAGGGATGTATGATATGGGAGATCATCAATGTCTACAGTACCACCAAACAGTTACTTTCTACAGCTCTATGGTGAGAGATTTCGGGAAGGTGGAAAGGAGGGGTGATTTTGACAAATTGATGTGGTCTAGCTCATGGGTAAATTCCCTATCCACAATATACCAAAGGATTAAGAGACAAATTCTGCACACTGCGGTACCTGATTTATTTATCCATTGGAGTATAGCGCTAAATGACACTTAGAGAGATGGTAAACTTTTGACGGGCTTGGATAAAGTAAAAATAGCAATGAACAATGGAGAGAAATGCAGAACAAACTGATTCATAATGCCATTTATGCTTTAAATTTTTCCTACAAAGATGCTTCATCACATTATTTATGAAAATGCCCAAAATGTAACCTAAAACCAATTTGTTTGATAGCATCAGGCGATGCCCTTCCACCCAAATGGTGTGGGAAGAGACCCTTCTCTATTTAGATAATGGTTGGAGAATTAAAGTCCCACAGTCTCCTCGGGCATGTTTATTTCATCATATTGTAACAGAACATCGGGAGGATGGGGACAGAGTTCTGTCTATACAGATAATACATGTAGTTCTATTGGTGGTTAAAAAATGTATACTTAGATATTGGTTGAAGAAAGAGACACCTCAATTATCTGAAATAATCAAAACTCTGAAAACCTTATTAGTTTATGACAAACTTGAGTAAGAAAGACAAAAAGAAAAGTCGACGACAGCGTTTTTTCACAAACTGAGATCTTTTAATGAATATAGCAATACACAATCTGATATGTCACAGCTGATGAAAGTATTCTGACACACATCCTGGTATCATACGGAGGAACATAGGGGGACAACAGGATTACTTAAAGTCTAATGGATTCACTTATTTTTACATCTATTCATATAAGGATTTTAGAAAAGTGGTTTTTTTGCTGTTTTGCATGCGGAGTTAAAAATTGAATCTGTTAAAATTGTGGAAAAAAAATGATTGGATGGATTTCACACTTATTTATAAAGATGCGGTCTGTGTTGGTAAATGTCATGGAGATTCTAGGATTATAACCTGATTTGTTTGTCTATTTTGTCTCATTAAATAAAGTTTGTTTAAAAAAAAAAAGATGAGAACACTAGATTCCATCATGACATCATAATTAACCATCACTACTTACAGAAGTGTTTACACCCATATAGTCACTTTGACATTCCGGTGTCATTGCTGTCAGTGAGAAGCTACATAGCTAATCATATACTGATTGCGCTTGGATTTACTTTGGATTTACTTGAAATGTCTGAAATTCCTTCAGACAGACTTCAGGTGTTAGCACTGCTCCAGGGGATTCTTACCACCTACGCCCCTGACATTGTGCTACCACTACCCGATGGCGTCCTCAGCTTCACTTACCGGCTGGTTATGAAGCTTGTGATAGACTGCCTGACCAAATACCACAAAGGTCGTATTAGCTCAGAATATCTTGAGCATTTACAGCAAAACATCTGGACAATCGTACAGCAGGTAAATAGCAGGCAATCTGCACAAATCTTATAATAATAATAATAGAATATGATAAGGGATTACAAGTTTAAGTTTAACCTGTTCCAAATACTAAGATAAGAATAGCTGGGGCCAAAAATAGGGCATACAGGCTACATGACAAGGGAAATTGAGGTATCTAAAGGGTTAATTGAAATAGCGACAGGAAGGTTGTTACCGTGGGGTGAATGGGATTGGTTAACCTTGTAAGGACCAGGAAATTTGACATTTTTTGCTGTCATTTTTTCATCACTTTCTTTAAAGAGCCATAACTTTCTTATTTTTCTGTTGGTGTTTGTGAGAAGAGTTGTAGCTTTGAGTGGCTCCATTCTTTTTACCATAAAATAGTTTTTTGGGGTTTTTGTTTTTACGGCATTTGTTATGCATTAAAAATGACCTGGAAATATGATTTTCCACGTCAGTTTGATTAAGGCGATACCGAATATGCAAAGAAAATTCAGAATATTGCGAAAACATTTTTTTGCTTTGAGTCGCTAAATTCTGAGACCCAAAACAATTCTTATTTTTCTGTTGATGGGGTCCAGTGAAGACTTGTTTTTTACGCTGTAAGATATGGAGGAAAGGAAGGAGGATTTAAAAGGCGGTGCTTGATAAGTAGAGGGTTTGGGGAGATGTGATTTTTAATTGCCACAGGCCGATTTACACAAGTCGTAAGCAGTAATGTGTCTTACTTACATGCCCTAGGTGTTGAGGGTGGATGTGGAGATATAAAGGGAACCTGTCGCCTAAAATAATGCTATTAACCTGTACCTCAATTTGCAGGTTAATAGCGTTCTGACATCATGCAGCCGCCACACTGAAATAAACTGTATCCCCCCTGGCAGCCTCACTCTTTCAGTCATATCGGTGGCGGCGGCAGGCTTTCAGTCACCGTTCTCTGCATAGTGAGCGGCGGCTGTAACCGCACCCGGCACTGACTGACAGCCGGTGCTAATATGGCCGCACAATGTCAGAATGCTACTAACCTGCATATCAACTCCATATCTGCAGGTTAATAGAATTACTTTACATGACAGGTTCCCTTTAGAGGTTTACAAATGACCGGATCCCTCGTCAGCTGTCATGTAGTATTTGTAGTGCCGATATCAGGAGTAACATGGCGACATAAATGGTGTCCTCCATTCTGCACTTTCTCTCATGATTTTCCTTTCTTGTTTATTTCCATCTCTATAGGCTGAAGAAAAATCCCATAGTGGAGAATTGGCCATTATTAAACAACTGGCCCAGAATGTCCTGCTTGTACTGGAGTATCCGGCCTACTCCCTGGAGCGCCTGGTAAGGAGCCATCGTCTTCATATCTCATGTCCTTGTTGTCTGATCTTCTCCAGATTACCGTCATATAGCAGAAACTCAGATTTATGGTGGTAGAGGCCTCCCTGTCCGCTCCAGGCAGACACAGGACATTTTATGGCTGCCTGTCTCTGCGGCTCCATCATATGTGAGGACAGACTGTACTCAGAGGTCCGGAGTTAGTATTTCCGCTTCTGTCTCTCTCGATCATCACAATCTTCCTTCTTATAAATGCTGCAGTCCTGATAGAAGATATTGGAGATCAGTTGTAGATACAAGTCCCTTATACAACCCCTGGCAAAAATTATGGAATCACCGGGCTCAGAGGATGTTCATTCAGTTGTTTAATGTTGTTGAAAAAAAAGCATATCACAGACATGGCACAAAACTAAAGTCATTTCAAATGGCAACTTTAGGGCTTTAAGATACACTAAAAGAAATCAAGATTAAAAATGTGGTACTCAGTAAGGGTAATTTTTTTCATACCAAGCAGAGGGAAAAAAATATGGAATCACTCAATTCTGAGGAAAAAATTATGGAATCATGAAAAACAAACACACAAAAGAACACTACAATACATCACTAGTATTTTGTTGCACCACCTCTGGCTTTAATAACAACTTGAAGTCTCTGAGGCATGGACTTAATGAGTGACAAACAGTACTCTTCATCAATCTGGCTCCAACTTTCTCTGATTGCTGTTGACAGATCAGCTTTGCAGGTTGGAGCTTTGTCATGCACCATTTTCTTCAACTTCCACCAAAGATTTTCAATTGGATTCAGATCCGGACTATTTGCAGGCCATGACATTGACTTTATGTGTCTTCTTTCAAGGAATGTTTTCACAGTTTTTGCTCTATGGCAGGATACATTATCATCTTGAAAAATTATGTCATCATCCCCAAACATCGTTTCAATTGATGGGATAAGAAGACTGTCCAAAATATCAATGTAAACTTGCGCATTTATTGAAGATGTAATGACAGCCATCTCCCCAGTGCCTTTACCTGACATGCAGCCTCATATCATCAATGACTGTGAAAATTTGCATGTTCTCTTCATGAAGTCATCTTTATAAATCTCATTGGAACGGCACCAAACAAAAGTTCCAGCATCATCACCTTGCCCAATGCAGATTCGCGATTCATCACTGAATATGACTTTCATCCAGTCATCCACAGTCCACAATTGCTTTTCCTTAGCCCATTGTAACCTTGTTTTTTTGTGTTTATGTGTTAATGATGGCTTATGTTTAGCTTTTCTGTATGTAAATCCCATTTCCTTTAGGCGGTTTCTTACAGTTCGGCCACAGACATTGACTCCAGTTTCCTCCAATTCATTCCTCATTTGTTTTGTTGTGCATTTCCTGTTTTGAAGACATATTGGATTAAGTTTCCGGTCTTGACGCTTTGATGTCTTCCTTGGGCAACATTGTGTGATGATTTACCTTCTTTTAAGAGTTTGATAATCCTCTAATTTGTTTCAATTGACATCTGTCGTGTTGGAGCCATGAGTCATGTCAGTCCACTTGGTGCAACAGCTCGCCAAGGTGTGATCACTCCTTTTTAGATGCAGATTAACTAGCAGATCTAATTTGATGCAGGTGTTAGATTGGAAATGAAAATTTACAGTGTGATTCCATAATTTTTTCTTCAGAATTTAGAGATTCCATAATTTTTTTCCCTCTGCTTGGTCTAAAATAAATTACCTTTACTGAGTACCTCATTTTTAATATTGATTTCTTTTAGTGTTTCTTAAAGCCCTAAAGTTGCCATTGGAAATTACTTTAGTTTTGTGCCATGTCTGTGATCTGCTTTTTTTTCAACAACATTAAACAACTGAATGAACATCCTCCGAGCCCGGTGATTCCATAATTTTTGCCAGGGGTTGTATATTAATGTGCATTTACTGGGGGAGCGGCTTTGTATAGTTCATCCAATACTGAAATTATCCAGGAAATCCAATGATTAGTCCTTCCTGTCTATTGTATGTGGTAATGTAGTATTTGTGAAATGTTATATTAATTGTATATATTATATCCATCAGGAAACATCCGAAGGCGACTCCAAAGAGGGGCAAAACGGAAATATTGCTGACCCTGATATCAGTCAGCCGGGGCCGAACCCTGATCTGATGGAAGGTAAGCCGGTCATCTAATATTTTACATACAAATATCAAGTTATAGAGAACGACAGAGAACATGGAGATTTACTCTTCATCCAATGTATGAGGAAGCTGGTGGCTCATGAGCCCCCATGGACTATAATGGAGGTGGTCACAAATGTACAAAGAGGCTCATTGGTCCCCAATCATGTAATTGTTGAGGATTCGGTCAGACCCTGAGCAATGACACGTTCATAGTACAGTATATATATATAGATATGCCATAAATATATACAGTGTGTGCAGAATATCCTTATATCTAGTATATTCCATGTACAGGGGTCTTATCATTTCCATTATTATATGGATGTGTTATAAAAGTGGTGATATAGACTAATACATGTCGTCTCTTCATTATTTTATCATTATTATAGGAATAACTGTGCCGACAAATACTGATGGTGGAACATCTGAGCCACCAGAGATCATCCAGGAATCTGCCAGTGTAAGTATCATGGGACGTCTGTATATCATCAGATGACGGGTGGGAATTACACATCCCATATGACAATGGGATATCTCTGCTCTTATGTAGATCAGACCTATTATGTGTGACGGTGGTGTTATTATTCTGTCTCCTCCATGTGATGTCCCTTATCCTCCCCTGCAGTACAATGATTTATGTGTATGGGGAATATCCACTTATAATATAATAGTGTCAGTGGGGGGTCCGGCTTTTATCACGTCCTCTACTTCGGTTGCAGTGTAATCAGGGGGGATATAATATAGACGGGAGATCTGGAGCTTTTAACCTCCTGCAGCTTCGTTGTCTTAATGTCATTTCTTATTCCTTTTTAGGCCTTGATCGGATCAGTGAATCCTTGTAAGGACGACTTTAATCCTATCAAACTGATCAGCTGTGGAGGATTTGGGTGAGCTTTACTTGGTATAATATTTATTTCTCAGGGCTCCTTATAGTGATGCCTATGTCTCTATGTCCTGCCCGCGCAATGCTACCATAGAGAAATTATGGTTCCACATCACTGTCCACATCTAATTGTCTCTCTTCAGGTCAGTTAGGATGTGACGTGGAAGAGGACTTTCCATAGGTGATCATTTATGGAGTGTTATGTTATGGATTTCTAGTGATGGCCACACATCTAGTATTAACCATTAGTACAGGAGATCACTTGATCAGGTCTATGGATGGACTGTTAGTAAGAATTCATAATAAATCATGGATTTTCTTCCTCCTCAGATCCGTCCACCTAGTTCGCCATACAGACACAAACAAGATATGTGCTATGAAGAAAATGGACAAGCAGAATCTGAGAAAGCCAAAGACCCTTAAATGGGCCTTTCAGGAGAGGGACATCTCTACATTCGCTGATTGTCCCTTTGTGGCCTCCATGTTCTGCTCCTTTCCTACTAAATTTCATCTGTGTATGGTCATGGAGTATGCACCAGGTAGGACACATCCATTGTATTTATATCCAGCCCACGTCTGCCTAATCCTAGCACCTTATATATAACCTGAACATGTCCACATGGACGGTTACATGTCCACACCGCATTTACTATGATGTTACTAAGATGCCTTGTGTGTCCTCACTGAGCATGGCGGCAATATCTGCTATGGAGGAAAGGAAGATTTCTCTGTATTCGAACAGTTTTTATAGATGAGAATTTTTCACAGAGAAATAAATGAGAGGCTTGTAGATGAGGCCTGGCTCTGTCTCTATGTACAGGGTTCCTCTGCAGTATACGCTCTACATTACACAGTGTATCTCTATATATACCATCCTGTCCCAATATCTCCGCTTGTTTCACATTCACACTCATCATGTGTAATTTACTCTGTAACAGACCCTCACCTGTCATATTTGCTTTTTCCTGTAGGAGGAGACTGTGGCAATCTTCTACAGCACAGGGGTCCTTTACCTATCACCTTGGCCCGTCTGTACATTGCAGAAACAGTCCTTGCTGTGGAATATCTGCACAGCTATGGTGTGGTGCACAGAGACCTGAAGCCTGTAAAGTAAGTGACCCTTGAGCTATAATAAAGGGGATGAAAGTTAGTTTGTTATACAGTCTATGGGTTTTTACTTGGGGCTGACAACATCTTTTCTTTTACAGCCTCCTGATAACATCAACAGGACATATTAAAGTGACCGATTTTGGAGTTTCAAAACTTGGCCTCATGAGACCAACATCAAACATCTATAAGGCTCAAACTATGGACATCACCAAAGAGTTCTGTGATAAAGAGGTCGGCTTTACTTACAGGATTTTCTACTTTACATATCTCATCTCTTTCTCCTTCTCTGATCATTTCTCATCACATTTCCACTGATGTTATTTGTCGTATGTATTGATCATCATCTCATTCTTCTGTTGTTTTCCAGACTGCTGGCACGTCTAGTTACATGGCCCCAGAAGTTATCCTAAGGAAAGGCTATGGAAGACCTGTTGACTGGTGGTCAGTAGGCATCATCTTATATGAATTTCTCTTTGGATATACACCATTTTATAGGGCTTCCCAAAAGGAGAAATTACGCAGTATCCTCAGTGGTAAGTAAAATAATCTGACTGCTTGTCATGTCGCTGTTATTTGGTTTGATTGGTTCCTTGGTTCAGCTTCTAGCTTTTTTAAGGAAAATGCTTTTTTATGTAAATAAATGAAGAGGTTTTATTTCCTGTAATATTTTCTTTTTATATCACAGATGACATTGTTTGGAGATGTAATTCCTTTCCTCCACCAAATGCTCGGGGCATCATCACTCAGCTACTCAGAAAAAATCCAGAACAAAGACTTGGGACAGGTAATATGATTATAGTATTAATAATGACTTATTACACCTCTGGGCAAATGAAGGTGTCCATGAGGATGAGCACTGAAGGTCTCTACCAACGTGTCCATTCCCCATTCTTCATGCTCTAATGTTCAGTTCAGTTCCTTCATGTTGGCTCTTTTAAATCTCCAGTTCAGATTAACATAAACTGTATAGATACGGAGTAGTTTCTCTGACAATAACTGTATCGATTTTTTTCTTGTCTTCCTTTTCCAGGAGGGGCACACGAGATCAAAATTCATCCATTTCTGCGTGCCTTAAACTTTAACAACCTTCTAAGTCAGAAGCCTCTGTTCGTTCCTGATCTAAAATCAGATGAGGACACCCGCTATTTTAGCAGTAAGTAAAATGAGACGTTATCGGCAGAAAACTGCTGAGTGTCTTTTCTTTCATTATGTGTGACAATCAGTTCCCATCATAATGAGTAATAACATGGTGACTGTCTGACTGGCTCTTATACTAATAATTTCTCATAACACTTTTACTTTTCAGATCGCTCTGTGGGTTATAAATTTAGGAATTCAGATGATGGGGACACAAGTGAGGACAATGACTGTCCAGAAATCAAAAACTTTGAATCATCTTCTCAAAGGTTTTCCAAAGTAAGTATATCTAAATCATGTAGGTCAATAAAATGATTAAAACCTATGATTAGAAAAAAAGTTTCAAAATATATCTATTTATATTTTATATTTCTTTGTGTTTTTTTAGCTATATACCACCAGTACCAAGATGGTGACCATTGAAGAACCTATGTCACCTCCAGAGTGTACCCCTGAGAACAGCAAAAAACACCCAGACTTGTGAGTAGATTATTATTATTATGAGATTTAGCTCTGATATATGCTCAGACACGAGTAACACAAATCTAAATCCAGCATCCACCACCCCATGATAACTGATTGTTGTGGATCTGGCTTGTGATTACACAGCAATATCAGTTGATCGTTGCAACCAGCCATTCATTCCCAGCTCTTTATAGGCCAATATTACTAGTTAGACACCATTCTTGCTGGTAGAATGGGGTCCTGAGCAGAGTATCCCCTTTATGATGTCCCAAATGGCCTTACATGCAGGTGTTCTTCCTTTTTGTATTGTTTTCACTTGTAATTTACTTGACTTTCTTCTACCAAACAGGCAGAAAGAATCTTCCCCTTCCAAAACTGATGATGGTGACAATCAGTGTGTCACTGCTAAAAAGTGTGAGTCATCCTCGCCCTCATTGTCAGGTATGTACAGATTTATAGACCATCCCATTATAGGCTATGATACAGAAGTGTAATGTGAGTCTGCACATGAAGGCTCAGAAAATGACTTACTTTATTCCCGCTGCCCCTGAGTATTCAATTTTTTTGTTTTGGTAAAATCCACCATACGGTTCCAGAGTTATTGGCAGTTTTATTTAGTGTTAATTTTTATGGTCTTTACAAGGGGGTGGTGCTAACAGGATTATCTGGGGGGGGGGGTGTCTTCAGCCTCTTCTTCAGTATTATAGTGTGGTAAAGACCATAAAAATGACCACTAAATAAAAAGGCCCCTGTCTGTGGAACTGTAAGGCGGTGTGCTCACTATGCGTTTTTAATCGTTTCCGCAGCGGCAATTCCGCTGCAGAAACGCTTAAAAAACGCTTTGTAGAAGGCCTGCCATGTTCCCCAATGATAATCCGCATGTGCTTTGCACATGCTGCGGAAATTTCCGCTGCGGACTATCATTGCCGAAAGATCCGCAGCACTACCAATTATTTTGCAGAAGTCCTGCGTTTTCACCGCCATTGACTTGCATTGGAACGCATGGAATCCGCATCACTGCATCTGTACATGCGGAATCCATGTGTTTCAATGTGCGGATGGTACTCGGGTCTGGAGAAGAGGAGACTTTCGTCCAGACCCTCCCCCCCCTACCATAGAACCTGTAAAAAAAAAAGAATAAAATAAAAAATAAATATTATACTTACCTTCTGATGGCCTCCGGTTCCTTGTCTCGGCTTGCCGGCTGCTCGCGGTAGACTAAAGGACCTGCGCTGACGTCATTTAGTCATGTGACGGGTCATGCGACCAATGATGTCGGCAGGTCCTTAAATCTACCGCGAGCTGCCGGCAAGCCAAGACAAGGACTCCGTGGGCATCAGAAGTTAAGTATATTTATTTTTTATTTTTTACCATTCTTTCGGTCACACTATATAAATCCATGCCGGTTGCATGAATTTATATAGTGTGACCAAGTTGTCAAGCACTTTCCAAGTGATGCTAAAATCGCTTGGAAAGTGCTTGACAATCCGCATGCGAAATCGCATGATCAAAACGCTTCACATCCGCATGTCCCTGGCAGGAAAAACGCATGTACAATCCGCATGTACAATCCGCATGTACAATCCGCATGTACAATCCGCATGCCTTTTTTGTGCCAGGGAGATGCAGAAACGCTCAGGAAAAAATCCGGAGCATTTCTGCATCGTGGGCACATAGCCTAAGGGGGATTTTAATAAAAACCAAAAACAGAGTCCTCAGGGGAGCAGGGGAATAAAGTAAGAGTGAATTCTGGACACTTAAGACCTGGTGATGAGTCTTCTTTAAACTTACGCTTAAGTGTTATCTGACGGATTATATAAAAACACTTTGGCTTGCTGCAAGTAATGTCATGTTAATAAGGGAGACACCACATGGCCGCACACAGAAAAGCTACAAGTGCATATTAACCAGTTTGAGTAACTCTATAAACATATAAAATTAATCTTTGAGGAGTTTATAATCAACATCTTTTTCTGACTTCTTATTAGAACCTCCAGTTCAGGAGAGAAAGAAATCTGCACTAAATCTGAGAAAACAGCAAAGAACAGATAAAGTGGAAGAGGGGGAAAGTAGTAGGCGAGGTAAGTGTGACGATAACCTCCATGTTGTATGATGTCAGTGAGATAAGTCATGTGGAGCAGATGTCATCTGTCAGTGGTGGGATTGTCACATGTATGATGGCTGACAATGATCAAGCACCTCTGTATGGAGAAGATTCCTCTACCGGCCTCCCACAGAGACACCACAGTAGTGTCCTCTAATATGGAGTCCCATTACTTACATCGGTTTTGCATCTTTTTTATAGGTTCTATCTTCCGCCGGATGATATCATCCTGCCGGCGTGGATTATCCAGGGCTGCTCGCACAAAGCTGCATTTTTGCCCACTGTCACCAGGGCACCAGAAACATCTCAAGGGCAGAAAACCCTCACATCTAGTGCCCTGAAGAAAGTACAGCACATCCACCATCAATGCTGTACCTGCACGGAAAGAGTTGTACCATCTACTGTACCTGTGGCCGTCTGACCAGCAAGAAATATCTGCAAAAGTCAAAGGCCTCCAAGAACATCTTTTCAACCTTCCTTGTAATTCTTAATTTAAAAAAAATAAATTGATTAATGTCCTTTTGAATTTAATTGAATATTACTGACATTTATGGCATATCAATGCGACACATGTTATATCCACCTCACGCTCTCCTTCTCCCCATTCACTGGGAACGCACGGGGTGAATGCTGGGTGTGACGCGGGGGGTGATCGCGCCCACAATCCAGCTGTCACGCCTCACTTGTCGTGACGTCAGCGCGGGGTCACGTGAAGCCTGTGAGCGGCGCTATCCTTGGCTGCAACGTAAGCTAATTACAAAAATCCTTAGGGGCCCCGTGGGGATACATTGGGGGGGTGGGGGGTAATCTAAAGTACTGGACAACTTCTTTAAGAAACATTTTTTTCCTGTATAATGACTTAAACCAAAATTTTATTTTTTATTAACAAATAGGTAATTTCAGTGTAATTTATGAAGGAAAAAAAGAACTGCCAAAAATTAGGGATTCCAATACATCCTGTATTAGAATAAAGGAGGGTCTCATACACATTCTGGTCAATTTGACATATAGTAGTACTTCTAGACTCATAAAGGCTATGCACTAAGTGCAAATCCTGCCAAAAAATGCAAGTAGGGTCATCCATACACCATGGAAGGCACCAACTGTAGTGCCTCATTCAAATATTGTGAACAAAGTATACACTGTGTGCAGAATTATTAGGCAAGTTGTATTTTAGAGGACTATTTTTATTATTGATCAACAACTATGTTCTCAATCAACCCAAAAGACTCTTAAATATCCAAGCTTAATATTTTTGGAAGTTGGAGTGGGGTGTTTTTAGATTTGGCTATCTTAGGAGGATATCTGTTCGCGCAGGTAACTATTACTGTGCAGAATTATTAGGCAACTTATTAAAAACCAAATATAATCCCATGTCACTTGTTTATTTTCACCAGGTAAACCAATATCAGTGCACAAAATACAGAAATAAACATTTCTGACATGCTAAAACAAAAACCAAAAAAATTAGTGATCAATATAGCCGCCTTTCTTTATGATGACACTCAGCAGCCTCCATCCACAGATTGCGTCAGTTACTTGACCTGTTTTCGATCAACATTGCGTGCAGCAGCCACCACAGTCTCCCAGACACTGTTCCGAGAGGTGTACTGTTTTCCCTCCCTGTAGATCTCCCATTTGGCCAACACACTTTTTGCAACCCTGTTGGCTATTTGACATGTAACGCTTGATTGTTCGCTGATCACGCTTCAAAAGTTTGGAAATTTCAAGACTGCTGCATCCCTCTGCAAGACATCTCACAATTTTGGACTTTTCAGAGCCCGTCAAACCTCTCTTTTGACCCATTTTGCCAAAGGAAAGGAAGTTGCCTAATGATTAAGCACACCTTCTATAGGGTGTTGATGTCATTAGTCAACACCCCGCCTCATAACAGAGATGCACATCACCAGATTTACTTAATTGGTAGTTGGCTCTCAAGCCTATGCAGCTTGGAGTAGGACAACATGTATAAAAAGTATCATGTGATCAAAATACTCATTTGCCTAATAATTCTGCACACAGTGTAGTTGTGGTACACCTACAATAGTGTTCAAACTAATAGCAGTGGGTTAAATAACATGAGTTAAGCACAAAACCTTTATACTAGTTTTTATTTCCATGCATTGGGAACATTGCACACTGTTTTCTAATTCTAAACATGAAGAGAAATGTATATAATTTTTAACTATTTTACAGAAAATAGCAAAAAATGAACAATGGGCTGTTCTAAAAAAATAGCAGTGTCTGCATTTGTCTTTACAAGCTCAAAATATGTACTCTTTTTTAGGATTTGGCATTCCTGTGAATCATTAACCTAATACTTAGTTGTATACTCAGTTTTTAAGAACTGCTTCACATGTATGTTGCATAGAGTCAACCAACTTCTGGCACCTGTCAACTGTTATTCCAGCCCAGGATGCTTTGACTACATCCCACAATTTTTTGGCATCTGTTGGCTTTGCCTCAGAAACAGTATTTTTGATGTCACCCCACAAGTGTTCTATCGGATTAAGATCCGGTCATTGGGCTGGTCACTCCATAACCTCAATTATGTTGGACTGCAACCAATAATTTGATCGTTTACTGGTGTGTTTAGGGCAGTTGTCTTGTTGAAACACCCATTTCAAGGGCATATCCTCTTCAGCGTAAGGCAACATGACCTCTTCAAGTATTTTAATATATGCAAACTGGTCCATAATCTCTGGTATGCGGTAAATAGGTCCGGCACCATAGTAAGAGAAACGTGCCCATATCTTGATGCTTGCTCCACCATGCTTCACTGTCTTCAGAGTGTACTGTGGCTTGAATGCAGAGTTTAGGGGTCATCTGACAAACTGTCTGTGGCCCTTGGACCCGAAAAGAACAATTTTACTTTCATCAGTCCACAAAATGTTTCTCCACTTCTCTTTAGGCCAGTTGATGTGTTCTTTGACAAATTGTATCCGCTTCAGTACATGTCTTTTTTTAACAGTGGGACTTTGCGGGGACTTCTTGCTAAGAGATTAGCTTCACACAGGCATCTTCTTCTACAGTACTCACAGGTAACTTGAGACTGTCTTTGATCATCCTGGAGCTGATCATTGGCTGAACCTTTTCCATTCTGGATATTCTTCGATCCATTTGAATGGTAGTCTTCTGTTTTTTTCCACGTCTCTCTGGTTTCACTTTTCATTTTAAAGCATTGGAGATCATTATAGCTGAACAGCCTATCATAGTCTGCACTTCTATATAAGTTTTACCCTCTCCAAACAACTTTTTAATCAAAGTATGCTGTTCTTCTGAACAATGTCTCGAATGACCCATATTTCTCAGGCTTTCAAGGAGAAATGCATGTACAACATGTGCTGGCTTCATCCTTAAATAAGGGCCACCTGATTCACACCTGTGTCTTCACAGAATGATTGACCTCACTATTGAACTCCACACTGCTATTATTTTGAACACATCCCCTAACAATTAATTATTCGAATACACAGACTCATAAACATGCAGATCATGAATGCGGAATTTGTTGGTTTTCTTAGAATCTACTGCACCAACCGGTAAATTGTTTGTCATGTGGTGGTAATATAATATATACCAAAAACAGTGATTAATCTGGTTAGTCATATTGGACTGCTATTATTTTGAATACTACTGTACATACTATGCACCTCCACTATGCCATCCATGCAGCAAAAAGGAGTCAAACAATTCTCCTGTGACTTTTCACACACAACACTAACAAGAATGGCAAATGCCTGTAGTGAATCGACCAACGTTTGTGGTATCAGACGCCTCTTACGCTTTTTCTCTTCCTCTTTTGCGTTGTCATGAGGGAGAAGAGAAAATATCCCGGCATAATGATCCCGCGAATACAGCACATAGCCTATCTAAACATTGTACACTTTTCCATCCTAATCACAACAATCCAATATCCATAACACCCACATATATACCAGAACTTACACAAAACAGATTTAAAGCCTAGAAAAATTGGAGTAGGACGCCCAACATGTCAAAAAAGGAACAAAAAATGAAGTATTAAAAACACTTTTATTAGTAGAAACATTAAAAAAAAATATATGTCTATATAACAATAGTAGAAAAGGTCGTGCAGGGTAGGAGATACACAAACAGCAGATACAGCAGTTTATACGTGGGTCCCCCAGGAGCAGGGTGAAACGAATCCCATCAATAGATAAATAGTTCATAGAGCAGGTAAAATGGTATATACTCAATGTAAACAGCTGTAGGGCATGTATACAAGCTCAGAATCTAGGTGGGAAGAGTACAATGAAATATAAAGGGAAACCACTGCTCAGAGTGGAGGGAAGAAGAATGACCAGAGCAGGAAAAAGGTGCAAAGTCAGAGACTCACCCATGGGGACTAAAGTAACCACGTCACCGTACTGCAGCCCCGACACGCGTTTCGCGTGGCTTCCTCAGGGGGCTGTGGTTGTGGATAGAGTGGGCGCCTTTAAATATCCTCCCAGATGAATCGCTGATTGATGCAGCGCATGCGAAGCGGCAGCGTCCCCCCGCCCCGCGTCACGTCCGGCCAGTTTCCCGGGGGGACTGTGGGCAGCGACGTACACGATGACGTCACTACCCATAATCCCCACGTACGGAAGCCCGACGGGACGCGGCCAAAGGAGGACGGCACTGCGCATGCGCGGCTCAGCGACAGCCATACCAAGTGAGGACAAGGGTAAGGGCAAAGATATCTCTTAGACAAAGAGGGTACTAGCTGTCAGAAACCAAGGTGCAGGTAGAGTAAATGCCCCATTCGTGCTACAAGTATAATAGTGTCATCATAGATATATATTAAGGAGTAAATGTAAGTAAGTATGCATTTTTAGAGTCTAACAGGGACACCATTGCATATACATAATGCGATAATGACTACGGCAGCTAGAGAGAGAAGCATATTCAAATGTATGGAACAATACATAAGTTGCCACAGAAAACAAGTGCAAATTATACAGAAGTCCAATGCATGCCCAATTATAAATATTGGGAAGAATAAATATATCCAGGGGCAGAGAGCATTGTAAGTAGCAGAAGGTCGACTCATAGAGATAATTTGTGACATTAGGTATTCATAATAACTGTAAATGTCCGTCCCATATGCGTCCAGAAGTATCCTAGATGGTATGGAGATATAGGTGATGGCGCCTAAATATAGAGGAATAATAGAAGAAACAGAGAAAAAATTAGACAATAAGAAAAATAAAAAATCCACATTAAAAACAAATGAGAAGAAAACCTACAAGAATGAAGAGAAACTATTGTGTTCATTAAGACCACCAGGGGTCACCGTGTCCAGTACTGCAATCCAGCGGCATTCCAGCTGCGCCAAAATGCGCTTATAGTTACCTCCCCTGGTAATACAGCACATAGCCTATCTAAACATTGTACACTTTTCCATCCTAATCACAACAATCCAATATCCATAACACCCACATATATACCAGAACTTACACAAAACAGATTTAATTCACGCAAAAGAAAAGAAATCTTTTGGATATATAAATTACAAACCATTTGTTCTCTTGGTTTAAATGAAATGACGAAGAAGACCCTATGTTGATAGAAGATGTACAACAATTAACCTCAAAGGACTCTTCAGGATGGACATACTTGTTTCTTTTATTGGAAAAAAACCCTCTCTCCTGAACTGCCCTATTGTGGCCTGTTACGTCATCTACTGGTGGAATACTGAACTGCACCTCATTCATGTGTTTTACTAGAAATTAACAAGGTAATATTAGTAACAGTAACCCCTTTGCGACTTCTCTTTATGACCTCCCCCTCTTTGATGTGGGCTCCGGCGCTGAGCCCGCATCGTTTCAGGCACATGACAGCTGATTTGATCAGATGTGCCCCTAACAGCCACAAGTGGAATTACCTCTGCCATGTGATCGCGAGGTGCTGATTGGTTGACATGACAACCCGGGGTCTGCAGGAGACCCCTATGGTTGTCATTGTCGACCTGCTATGAGCGTCGCCCTGCGGTCGGTGTTCATAGCAGATGAGCATTTCTGCTACACATAGCAGGGCTGAAGACTTGCTATTAGTGATGATTGAGCATGCTCATTGCTCAAGATTTACGAGCATGCTCGGACGAGCACCTATTATTATTATTATTTATTATTATAGCGCCATTTATTCCATGGCACTTTACATGTGAAAAGGGGTATACATAGCAAAAACAAGTACAATAATCTTGAACACAATGTGACAGCGACTGGTACAGGAGGAGCGAGGACCCTGCCCGCGAGGGCTCACAATCTACAAGGGATGGGTGAGGATACATTAGGTGAGGGTGGAGCTGGTCATGCGGCGGTGGTTACTGCAGGTTGTAGGCTTGTGGGAAGAAGTGGGTCTTCAGGCTCCTTTTGAAGGTTTCCACGGTCGACGAGAGTCTGATGTGTTGGGGTAGAGAGTTCCAGAGTAGGGGGGAAGCACGGGAGAAATCTTGTATGCGATTGTGGGAGGAGGAGATAAGAGGGGAGTAGAGAAGGAGATCTTGTGAGGATCGGAGATTGCGTGCGGGTATGTAACGGGAGACTAGGTCACAGATATATGGAGGAGACAGGTTGTGAATGGCTTTGTATGCCATGGTTAGGGTTTTGAACTGGAGTCTCTGGGAAATGGGGAACCAGTGAAGAGATTGACAGAGAGGAGAGGCCGGGGAATAGCGGGGGGACAGGTGGATTAGTCAGGCAGCAGAGTTTAAGATAGATTGGAGGGGTGCAAGAGTGGTAGAAGGGAGGTCACAGAGCAAGAGGTTGCAGTAGTCGAGGCGGGAGATGATGAGGGCGTGCACTAGTGTTTTTGCAGATTCATGGTTGAGGAATGTGAAGATCCGGGAGCTATTCTTGAGTTGGAGTCAGCAGGAAGTGGAAAGGGCTTGGATATGTGGTTTGAAGAAGAGATCAGAGTCCAGGGTTACTCCAAGGCAGCGAGCTTGATTGACTGGGGAGAGTGGATAGCCATTGACATTGATAGATAGGTCAGTTGGGGGGGTGAATGGGATGGCGGAAAGATGATGAATTCTGTTTTGTCCATGTTAAGTTTTAGAAATCTAGCAGAGAAGAAGGATGAAATAGCAGACAGACATTGTGGGATTTTGGTTAGTAGGGAGGAGATATCGGGTCCAGAGAGTTAGATCTGTGTGTTATCAGCATAGAGGTGATAATGAAAGCCATGGGACTCTATGAGCTGTCCCAGGCCTAAGATGTAGATGGAGAAGAGCAGAGGTCCTAGGACTGAACCTTGGGGGACACCGACAGATAGGGGGCGAGATGAGGAGGTGGTGCATGAGTGGGAGACACTGAATGTCCTGCCTGTTAGGTATGAGCAGTTCCAGGATAGGGTCAAGTCTGTGATGCTGAGAGATGAGAGAGTTTGTAGTAAGAGGGAATGGTCCACTGTGTTGAAGGCAGATGACAGGTCTAGGAGGAGGGGGACGGAGTAGTGTCGCTTAGATTTGGCTGTTAGTAGGTCGTTGGTGACTTTAGTTAGTGCCGTTTCAGTAGAATGGTGTGATCTGAAACCAGATTGTAGGCGGTTGAAGAGGGAGCAGTAGGAGAGGTGGGAGGACAGTTCAGAATGGACATGTTGTTCCAGTAGTTTTGAGGCATAGGGGAGATGTGATATGGGGCGATAGCTAGACAGAGAGGATGGGTCAAGGGAGGGCTTTTTGAGGATGGGTGTGTTAGAGGCATGTTTGAAGCATGAGAGGAAGACACCAGTTGTTAGTGACAGGTTAAAGAGGTGGGCTAGGGTTGGGATGAAGATAGTGGTAAGCTTTGGGATGAGGTGGGATGGGATTGGGTCAAGTTTACAGGTGGTGAGGTGTGATTTGGAGAGCAAAGAGGAAAGTTGATCTTCCGTAATGGTGGAGAAGGTGGTTTTGAAGGAGGAGGGTTGAGTAGGTGTGGGGAGGGGCTGTGGGGGCTTTAGGCAAAAGCTTTGTCTGATGGTGTCAACCTTCTGCTTGAAGAATGAGGCAAAGTCTTCGGCTGAAATAAGAGGAGAGGGAGGAGGCACTGGGGGACGGAGGAGAGAATTGAAGGTGTTGAATAGTTGTTTGGGGTTGTGAGACAGGGAGGATATGAGGGATGCGAAGTATGTTTGTTTTGCGAAGTATTATCTTCAGCATGCTCGGGCTTTAAGTTTTTGACTTGCCCCCCTGGGCCGTGGGGTACCCAGAACCGGGCCTTCTGGTGTACGCTGCTGATGGGGGTAGTAGTGGCAACCCGATCCCGTGGCTCAGGGTGGTCAGACCAAAAGGTGGCAGTCTATTTATCAGTGTTTTGAATGTCCAACTACGCCACCCATTGATTGCGGTCAGAGATAACCGCCGCTGCGAGGTTGACCGCTACGGCTGGTGTTGGTGTGCAGCACAGGGATAGGGTAACTCCCCAAGGGAAGAGTGTAACCTCAGGGCAGTGTAGGTGGATGCTGGGGGTGATGGTGCAGGCGCAGCAAAGATCACACTGAGTCCAGTGGTGCAGTCCAGGGTTTTTACTCTCAGTTGTTATCCAAGTCACTTCTGTCAGCAATGACTGCCCAAGTTGTGCTGCGTCCACCAGGTGAGGAGCTCGGTCAACCCCCAGGCAATTCAGGAGTATGGCACAGGACCCCCTTCTGTCCTTTCTCTGGCCTCTCGTGCCCCACCAGTGACCAAACTTCTGTCCAGCTACCGCGGACCGTGTCAGGTAAGCGTTGGCCTCCGCTTCCCGCTATCCTATATGGCGCCTTCCTAGCAGGTTTGGCGGGGGGTCGCACCAATAAATGATCACGACCTCCGGTTCTTGGCTGAGGGATGATTTACCTCCACCAACTTGGGAATCCGGTACCCTTCCACAGCCTGACCCTTCACCCGATATAACGCGGGTTTGCAACGGTTGCTGTCCGTTCTGCTCTCTTAGGGTCCCTTCTGCCTTCTTGTTTCTGGAGCCTTTCTACTCCTCTGTCTCTTCTCCTTCCTTCCTTCTCCTTCTTCTCTTCTCCTCTCTGGCCCCGGCCTTCTCTCTAGGCCTGCCTCGTGGAGCTGAGCTCAGGCTGAGCCGCGGCTCCCTGTCAGCTCTGACTGAACTACTCTCTACTCCTTTTCTCTCTACTCTCAACAAGATGGCTCCCACCTTTTATCTGCTTCTCTGTGTCTGAGCTCAGGTGACCTGCACCCAATGAGCTCCTTCCTGTGCTCCAGAAACTGTCCCCTTTTGCTTCCACACCACTGGGTTCTCTCCTCCCTCCCCACTCCAGCCAGGTACATGGTCAGTTGTGCCTGCAATATGGGAGCACCGGCGAGCTGTCCCCCGGAAATGGGGAGTGTATGTGTGTGCAGCTAACTGAGCCCTGGTCCACACTCCATCCTTACCTGGAAGTGGAATATCACACCTCTGGTTGAGGTGCAATACCTCTGAAGCAACTGAACCCTCGGGGCGCTACATTTCCGTAGCTCCGTGAACATGATTTGCGACTGTTTGACAGCTTTAATACATGTGTGGAATGCTGGAAAAACAGGCATTCCTCACATGTATTAAAGCTGTCAAACAGTCGCAAATCACGTTCCCGGAGTGACGAAAACTTAAAGCCCGAGCACACTGAAGATAATAGGTGCTCGCCTGAGCATGCTCGATCATCACTACTTGCTATGTGTAGCACAAGTGATCAGACGATGGCAGCTTCAACTCTCCCATGGAGGCTATTAAAGCAGGTAAAAAGTAAAAAAAATGTTTTTAAAAATATTTAAAAAATGTAACAGTTCAAATCACCCTCCTTTTGCCCCATTCAAAATAAAACAATTAAAAATAAAAAATACACATATTTGGTATCAGCGAGTTCAGAATCACCCGATCTGTCAAAATATAAAGAGAATTAATCAGATCGGTAATGAGGAAAAAAAACAAAACTGTAGAATTTTGGTTGCTGCAACATTGCAATAAAACGAAACAACGGGCAATAAAACATCGTATCTACCCCAAAATGGCATCAATAAAAACGTCAGCTCAGCGCGCAAGAAATAAGCCCTCACCCGGCCCCAGATCCCAAAAAAGGAGATTCCATGGGTCTTGGAAAATGGCTCCATTATTTTTTTTTTTACAAACTTTGGAATTTTTTTTCACCACTTAAATAAAAAAGAACCTATACATGTTTGGTGTCTACAAACTCGTAATGACCTGGAGAATAATAATGGCAGGTCACTTTTAGCATTTACTGAATATGTTAAAAAAAACAATTGTCAAATTGCACTTTTTTTGCAATTTCACCACACTTGGAATTTTTTTCCCGTTTTCCAGTACACAATATGGTAAAATCAATGGTGTCGTTCAAAAGTACAACTCGTCCGCGAGAAACAAGCCCTCACACGGCCATATTGACTGAAAAAAAAAAGTTATGGCTCTGGGTAGAAGGGGATCAAAAAATGAAAATGCAAAAACAAAAAATCCCAGGATGGTAAAGGGGTTAAATGAGCAATGTATATATGTGATTTGTTTTTTGAAATCTATGTCTTAATCCACAGTTTTTAATACACCGTATTTTACAGACCATAAGGTTTTAGAGGAGGAAAATAGAAAAAAAATGTGAAGAAAAAAATGTCATGCCGCATTGTTATGGGGAAGGGTCTCCTGCTGGCACTGTTTATGGCCCCCACACGCTGATGTCAGCTGCCGGAATATTCACTGCTCCCCATGCCCGGGGGTGTGTAGAAAGTTTTAAGAAAATTATACAAACAACCTTTTCACCTATCTAGATTAGTGCCCTTATGGGAAAATCCTAGATTTATTCAGGGTAAACAGAACAAGCTTTGTAAGCAATGGAACCAGAAAGGGATTTATTAAATGATAATGAAGGAAGGCTGCTCACCTGGCTGGAATTCTCAGGGATGTATGATATGGGAGATCATCAATGTCTACAGTACCACCAAACAGTTACTTTCCACAGCTCTATGGTGAGAGATTTTGGGAAGGTGGAAAGGAGGGGTGATTTTGGCATATTGATGTGGTCTAGCTCATGGGTAAATTCCCTATCCACAATATACCACAGGATTAGGAGACAAATTCTGCACACTGCGGTACCTGATTTATTTATCCATTGGAGTATAGCGCTAAATGACACTTAGATAGATGGTAAACTTTTGACGGGCTTGGATAAAGTAAAAATAGCAATGAACAATGGAGAGAAATGCAGTACAAACTGATTCATAATGCCATTTATGCTTTCAATTTTTTCTACAAAGATGCTTCATCACATTATTTATGAAAATGCCCAAGATGTAACCTAAAACCAATTTGTTTGATAGCATCAGGCGATGCCCTTCCACCCAAATGGTGTGGGAAGAGACCCTTCTCTATTTAGATAATGTTTGGAGAATTAAAGTCCCACAGTCTCCTCGGGCATGTTTATTTCATCATATTGTAACAGAACATCGGGAGGATGGGGACAGAGTTCTGTCTATACAGATAATACATGTAGTTCTATTGATGGTTAAAAAATGTATACTTAGATATTGGTTGAAGAAAGAGACACCTCAATTATCTGAAATAATCAAAACTCTGAAAACCTTATTAGTTTATGACAAAGTTGAGTAAGAAAGACAAAAAGAAAAGTCGACGACAGCGTTTTTTCACAAACTGAGATCTTTTAATGAATAAAGCAATACACAATCTGATATGTCACAGCTGATGAAAGTATTCTGACACACATCCTGGTATCATACGGAGGAACATAGGGGGACAACAGGATTACTTAAAGTCTAATGGATTCACTTATTTTTACATCTATTCATATAAGGATTTTGGAAAAGTGTTTTTTTGTTGTTTTGCATGCGGAGTTAAAAATTGAATCTGTTAAAATTGTGGAAAAAAATGATTGGATGGATTTCACACTTATTTATAAAGATGTGGTCTGTGTTGGTAAATGTCATGGAGATTCTAGGATTATAACCTGATTTGTTTGTCTATTTTGTCTCATTAAATAAAGTTTGTTTAAAAAAAAAAGATGAGAACACTAGATTCCATCATGACATCATAATTAACCATCACTACTTACAGAAGTGTTTACACCCATATAGTCACTTTGACATTCCGGTGTCATTGCTGTCAGTGAGAAGCTACATAGCTAATCATATACTGATTGCGCTTGGATTTACTTTGGATTTACTTGAAATGTCTGAAATTCCTTCAGACAGACTTCAGGTGTTAGCACTGCTCCAGGGGATTCTTACCACCTACGCCCCTGACATTGTGCTACCACTACCCGATGGCATCCTCAGCTTCACTTACCGGCTGGTTATGAAGCTTGTGATAGACTGCCTGACCAAATACCACAAAGGTCGTATTAGCTCAGAATATCTTGAGCATTTACAGCAAAACATCTGGACACTCGTACAGCAGGTAAATAGCAGGCAATCTGCACACATCTTATAATAATAATAGAATATGATAAGGGATTACAAGTTTAAGTTTAACCTGTTCCAAATACTAAGATAAGAATAGCCGGGGCCAAAAATGGGGCATGCAGGCTACATGACAAGGGAAATTGAGGTATCTAAAGGGTTAATTGAAATAGGGACAGGAAGGTTGTTACCGTGGGGTGAATGGGATTGGTTAACCTTGTAAGGACCAGGAAATTTGACATTTTTTGCTGTCATTTTTTCATCACTTTCTTTTAAGAGCCATAACTTTCTTATTTTTCTGTTGGCGTTTGTGAGAAGAGTTGTAGCTTTGAGTGGCTCCATTCTTTTTACCATAAAATATACAGTAGTTTTTTGGGGGTTTTGTTTTTACGGCGTTTGTTATGCATTAAAAATGAATTGGAAATATGATTTTCCACGTCATTTCGATTAAGGCGATACCGAATATGCAAAGAAAATTCAGAATATTGCTTTGAGTTGCTAAATTCTGAGACCCATAACATTTCTTATTTTTCTGTTGATGGGGCCCAGTGAAGACTTGTTTTTTTACGCTGTAAGATATGGAGGAGAGGAAGGAGGATTTAAAAGGCGGTGCTTGATAAATAGAGGGTTTGGGGAGATGTGATTTTTAATTGTCACAGGCCGATTTACACAAGTCGTAAGCAGTCATGTGTCTTACTTACACGCCCTAGGTGTTGAGGGTGGATGTGGAGATATAAAGGGAACCTGTCGCCTAAAATAATGCTATTAACCTGCACCTCAATTTGCAGGTTAATAGCGTTCTGACATCATGCAGCCGCCACACTGAAATAAACTGTATCCCCCCTGGCAGCCTCGCTCTTTCAGTCATATCGGTGGCGCCGGCAGGCTTTCAGTCACCGTTCTCTGCATAGTGAGCGGCGGCTGTAACCGCACCCGGCACTGACTGACAGCCGGTGCTAATATGGCCGCACAATGTCAGAATGCTACTAACCTGCATATCAACTCCATATCTGCAGGTTAATAGCATTACTTTACATGACAGGTTCCCTTTAGAGGTTTACAAATGACCGGATCCCTCGTTAGCTGTCATGTAGTATTTGTAGTGCCGATATCAGGAGTAACATGGCGACATAAATGGTGTCCTCCATTCTGCACTTTCTCTCATGATTTTCCTTTCTTGTTTATTTCCATCTCTATAGGCTGAAGAAAAATCCCATAGTGGAGAATTGGCATTTATTAAACAACTGGCCCAGAATGTCCTGCTTGTACTGGAGTATCCGGCCTACTCCCTGGAGCGCCTGGTAAGGAGCCATCGTCTTCTATATTTCATGTCCTTGTTGTCTGATCTTCTCCAGATTACCGTCATATAGCAGAAACTCAGATTTATGGTGGTAGAGGCCTCCCTGTCCGCTCCAGGCAGACACAGGACATTTTATGCCCGCCTGTCTCTGCGGCTCCATCATATGTGAGGACAGTCTGTACTCAGCGGTGCGGAGTTAGTATTTCCGCTTCTGTCTCTCTCGATCATCACAATCTTCCTTCTTATAAATGTTGCAGTCCTGATAGAAGATATTGTAGATCAGTTGTAGATACAAGTCCCTTATACAACCCCTGGCAAAAATTATGGAATCACTGGGCTCGGAGGATGTTCATTCAGTTGTTTAATGTTGTTGAAAAAAAAGCAGATCACAGACATGGCACAAAACTAAAGTCATTTCAAATGGCAACTTTAGGGCTTTAAGATACACTAAAAGAAATCAAGATTAAAATGTGGTACTCAGTAAGGGTAATTTTTTTCATACCAAGCAGAGGGAAAAAAATATGGAATCACTCAATTCTGAGGAAAAAATTATGGAATCATGAAAAACAAACACACAAAAGAACACTACAATACATCACTAGTATTTCGTTGCACCACCTCTGGCTTTAATAACAGCTTGAAGTCTCTGAGGCATGGACTTAATGAGTGACAAACAGTACTCTTCATCAATCTGGCTCCAACTTTCTCTGATTGCTGTTGCCAGATCAGCTTTGCAGGTTGGAGCTTTGTCATGCACCATTTTCTTCAACTTCCACCAAAGATTTTCAATTGGATTCAGATCCGGACTATTTGCAGGCCATGACATTGACCTTATGTGTCTTCTTTCAAGGAATGTTTTCACAGTTTTTGCTCTATGGCAGGATGCATTATCATCTTGAAGAATGATTTCATCATCCCCAAACATCGTTTCAATTGATGGGATAAGAAGACTGTCCAAAATATCAATGTAAACTTGCGCATTTATTGAAGATGTAATGACAGCCATCTCCCCAGTGCCTTTACCTGACATGCAGCCTCATATCATCAATGACTGTGAAAATTTGCATGTTCTCTTCATGAAGTCATCTTTATAAATCTCATTGGAACGGCACCAAACAAAAGTTCCAGCATCATCACCTTGCCCAATGCAGATTCGCGATTCATCACTGAATATGACTTTCATCCAGTCATCCACAGTCCACAATTGCTTTTCCTTAGCCCATTGTAACCTTGTTTTTTTGTGTTTATGTGTTAATGATGGCTTATGTTTAGCTTTTCTGTATGTAAATCCCATTTCCTTTAGGCGGTTTCTTACAGTTCGGCCACAGACATTGACTCCAGTTTCCTCCAAATCATTCCTCATTTGTTTTGTTGTGCATTTCCTGTTTTGAAGACATATTGGATTAAGTTTCCGGTCTTGACGCTTTGATGTCTTCCTTGGGCAACATTGTGTGATGATTTACCTTCTTTTAAGAGTTTGATAATCCTCTAATTTGTTTCAATTGACATCTCTCGTGTTGGAGCCATGAGTCATGTCAGTCCACTTGGTGCAACAGCTCTCCAAGGTGTGATCACTCCTTTTTAGATGCAGATTAACTAGCAGATCTAATTTGATGCAGGTGTTAGATTGGAAATGAAAATTTACAGTGTGATTCCATACTTTTTTCTTCAGAATTTAGTGATTCCATAATTTTTTTCCCTCTGCTTGGTCTAAAATAAATTACCTTTACTGAGTACCTCATTTTTAATATTGATTTCTTTTAGTGTTTCTTAAAGCCCTAAAGTTGCCATTGGAAATTACTTTAGTTTTGTGCCATGTCTGTGATCTGCTTTTTTTTCAACAACATTAAACAACTGAATGAACATCCTCCGAGCCCGGTGATTCCATAATTTTTGCCAGGGGTTGTATATTAATGTGGATTTACTGGGGGAGCGGCTTTGTATAGTTCGTCCAATACTGAAATTATCCAGGAAATCCAATGATTAGTCCTTCCTGTCTATTGTATGTGGTAATGTAGTGTTTGTGAAATGTTATATTAATTGTATATATTATATCCATCAGGAAACATCCGAAGGCGACTCCAAAGAGGGGCAAAACGGAAATATTGCTGACCCTGATATCAGTCAGCCGGGGCCGAACCCTGATCTGATGGAAGGTAAGCCGGTCATCTAATATTTTACATACAAATATCAAGTTATAGAGAACGACAGAGAACATGGAGATTTACTCTTCATCCAATGTATGAGGAAGCTGTTGGCTCATGAGCCCCCATGGACTATAATGGAGGGGGTCACAAATGTACAAAGAGGCTCATTGGTCCCCAATCATGTAATTGTTGAGGATTCGGTCAGATCCTGAGCAATGACACGTTCATAGTACAGTATATATATATATATATAGATATGCCAAAAATATATACAGTGTGTGCAGAATATCCTTATATCTAGTATATTCCATGTACAGGGGTCTTATCATTTCCATTATTATATGGATGTGTTATATAAGTGGTGATATAGACTAATACATGTCGTCTCTTCATTATTTTATCATTATTATAGGAATAACTGTGCCGACAAATACTGATGGTGGAACATCTGAGCCACCAGAGATCATCCAGGAATCTGCCAGTGTAAGTATCATGGGACGTCTGTATATCATCAGATGACGGGTGGGAATTACACATCCAATATGATAATGGGATATCTCTGCTCTTATGTAGATCAGACCTATTATGTGTGACGTTGGTGTTATTATTCTGTCTCCTCCATGTGATGTCCCTTATCCTCCCCTGCAGTACAATGATTTATGTGTATGGGGAATATCCACTTATATTATAATAGTGTCTGTGGGGGGTCCGGCTTTTATCACGTCCTCTACTTCGGTTGCAGTGTAATCAGGGGGGATATAATATAGACGGGAGATCTGGAGCTTTTATACTCCTGCAGCTTCGTTGTCTTAATGTCATTTCTTATTCCTTTTTAGGCCTTGATCGGATCAGTGAATCCTTGTAAGGACGACTTTAATCCTATCAAACTGATCAGCTGTGGAGGATTTGGGTGAGCTTTACTTGGTATAATATTTATTTCTCAGAGCTCCTTATAGTGATGCCTATGTCTCTATGTCCTGCCCGCGCAATGCTACCATAGAGAAATTATGGTTCCACATCACTGTCCACATCTAATTGTCTCTCTTCAGGTCAGTTAGGATGTGATGTGGAAGAGGACTTTCCATAGGTGATCATTTATGGAGTGTTATGTTATGGATTTCTAGTGATGGCCACACATCTAGTATTAACCATTAGTACAGGAGATCACTTGATCAGGTCTATGGATGGACTGTTAGTAAGAATTCATAATAAATCATGGATTTTCTTCCTCCTCAGATCCGTCCACCTAGTTCGCCATACAGACACAAACAAGATATGTGCTATGAAGAAAATGGACAAGCAGAATCTGAGAAAGCCAAAGACCCTTAAATGGGCCTTTCAGGAGAGGGACATCTCTACATTCGCTGATTGTCCCTTTGTGGCCTTCATGTTCTGCTCCTTTCCTACTAAATTTCATCTGTGTATGGTCATGGAGTATGCACCAGGTAGGACACATCCATTGTATTTATATCCAGCCCACGTCTGCCTAATCCTAGCACCTTATATATAACCTGAACATGTCCACATGGACGGTTACATGTCCACACCGCATTTACTATAATGTTACTAAGATGCCTTGTGTGTCCTCACTGAGCATGGCGGCAATATCTGCTATGGAGGAAAGGAAGATTTCTCTGTATTCGAACAGTTTTTATAGATGAGTATTTTTCACAGAGAAATAAATGAGAGGCTTGTAGATGAGGCCTGGCTCTGTCTCTATGTACAGGGTTCCTCTGCAGTATACGCTCTACATTACACAGTGTATCTCTATATATACCATCCAGTCACAATATCACCGCTTGTTTCATATTCACACTCATCATGTGTAATTTACTCTGTAACAGACCCTCACCTGTCATATTTGCTTTTTCCTGTAGGAGGAGACTGTGGCAATCTTCTACAGCACAGGGGTCCTTTACCTATCACCTTGGCCCGTCTGTACATTGCAGAAACAGTCCTTGCTGTGGAATATCTGCACAGCTATGGTGTGGTGCACAGAGACCTGAAGCCTGTAAAGTAAGTGACCCTTGAGCTATAATAAAGGGGATGAAAGTTAGTTTGTTATACAGTCTATGGGTTATTACTTGGGGCTGACACCATCTTTTCTTTTACAGCCTCCTGATAACATCAACAGGACATATTAAAGTGACCGATTTTGGAGTTTCAAAACTTGGCCTCATGAGACCAACATCAAACATCTATAAGGCTCAAACTATGGACATCACCAAAGAGTTCTGTGATAAAGAGGTCGACTTTACTTACAGGATTTTCTACTTTACATATCTCATCTCTTTCTCCTTCTCTGATCATTTCTCATCACATTTCCACTGATGTTATTTGTCGTATGTATTGATCATCATCTCATTCTTCTGTTGTTTTCCAGACTGCTGGCACGTCTAGTTACATGGCCCCAGAAGTTATCCTAAGGAAAGGCTATGGAAGACCTGTTGACTGGTGGTCAGTAGGCATCATCTTATATGAATTTCTCTTTGGATATACACCATTTTATAGGGCTTCCCAAAAGGAGAAATTACGCAGTATCCTCAGTGGTAAGTAAAATAATCTGACTGCTTGTCATGTCGCTGTTATTTGGTTTGATTTGTTCCTTGGTTCAGTTTCTAGCTTTTTTAAGGAAAATGCTTTTTTATGTAAATAAATGAAGAGGTTTTATTTCCTGTAATATTTTCTTTTTATATCACAGATGACATTGTTTGGAGATGTAATTCCTTTCCTCCACCAAATGCTCGGGGCATCATCACTCAGCTACTCAGAAAAAATCCAGAACAAAGACTTGGGACAGGTAATATGATTATAGTATTAATAATGACTTATTACACCTCTGGGCAAATGAAGGTGTCCATGAGGATGAGCACTGAAGGTCTCTACCAACGTGTCCATTCCCCATTCTTCATGCTCTAATGTTCAGTTCAGTTCTTTTAAATCTCCAGTTCAGATTAACATAAACTGTATAGATACGGAGTAGTTTCTCTGACAATAACTGTATCGATTTTTTTCTTGTCTTCCTTTTCCAGGAGGGGCACACGAGATCAAAATTCATCCATTTCTGCGTGCCTTAAACTTTAACAACCTTCTAAGTCAGAAGCCTCTGTTCGTTCCTGATCTAAAATCAGATGAGGACACCCGCTATTTTAGCAGTAAGTAAAATGAGATGTTATCGGCAGAAAACTGCTGAGTGTCTTTTCTTTCATTATGTGTGACAATCAGTTCCCATCATAATGAGTAATAACATGGTGACTGTCTGACTGGCTCTTATACTAATAATTTCTCATAACACTTTTACTTTTCAGATCGCTCTGTGGGTTATAAATTTAGGAATTCAGATGATGGGGACACAAGTGAGGACAATGACTGTCCAGAAATCAAAAACTTTGAATCATCTTCTCAAAGGTTTTCCAAAGTAAGTATATCTAAATCATGTAGGTCAATAAAATGAATAAAACCTATGATTAGAAAAAAAGTTTCAAAATATATCTATTTATATTTTATATTTCTTTGTGTTTTTTTAGCTATATACCACCAGTACCAAGATGGTGACCATTGAAGAACCTATGTCACCTCCAGAGTGTACCCCTGAGAACAGCAAAAAACACCAAGACTTGTGAGTAGATTATTATTACTATGAGATTTAGCTCTGATATATGCTCAGACACGAGTAACACAAATCTAAATCCAGCATCCACCACCCCATGATAACTGATTGCTGTGGATCTGGCTTGTGATTACACAGCAATATCAGTTGATCATTGCAACGAGCCATTCATTCCCAGCTCTTTATAGGCCAATATTACTAGTTAGACTCCATTCTTGCTGGTAGAATGGGGTCCTGAGCAGAGTATCCCCTTTATGATGTCCCAAATGGCCTTACAGGCAGGTGTTCTTCCTTTTTGTATTGTTTTCACTTGTAATTTACTTGACTTTCTTCTACCAAACAGGCAGAAAGAATCTCCCCCTTCCAAAACTGATGATGGTGACAATCAGTGTGTCACTGCTAAAAAGTGTGAGTGTGAGTCATCCTCGCCCTCATTGTCAGGTATGTACAGATTTATAGACCATCCCATTATAGGCTATGATAGAAAAGTGTAATGTGAATCTGCACATGAAGGCTCAGATAATGACTTACTTTATTCCTGCTGCCCCTGAGTATTAAATTTTTTGTTTTGGTAAAATCCACCATAAGGTTCCAGAGTTATTGGCAGTTTTAATTAGTGCTAATTTTTATGGTCTTTACAAGGGGGTGGTGCTAACAGGATTATCTGGGGGGGGGGGGGTGTCTTCAGCCTCTTCTTCAGTATTATAGTGTGGTAAAGACCATAAAAATGACCACTAAATAAAAAGGCCCCTGTCTGTGGAACTGTAAGGCGGTGTGCTCACAATGCGTTTTTAATCGTTTCCGCAGCAGCAATTCCGCCGCAGAAACGCTTAAAAAACGCTTGGTAGAAGGCCTGCCATGTTCCCCAATGATAATCCGCATGTGCTATGCACATGCTGCAGAAATTTCCGCTGCGGATTATCATTGCGGAAAAATTCGCAGCACTAACAATTATTTTGCAGAAGTCCTGCGTTTTCACCGCCATTGACTTGCATTGGAACGCATGGAATCCGCATCACTGCATCTGTACATGCGGAATCCATGTGTTTCAATGTGTGGATGGTACTCGGGTCTGGAGAAGAGGAGACTCTCCTCCAGACCCCCCCTACCATAGAACCTGTAAAAAAAAAGAATAAAATAAAAAATAAATATGATACTTACCTTCTGATGGCCTCCGGTTCCTTGTCTCGGCTTGCCGGCAGCTCGCGGTAGACTAAAGGACCTGCGCTGACGTCATTTAGTCATGTGACGGGTCATGCGACCAATGATGTCGGCAGGTCCTTAAATCTACCGCGAGCTGCCGGCAAGCCAAGACAAGGACTCCGGGGGCATCAGAAAGTAAGTATATTTATTTTTTACCATTCTTTCGGTCACACTATATAAATCCATGCCGGCTGCATGGATTTATATAGTGTGACCAAGTTGTCAAGCACTTTCCAAGTGATGCTAAAATCGCTTGGAAAGTGCTTGACAACCCGCATGCGAAATCGCATGATCCGCATGTCCCTGGCAGGAAAAACACATGTACAATCCGCATGTACAATCCCCATGTACAATCCGCATGTACAATCCGCATGTACAATCCGCATGCCTTTTTTGTGCCAGGGAGATGCAGAAACGCTCAGGAAAAAATCCGGAGCATTTCTGCATCGTGGGCACATAGCCTAAGGGGGATTTTAGTAAAAACCAAAAACAGAGTCCTCAGGGGAGCAGGGGGAATAAAGTAAGAGTGAATTCTGGACACTTAAGACCTGGTGATGAGTCTTCTTTAATCTTACGCTTAAGTGTTATCTGACGGATTATATAAAAACACTTTGGCTTGCTGCAAATAATGTCATGTTAATAAGGGAGACACCACATGGCCGCACACAGAAAAGCTACAAGTGCAGATTAACCAGTTTGAGTAACTCTATAAACATATAAAATGAATCTTTGAGGAGTTTATAATCAACATCTTTTTCTGACTCTTTATTAGAACCTCCAGTTAAGGAGAGAAAGAAATCTGCACTAAATCTGAGACAACAGCAAAGAACAGATAAAGTGGAAGAGGGGGAAAGTAGTAGGCGAGGTAAGTGTGAGGATAACCTCCATGTTGTATGATGTCAGTGAGATAAGTCATGTGGAGCAGATGTCATCTGTCAGTGGTGGGATTGTCACATGTATGATGGCTGACAATGATCCCGCACCTCTGTATGGAGAAGATTCCTCTACCGGCCTCCCACAGAGACACCACAGTAGTGTCCTCTAATATGGAGTCCCATTACTTACATCGGTTTTGCATCTCTTTTATAGGTTCTATCTTCCGCCGGATGATATCATCCTGCCGGCGTGGATTATCCAGGGCTGCTCGCACTATCAGACAAAGCTGCATTTTTGCCCACTGTCACCAGGGCACCAGAAACATCTCAAGGGCAGAAAACCCTCACATCTAGTGCCCTGAAGAAAGTACAGCACATCCACCATCAATGCTGTACCTGCATGGAAAGAGTTGTACCATCTACTGTACCTGTGGCCGTCTGACCAGCGAGAAATATCTGCAAAAGTCAAAGGCCTCCAAGAACATCTTTTCAACCTTCCATTTAATTCTTAATTAAAAAAAAATAAATTGGTTAATGTCCTTTTGAATTGAATTGAATATTACTGACATTTATGGCATATCAATGCTACACATGTTATATCTGTCCAATGGTTTGGACACCAAACAGAAGATTAGACAAGACTGAAACATACAGTTTGCACAGCAAGTTGTTTTTACATTGCAGTGTTTGTTCAATTAAATTTTATTGAGTGCTTTTCATAAGGGAACCAGGCAGAAACCACCTGAAATAGACATTGTGTGCACAAAAAGTGGCAACCAAGCTAGGGGGAAACATGCCCTGATCCACTGATTTTACAAGAACTCAGATACTTTTACCTTAGTAGCGCTCTATTTCAGATTCAGGCACAAGAACAAGTTGGATTCTGTGCTGTGCATCCTGGAGGTCCCAGCAGCCACAATCCACCAGAAGCGTAGCTAAGACTTCAAGCACAGGGGAGGCGAAACATCCGAGTGGGTCACTAACCGATATTACCACTATTTGGTGACCATATAGTGGTAGATAACAGCACATATTAAGACTATAGATGAGTGAGCACTAAACTGCTCAGATGCTTGTTACTCGAACCGAACAATTCCTAATGTTCGTGTGCTCATTTCAAGTAACAAGTATAATGGAAGTCAATGAGAAATCCGAGCATTTTTCTGGAAGACCCTACAAGGAGGTCTGGGCGGCAGTGAAAATGTTCAAATGGATGGAAAAAGTGCTGAATGGAAGGAGAACAGCATGGGGAAGACCCCTGGAGGCATCTCTGACTCCCAGATCTCTGCTGAGAACAATGGTGTGACACTTTTTCTCCACTTTAAGGACTGAGAATAAAACATTCCCAATCAATGAGAAATTGCATTTAACAGGAACAAAAATGTTAAAGGGGTTGCCCAGTACTTTAGATTACCCCCACAATGTATCCCCCCTGGGCCCCTAAGGACTTTTGTAATTACCTTACGTTGCAGATAATGCCTGTGAGCGGCGCTATCACTGGCCGCTCACAGGCATCACGTGACCCCCGGCTGCAGCTGGCTCTGATATCCCCTGATGTCACGACAAGTGCTGGCAGCAGCCGGGGGTCTCTCTCTTCCACATTCCACGGTGAATGCCAGGCTGTATTCGGGGTTACCCCCCGCGTCACACCCGGCATCCATCTCACGCTCTCCCTCTCCCCATTCATTGGGAACGCACGGGGTGAATGCTGGGTGTGACGCGGGGGGTGATCGCGCCCACAATCCAGCTGTCACGCCTCACTTGTCGTGACGTCAGCGCGGGGTCACGTGATGCCTGTGAGCGGCGCTATCCTTGGCTGCAATGTAAGCTAATTACAAAAATTCTTAGGGGCCCCGTGGGGATACATTGGAGGGGTAATCTAAAGTACTGGACAACTTCTTTAAGAATCATTTTTTTCCTGTATAATGACTTAAACCAAAATTTTATTTTTGATTAACAAATAGATAATTTCAGTGTAATTTATGAAGGAAAAAAAGAACTGCCAAAAATTAGGGATTCTGATACATCCTGTATTAGAATAAAGGAGGGTCTCATGCACATTCTGGTCAATTTGACATATAGTAGTACTTCTAGACTCATAAAGGCTATGCACTAAGTGCAAATCCTGCCAAAAAATGCAAGTAGGGTCATCCATACACCATGGAAGGCACCAACTGTAGTGCCTCATTCAAATATTGTGAACAAAGTATACACTGTGTGCAGAATTATTAGGCAAGTTGTATTTTAGAGGATTATTTTTATTATTGATCAACAACTATGTTCTCAATCAACCCAAAAGACTCTTAAATATCCAAGCTTAATATTTTTGGAAGTTGGAGTGGGGTGTTTTTAGATTTGGCTATCTTAGGAGGATATCTGTTTGTGCAGGTAACTATTACTGTGCAGAATTATTAGGCAACTTATTAAAAACCAAATATAATCCCATGTCACTTGTTTATTTTCACCAGGTAAACCAATATCAGTGCACAAAATACAGAAATAAACATTTCTGACATGCTAAAACAAAAACCAAAAAAATTAGTGATCAATATAGCCGCCTTTCTTTATGATGACACTCAACAGGCTTCCATCCACAGATTGTGGCCAACACACTTTCTGCAACCCTGTTGGCTATTTGACATGTAACGCTTGATTGTTCGGTGATCACGCTTCAAAAGTTTGGAAATTTCAAGACTGCTGCATCCCTCTGCAAGACATCTCACAATTTTGGACTTTTCAGAGCCCGTCAAACCTCTCTTTTGACCCATTTTGCCAAAGGAAAGGAAGTTGCCTAATAATTAAGCACACCTTCTATAGGGTGTTGATGTCATTAGTCAACACCCCGCCTCATAACAGAGATGCACATCACCAGATTTACTTAATTGGTAGTTGGCTCTCAAGCCTATGCAGCTTGGAGTAGGACAACATATATAAAAAGTATCATGTGATCAAAATACTCATTTGCCTAATAATTCTGCACACAGTGTAGTTGTGGTACACCTACAATAGTGTTCAAACTAATAGCAGTGGGTTAAATAACATGAGTTAAGCACAAAACCTTTATACTAGTTTTTATTTCCATGCATTGGGAACATTGCACACTGTTTTCTAATTCTAAACATGAAGAGAAATGTATATAATTTTTAACTATTTTACAGAAAATAGCAAAAAATGAACAATGGGCTGTTCTAAAAAAATAGCAGTGTCTGCATTTGTCTTTACAAACTCAAAATATGTACTCTTTTTTAGGATTTGGCATTCCTGTGAATCATTAACCTAATACTTAGTTGTATACTCAGTTTTTTAGAACTGCTTCACATGTATGTTGCATAGAGTCAACCAACTTCTGGCACCTGTCAACTGTTATTCCAGCCCAGGATGCTTTGACTACATCCCACAATTTTTTGGCATCTGTTGGCTTTGCCTCAGAAACAGTATTTTTGATGTCACCCCACAAGTGTTCTATCGGATTAAGATCCGGTCATTGGGCTGGTCACTCCATAACCTCAATTATGTTGGACTGCAACCAATAATTTGATCGTTTACTGGTGTGTTTAGGGTAGTTGTCTTGTTGAAACACCCATTTCAAGGGCATATCCTCTTCAGCGTAAGGCAACATGACCTCTTCAAGTATTTTAATATATGCAAACTGGTCCATAATCTCTGGTATGCGGTAAATAGGTCCGGCACCATAGTAAGAGAAACGTGCCCATATCATGATGCTTGCTCCACCATGCTTCACTGTCTTCAGAGTGTACTGTGGCTTGAATGCAGAGTTTAGGGGTCATCTGACAAACTGTCTGTGGCCCTTGGACCCAAAAAGAACAATTTTACTTTCATCAGTCCACAAAATGTTTCTCCACTTTTCTTTAGGCCAGTTGATGTGTTCTTTGACAAATTGTATCCGCTTCAGTACATGTCTTTTTTTAACAGTGGGACTTTGCAGGGACTTCTTGCTAAGAGATTAGCTTCACACAGGCATCTTCTGTCACAGTACTCACAGGTAACTTGAGACTGTTTTTGATCATCCTGGAGCTGATCATTGGCTGAACCTTTTCCATTCTGGATAATCTTCGATCCATTCGAATGGTATTCCTCTGTTTTTTTCCACGTCTCTCTGGTTTCACTTTCCATTTTAAAGCATTGGAGATCATTATAGCTGAACAGCCTATCATAGTCTGCACTTCTATATAAGTTTTACCCTCTCCAAACAACTTTTTAATCAAAGTACGCTGTTCTTCTGAACAATGTCTCGAATGACCCATATTTCTCAGGCTTTCAAGGAGAAATGCATGTACAACATGTGCTGGCTTCATCCTTAAATAAGGGCCACCTGATTCACACCTGTGTCTTCACAGAATGATTGACCTCACTATTGAACTCCACACTGCTATTATTTTGAACACATCCCCTAACAATTAATTATTAGAATACACAGACTCATAAACATGCAGATCATGAATGCGGAGTTTGTTGGTTTTCTTAGAATCTACTGCACCAACTGGTAAATTGTTTGTCATGTGGTGGTAATATAATATATACCAAAAACTGTGATTAATCTCGTTAGTCATATTGGACTGCTATTATTTTGAATACTACTGTACATACTATGCACCTCCACTATGGCATCCATGCAGCAAAAAGGAGTCAAACAATTCTCCTGTGACTTTTCACACACAACACTAACAAGAATGGCAAATGCCTGAAGTGAATCGACCAACGTTTGTGGTATCAGATGCCTCTTACGCTTTTTCTCTTCCTCTTTTGCGTTGTCATGAGGGAGAAGAGAAAATATCCTGGCATAATGATCCCGCGAATACAGCACATAGCCTATCTAAACATTGTACACTTTTCCATCCTAATCACAACAATCCAATATCCATAACACCCACATATATACCAGAACTTACACAAAACAGATTTAATTCACGCAAAAGAAAAGAAATCTTTTGGATATATAAATTACAAACCATTTGTTCTCTTGGTGTAAATGAAATGACGAAGAAGACCCTATGTTGATAGAAGATGTACAACAATTAACCTCAAGGGACTCTTCAGGATGGACATAATTGTTTCTTTTATTGGAAAAAAAAACTCTCTCCTGAACTGCCCTATTGTGGCCTGTTACGTCATCTACTGGTGGAATACTGAACTGCACCTCATTCATGTGTTTTACTAGAAATTAACAAGGTAATATTAGTAACAGTAACCCCTTTGCGACTTCTCTTTATGACCTCCCCCTCTTTGATGTGGGCTCCGGCGCTGAGCCCGCATCGTTTCAGGCACATGACAGCTGATTTGATCAGATGTGCCCCTAACAGCCACAAGTGGAATTACCCCTGCCACGTGATCGCGAGGTGCTAATTGGTTGACATGACAACCCGGGGTCTGCAGGAGACCCCTATGGTTGTCATTGTCGACCTGCTATGAGCGGTGCCCTGCGGTCGGTGTTCATAGCAGATGAGCATTTCTGCTACACATAGCAGGGCTGAAGACTTGCTATTAGTGATGATTGAGCATGCTCATTGCTCAAGATTTACGAGCATGCTCGGACGAGCACCTATTATTATTATTATTTATTATTATAGCGCCATTTATTCCATGGCACTTTACATGTGAAAAGGGGTATACATAGCTAAAACAAGTACAATAATCTTGAACACAATGTGACAGCGACTGGTACAGGAGGAGCGAGGATCCTGCCCGCGAGGGCTCACAATCTACAAGGGATGGGTGAGGATACATTAGGTGAGGGTGGAGCTGGTCATGCGGCGGTGGTTACTGCAGGTTGTAGGCTTGTGGGAAGAGGTGGGTCTTCAGGCTCCTTTTGAAGGTTTCCACGGTCGACGAGAGTCTGATGTGTTGGGGTAGAGAGTTCCAGAGTAGGGGGGAAGCACGGGAGAAATCTTGTATGCGATTGTGGGAGGAGGAGATAAGAGGGGAGTAGAGAAGGAGATCTTGTGAGGATCAGAGGTTGCGTGCGGGTATGTAACGGGAGACTAGGTCAGAGATATATGGAGGAGACAGGTTGTGAATGGCTTTGTATGCCATGGTTAGGGTTTTGAACTGGAGTCTCTGGGCAATGGGGAACCAGTGAAGAGATTGACAGAGAGGAGAGGCCGGGGAATAGCAGGGGGACAGGTGGATTAGTCAGGCAGCAGAGTTTAGGATAGATTAGAGGGGTGCAAGAGTGGTAGAAGGGAGGTCACAGAGCAGGAGGTTGCAGTAGTCGAGGCGGGAGATGATGAGGGCGTGCACTAGTGTTTTTGCAGATTCATGGTTGAGGAATGTGAAGATCCGGGAGCTATTCTTGAGTTGGAGTCAGCAGGAAGTGGAAAGGGCTTGGATATGTGGTTTGAAGAAGAGATCAGAGTCCAGGGTTACTCCAAGGCAGCGAGCTTGAGGGACTGGGGAGAGTGGACAGCCATTGACATTGATAGATAGGTCAGTTGGGGGGGTGAATGGGATGGCGGAAAGATGATGAATTCTGTTTTGTCCATGTTAAGTTTTAGAAATCTAGCAGAGAAGAAGGATGAAATAGCAGACAGACATTGTGGGATTTTGGTTAGTAGGGAGGAGATATTGGGTCCAGAGAGGTAGATCTGTGTGTTATCAGCATAGAGGTGATAATGAAAGCCATGGGACTCTATGAGCTGTCCCAGGCCTAAGGTGTAGATGGAGAAGAGCAGAGGTCCTAGGACTGAACCTTGGGGGACACAGACAGATAGGGGGCTAGATGAGGAGGTGGTGCATGAGTGGGAGAGACTGAATGTCCTGCCTGTTAGGTATGAGCAGTTCCAGGATAGGGTCAAGTCTGTGATGCTGAGAGATGAGAGAGTTTGTAGTAAGAGGGAACGGTCCACTGTGTTGAAGGCAGATGACAGGTCTAGGAGGAGGGGGACGGAGTAGTGTCGCTTAGATTTGGCCGTTAGTAGGTCGTTGGTGACTTTAGTCAGTGCCGTTTCAGTAGAATGGTGCGATCGGAAACCAGATTGTAGGCGGCTGAAGAGGGAGCAGGAGGAGAGGTGGGAGGACAGTTCAGAACGGACATGTTGTTCCAGTAGTTTTGAGGCATAGGGGAGATGTGATATGGGGCGATAGCTAGACAGAGAGGATGGGTCAAGGGAGGGCTTTTTGAGGATGGGTGTGAAAGAGGCATGTTTGAAGCATGAGGGGAAGACACCAGTTGTTAGTGACAGGTTAAAGAGGTGGGCTAGGGTTGGGATGAAGATAGTGGTAAGCTTTGGGATGAGGTGGGACGGGATTGGGTCAAGTTTACAGGTGGTGTGGTGTGATTTGGAGAGTAAAGAGGAAAGTTGATCTTCCGTAATGGTGGAGAAGGTGGTTTTGAAGGAGGAGGGTTGAGTAGGTGTGGGGAGGGGCTGTGTGGGCTTTAGGCAAAAGCTTTGTCTGATGGTGTCAACCTTCTGCTTGAAGAATGAGTCAAAGTCTTCGGCTGAAATAAGAGGAGAGGGAGGAGGCACTGGGGGATGGAGGAGAGAATTGAAGGTGTTGAATAGTTGTTTGGGGTTGTGAGACAGGGAGGATATGAGGGATGCGAAGTATGTTTGTTTTGCGAAGTATTATCTTCAGCATGCTTGGGCTTTAACTTTTTGACTTGCCCCCCTGGGCCGTGGGGTACCCAGAACCGGGCCTTCTGGTGTACGCTGCTGATGGGGGTAGTAGTGGCAACCCGATCCCGTGGCTCAGGGTGGTCAGACCAAAAGGTGGCAGTCTATTTATCAGTGTTTTGAATGTCCAACTACGCCACCCATTGATTGCGGTCAGAGATAACCGCCGCTGCGAGGCAGACCGCTGCGGCTGGTGTTGGTGTGCTGCACAGGGATAGGATAACTCCCCACGGGAAGAGTGTAGCCTCAGGGCAGTGTAGGTGGATGCTGGGGGTGATGGTGCAGGCGCAGCAAAGATCACACTGAGTTCAATGGTGCAGTCCAGGGTTTTTACTCACAGTTGTTATCCAAGTCACTTCTGTCAGCAATGACTGCCCAAGTTGTGCTGCGTCCACCAGGTGAGGAGCTCGGTCAACCCCCAGGCAATTCAGGAGTATGCCACAGGACCCCCTTCTGTCCTTTCTCTGGCCTCTCGTGCCCCACCAGTGACCAAACTTCTGTCCAGCTACCGCAGACCGTGTCGGGTAAGTGTTGGCCTCCGCTTCCCGCTATCCTATATGGCGCCTTCCTAGCAGGTTTGGCGGGGGGTCGCACCAATAAATGATCACGGCCTCCGGTTCTTGGCTGAGGGATGATTTACCTCCACCAACTTGGGAATCCGGTACCCTTCCACAGCCTGACCCTTCACCCGATATAACGCGGGTTTGCAAAGGTTGCTGTCCGTTCTGCTCTCTTAGGGTCCCTTCTGCCTTCTTGTTTCTGGAGCCTTTCTACTCCTCTGTCTCTTCTCCTTCCTTCCTTCTCCTTCTTCTCTTCTCCTCTCTGGCCCCAGCCTTCTCTCTAGGCCTGCCTCGTGGAGCTCAGCTCAGGCTGAGCCACGGCTCCCTGTCAGCTCTGACTGAACTACTCTCTACTCCTTTTCTCTCTACTCTCAACAAGATGGCTCCCACCTTTTATCTGCTTCTCTGTGTCTGAGCTCAGGTGACCTGCACCCAATGAGCTTCTTCCTGTGCTCCAGAAACTGTCCCCTTTTGCTCCCACACCACTGGGTTCTCTTCTCCCTCCCCACTCCAGCCAGGGACATGGTCAGTTGTGCCTGCAATATGGGAGCACCGGCGAGCTGTCCCCCGGAAATGGGGAGTGTATGTGTGTGCAGCTAACTGAGCCCTGGTCCACACTCCATCCTTACCTGGAAGTGGAATATCACACCTCTGGTTGAGGTGCAATACCCCTGAAGCAACTGAACCCTCGGGGCGCTACATTTCCGTAGCTCCGTGAACATGATTTGCGACTGTTTGACAGCTTTAATACATGTGTGGAATGCTGGAAAAACAGGCATTCCTCACATGTATTAAAGCTGTCAAACAGTCGCAAATCACGTTCCCGGAGTGACGAAAACTTAAAGCCCGAGCACATTGAAGATAATAGGTGCTCGCCTGAGCATGCTTGTAAATCTCGAGCAATGAGCATGCTCGATCATCACTACTTGCTATGTGTAGCACAAGTGATCAGACGATGGCAGCTTCAACTCTCCCATGGAGGCTATTAAAGCAGGTAAAAAGTAAAAAAAATGTTTTTAAAAATATTTAAAAAATGTAACAGTTCAAATCACCCTCCTTTTGCCCCATTCAAAATAAAACAATTAAAAATAAAAAATACACATATTTGGTATCGGCGAGTTCAGAATCACCCGATCTGTCAAAATATAAAGAGAATTAATCAGATCGGTAATGAGGAAAAAAAACAAAACTGTAGAATTTTGGTTGCTGCAACATTGCAATAAAACAAAATAACGGGCAATAAAACATCGTATCTACCCCAAAATGGCATCAATAAAAACGTCAGCTCAGCACGCAAGAAATAAGCCCTCACCTGGCCCCAGATCCCAAAAAAGGAGATTCCATGGGTCTTGGAAAATGGCTCCATTTTTTTTTTTTTTTTACAAACTTTGGAATTTTTTTTCACCACTTAAATAAAAAAGAACCTATACATGTTTGGTGTCTACAAACTCGTAATGACACGGAGAATCATAATGGCAGGTCACTTTTAGCATTTTCTGAATATGTTAAAAAAAACAATTGTCAAATTGCACTTTTTTTGCAATTTCACCACACTTGGAATTTTTTTCCCATTTTCCAGTACACAATATGGTAAAATCAATGGTGTCGTTCAAAAGTACAACTCGTCCGCGAGAAACAAGCCCTCACACGGCCATATTGACTGAAAAAAAAAAGTTATGGCTCTGGGTAGAAGGGGATCAAAAAATGAAAATGCAAAAACAAAAAATCCCAGGATGGTAAAGGGGTTAAATGAGCAATGTATATATGTGATTTGTTTTTTGAAATCTATGTCTTAATCCACAGTTTTTAATACACCGTATTTTACAGACCATAAGGATTTAGAGGAGGAAAATAGAAAAAAAATGTGAAGAAAAAAATGTCATGCCGCATTGTTATGGGGAAGGGTCTCCTGCTGGCACTGTTTATGGCCCCCACACGCCGATGTCAGCTGCCGGAATATTCACTGCTCCCCATGCCCGGGGGTGTGGAGAAAGTTTTAAGAAAATTATACAAACAACCTTTTCACCTATCTAGATTAGTGCCCTTATGGGAAAATCCTAGATTTATTCAGGGTAAACAGAACAAGCTTTGCAAGCAATGGAACCAGAAAGGGATTTATTAAATGATAATGAAGGAAGGCTGCTCACCTGGCAGGAATTCTCAGGGATGTATGATATGGGAGATCATCAATAGAGATGAGCGTTGTTCTACTCGAACTGTTCGCCAATCTCAAATTCGAGCTGTTTTGGGAGGTGTTCGAGCCGTTCGGCGAACACGAACAATTTGAGAAAAATTCGGCTGTTCGAGGTTATGTTCGATAACTGTTCGTGCACCAAAATCATAACTGGATTTTTTCTCAGTAAAGATGAAAATTAATGTTAATACGCAGTTTGAGTGTACAGCGGGGTGGGGGGAGGGGCAGGGGATGGATCTCTGCAGGAACAATGAAGATCTCCATTTTTTTTTCTCTTTCCCGCATTTGCAGTGGGGAGGTGCAATCTGTCAGCCTATCAGCAGCGCACACACGGAGCGAAGTGCTTTTTTTCACACAAGCAAGGGCATGTGTCATTGGCAGTGTATGTCACATGTCCTTGCCCTATAAGACCAAGCCATTTTCCCCGTCGCCACCATTTTCTCACTGCTGCAGCTGCGTGTTAGACGGCACCGCTGTTGCTGTGTGCGCTATACCTTGTTAATTTCAAGCCAATTTTCGCACAAATATACAGATAGCTTGGGAGTAGGGAATAGTTGTGATTGCAGTCCTTTTAAGGACTAGGTTACAGCATTTCCTACGACTTTTATCAGGGAGGTCTGTGCTCTTAAATAGATCGGTTGTGGGAGTAAAGACTAATTGTAATTGCAGTCCTTTTCAGGACTAGGTTACATGAGTTCCTATCAGTTTTTGCCAGGCAGGTCTGTGCCAGTGCTGTGCAAGTTTTTTTCACAGCATTTGGCTGAATCTAGCAAAGCTAATCCTTTTTGGCCTATTGCAGAGTGTGTTAGTCAGTGGAGTAGCCTATCTGTGTTGCAAGATATACCACCTGTGTATAGAATACCAATTTTTTTACTGCACCTAGTGAAGTAAAATCTTTTGGGCATAGCATCATTCTATTAGTCCATCTATACTGACCTCCATCAGGTTGCAAATTAAAACTAATTTTTATCTGCATCTACAGTACCTCTGAAAAAATATTTGGGCTTCTAGCAGTGTGTGGGACTTGTTCTATTAGTCCATCTATACTGACCTCCATCAGGTTGCAAACTGAATATATTTTTTTCTGCATCTACCTCTGAAAAAATATTGGGCTTCTAGCTGTGTGTGGGTCTTGTTCTATTAATCCATCTATACTGACCTCCATCAGGTTGCAAACTGAATATAATTTTTTTCTGCATCTAGCTCTGAAAAAATATTTGGCCTTCTAGTAGTGTGTCGGACTTTCTCTATTAGTCCATCTATACTGACCTCCATCAGGTTGCAAATTAAAACTAATTTTTATCTGCATCTACAGTACCTCTGAAAAAATATTTGGGCTTCTAGCAGTGTGTGGGACTTGTTCTATTAGTCCATCTATACTGACCTCCATCAGGTTGCAAACTGAATATAGTTTTTTCTGCATCTACCACTGAAAAAATATTGGGCTTCTAGCTGTGTGTGGGTCTTGTTCTATTAATCCATCTATACTGACCTCCATCAGGTTGCAAACTGAATATATTTTTTTCTGCATCTACCTCTGAAAAAATATTTGGCCTTCTAGTAGTGTGTCGGACTTTCTCTATTAGTCCATCTATACTGACCTCCATCAGGTTGCAAATTAAAACTAATTTTTATCTGCATCTACAGTACCTCTGAAAAAATACTTGAGCTTCTAGCAGTGTGTGGGACTTGTTCTATTAGTCCATCTATACTGACATCCATCAGGTTGCAAACTGAATATATTTTTTTCTGCATCTACCTCTGAAAAAATATTGGGCTTCTAGCTGTGTGTGGGTCTTGTTCTATTAATCCATCTATACTGACCTCCATCAGGTTGCAAACTGAATATATTTTTTTCTGCATCTACCTCTGAAAAAATATTTGGCCTTCTAGTAGTGTGTCGGACTTTCTCTATTAGTCCATCTATACTGACCTCCATCAGGTTGCAAATTAAAACTAATTTTTATCTGCATCTACAGTACCTCTGAAAAAATATTTGGGCTTCTAGCAGTGTGTGGGACTTGTTCTATTAGTCCATCTATACTGACCTCCATCAGGTTGCAAACTGAATATATTTTTTTCTGCATCTACCTCTGAAAAAATATTGGGCTTCTAGCTGTGTGTGGGTCTTGTTCTATTAATCCATCTATACTGACCTCCATCAGGTTGCAAACTGAATATATTTTTTTCTGCATCTACCTCTGAAAAAATATTTGGCCTTCTAGTAGTGTGTCGGACTTTCTCTATTAGTCCATCTATACTGACCTCCATCAGGTTGCAAATTAAAACTAATTTTTATCTGCATCTACAGTACCTCTGAAAAAATATTTGGGCTTCTAGCAGTGTGTGGGACTTGTTCTATTAGTCCATCTATACTGACCTCCATCAGGTTGCAAACTGAATATAGTTTTTTCTGCATCTACCTCTGAAAAAATATTGGGCTTCTAGCTGTGTGTGGGTCTTGTTCTATTAATCCATCTATACTGACCTCCATCAGGTTGCAAACTGAATATATTTTTTTCTGCATCTACCTCTGAAAAAATATTTGGCCTTCTAGTAGTGTGTCAGACTTTCTCTATTAGTCCATCTATACTGACCTCCATCAGGTTGCAAACTGAATATAATTTTTTTCTGCATCTAGCTCTGAAAAAATATTTGGCCTTCTAGTAGTGTGTCGGACTTTCTCTATTAGTCCATCTATACTGACCTCCATCAGGTTGCAAATTAAAACTAATTTTTATCTGCATCTACAGTACCTCTGAAAAAATATTTGGGCTTCTAGCAGTGTGTGGGACTTGTTCTATTAGTCCATCTATACTGACCTCCATCAGGTTGCAAACTGAATATATTTTTTTCTGCATCTACCTCTGAAAAAATATTGGGCTTCTAGCTGTGTGTGGGTCTTGTTCTATTAATCCATCTATACTGACCTCCATCAGGTTGCAAACTGAATATATTTTTTTCTGTATCTACCTCTGAAAAAATATTTGGCCTTCTTGTAGTGTGTCGGACTTTCTCTATTAGTCCATCTATACTGACCTCCATCAGGTTGCAAACTGAATATAATTTTTTTCTGCATCTAGCTCTGAAAAAATATTTGGCCTTCTAGTAGTGTGTCGGACTTTCTCTATTAGTCCATCTATACTGACCTCCATCAGGTTGCAAATTAAAACTAATTTTTATCTGCATCTACAGTACCTCTGAAAAAATATTTGGGCTTCTAGCAGTGTGTGGGACTTGTTCTATTAGTCCATCTATACTGACCTCCATCAGGTTGCAAACTGAATTTAGTTTTTTCTGCATCTACCTCTGAAAAAATATTGGGCTTCTAGCTGTGTGTGGGTCTTGTTCTATTAATCCATCTATACTGACCTCCATCAGGTTGCAAACTGAATATATTTTTTTCTGCATCTACCTCTGAAAAAATATTTGGCCTTCTTGAAGTGTGTCGGACTTTCTCTATTAGTCCATCTATACTGACCTCCATCAGGTTGCAAACTGAATATAATTTTTTTCTGCATCTAGCTCTGAAAAAATATTTGGCCTTCTAGTAGTGTGTCGGACTTTCTCTATTAGTCCATCTATACTGACCTCCATCAGGTTGCAAATTAAAACTAATTTTTATCTGCATCTACAGTACCTCTGAAAAAATATTTGGGCTTCTAGCAGTGTGTGGGACTTGTTCTATTAGTCCATCTATACTGACCTCCATCAGGTTGCAAACTGAATATAGTTTTTTCTGCATCTACCTCTGAAAAAATATTGGGCTTCTAGCTGTGTGTGGGTCTTGTTCTATTAATCCATCTATACTGACCTCCATCAGGTTGCAAACTGAATATATTTTTTTCTGCATCTACCTCTGAAAAAATATTTGGCCTTCTTGTAGTGTGTCGGACTTTCTCTATTAGTCCATCTATACTGACCTCCATCAGGTTGCAAACTGAATATAATTTTTTTCTGCATCTAGCTCTGAAAAAATATTTGGCCTTCTAGTAGTGTGTCGGACTTTCTCTATTAGTCCATCTATACTGACCTCCATCAGGTTGCAAATTAAAACTAATTTTTATCTGCATCTACAGTACCTCTGAAAAAATATTTGGGCTTCTAGCAGTGTGTGGGACTTGTTCTATTAGTCCATCTATACTGACCTCCATCAGGTTGCAAACTGAATATAGTTTTTTCTGCATCTACCTCTGAAAAAATATTGGGCTTCTAGCTGTGTGTGGGTCTTGTTCTATTAATCCATCTATACTGACCTCCATCAGGTTGCAAACTGAATATATTTTTTTCTGCATCTACCTCTGAAAAAATATTTGGCCTTCTTGTAGTGTGTCGGACTTTCTCTATTAGTCCATCTATACTGACCTCCATCAGGTTGCAAACTGAATATAATTTTTTTCTGCATCTAGCTCTGAAAAAATATTTGGCCTTCTAGTAGTGTGTCGGACTTTCTCTATTAGTCCATCTATACTGACCTCCATCAGGTTGCAAATTAAAACTAATTTTTATCTGCATCTACAGTACCTCTGAAAAAATATTTGGGCTTCTAGCAGTGTGTGGGACTTGTTCTATTAGTCCATCTATACTGACCTCCATCAGGTTGCAAACTGAATATAGTTTTTTCTGCATCTACCTCTGAAAAAATATTGGGCTTCTAGCTGTGTGTGGGTCTTGTTCTATTAATCCATCTATACTGATCTCCATCAGGTTGCAAATTCAAAATAATTTTTTTCTGCATCTAACCCAGCCAATAGTTTTGGCCTAATACCACAGTTTGGCCACTCAGCTCTGCTCGGTTACCATCCATTGTTTTTTTGTGCAAACAACTCCAGAGTTGTGAATTAGTTAACCACCAAAATGAGTGGAAAAAGGCCTGCTGCTGGTGGAAAGGGGAATAGGCGTGTTGGGAAGGGGAAAAAAGGTTGTGTCCGTGGGGTAGGTGTTAAAGCAACAGTAACATCTGCAGAAGAAAGACCATCTTCCAGCCAAACTAAAATGTCTACTTCTTTTAGCGGACAATGTGATAAGATCCCTTTCTTACGGCCACGCCAATCGCTACAAATTCCAGATGAGGCACAAAAACAGCAGGTACTTCAATGGATATCAAGTGCTCCTTTAAGTGGGCTCTCCTCCACATCAACTTCAACATCACAAATACTCCAGTCCTCAAAGGTGTCACCCAAATCGCACTTGCTTCCTCACAGCTCCCAAATCTCCAGCTGCCCGTCTGAGTATGAGGTAGAACAGATGGTTGAGTCTGCAGAGCTGTTTACTCATACTATAGCCTGGGAATCAGAGGTCGACTCCAGCGCTTCTGTGAATCCAGACGAGGAAATGATCTGCACTGATGCCCAGAATCTTTATGAGTCGGATCCAGGACCAGACGCAGAAGGTTCTGACCATAATGTAGACCCTCATTCCCAAACTGTAACTCCTGTTGGTGGAGACAATGAGGAAGACGATGATAAGACTCAAATACCTGATTGGAGCGACAACTTTAGTTTTTTGTCAGGGCAGGAACAGGTTGGCTCTGAGGACGACGGGTGTGATAACGCACAGGGTGATGATGATGAGGTCGGAGATCCCACTTACTGTCAACCCACAGTCAGCCAAGAGATGAGGTCAGCAGAGGAGGTGGAGGAAGATGCTAGTGACGACGAGGTCAGGTTGCGCCTTCCTGGACAGAGACGTAGTACTGGAAGCACGTCAACAACTGCATCCTCAAACACAACTCTGCCTCTCACCACAAGTCGTGGTGGCTCTTCAGGTCGCATGGGTGCTAAGCCTTGCATAGCCTGGGCATTTTTTCAGATCGATAAAGATGACCCAACTCATGTTATCTGTAACATTTGTCAGCAAAAGCTAAGTAGAGGCCAAAAAATACATAGTTTGAGTACTTCATGCATGAACCGGCACATGGACATGAAGCATAAGTTGCAGTGGGAAGCTCAGTGTGCTACAATGCGGCCTAGCCGGCCGGGCCAACCACCGTCTGCCATATCTTGTGCATCCGCGGCCTCTTCATCCTCTGTGACTGGGGGGACAGCAGTCACACCTGTTTTGGGGCGCAGACCTGCCACCTCTTTACCCGCAACAGCCAGCGTGATTGGCAGGTCATCATTTTCTTTGGAGGTGGTAACACCAGCTGGTGTTGAGCGCTGTCCGACATCGATAGCACCACCTTTGGATGAAGGCAACCTAACATGTCCGCCTGCATCTTCCTCACAGACCGGTAGTTTGCCGGGAACACCCTTATCAACCCCGTCTAAGCACAATAGCCAGCCCTCGGTCCCTCAGATGTGGACAAGTAAAAGACCATTTCCTCCTAGCCATGAGAAAGCTAAGAGGTTGAATTTCACCATCTGCAAGCTCTTGGCTACAGAAATGCTGCCTTTCCGCCTGGTGGACACAGAGGATTTTCGAGACCTTATGTCCGTCGCAGTGCCCCAGTACCAGATGCCCAGTCGGCACTACTTCTCAAAGAAAGGTGTGCCTGCGCTCCACCAGCATGTCGCACACAACATCACCGCTTCTTTGAGAAACTCTGTGTGTGACAGGGTGCATTTCACCACAGACACTTGGACGAGTAGGCATGGACAGGGGCGTTACATGTCGCTGACTGGGCACTGGGTAACTATGGTGACAGCAGGACAAGGGGCTGCTGTCCAAGTCTTGCCGTCCCCACGAGTTGTGCGTCAATCCTCTTTATGTCAAAGTTCCTCCACTGCTTCTGCCTCCTCAACCTCCTCTCGGTCTTCCACCTGCACCCAAAGCCTGTCTGGTCATGCCACAAGCTTTCTAACTGCGCAGAAGGGATCCTGCACACCTCCATACTATGCTGGCAGTAGGGCTCAACGTCATCAGGCAGTTTTTACATTGAAATGTCTGGGAAATGTGAGTCACACAGCTGAGGAGTTGTGGTCAGCTCTGGAGAACCAATTTCATGAATGGTTGTCTCCACTGGACCTGAAACCAGGGAAGGCCGTGTGCGACAATGCTGCAAACCTGGGTGCGGCCCTTCGCCGGGGCAATGTCACACACGTGCCTTGTATGGCTCACGTGTTGAACCTGGTTGTCCAGCAATTTTTAGCCCACTATCCCAGACTAGATGGCCTTCTGCAGAGGGCACGGTCGCTGTGTGCTCACTTCCGCCGTTCGCATCCCGCAGCTCAGCGACTTACATCTCTACAGAAGTCGTTGGGCCTGCCACTTCACCGGCTAAAATGCGATGTGCCTACCCGGTGGAATTCAACTCTGCACATGTTGCAGCGACTGTGGCAGCACCGACAAGCCCTGGTGCAATACGTTCTGACGTATAGCCTGGGCCAACGAGATTCAGAGGTGGGGCAAATCACGCTGGAGGAGTGGTCTCAGATCAGGGACCTATGCACCCTTCTGCACAGTTTTGAAATGGCGACGAAGATGTTTAGTGCTGACGATGCCATTATCAGCATGACTATTCCGGTGATTTACATGCTGGAGCACATGTTAAACAGAATTCGGAGTCAGGTGGTGGCACAAGAGGAGGTGGAGGAAGTAGAGGAGGAGGAGTTGTATGCGGAAGGGCTAACATCTGCAAGGTCCAGAAGGTCGGCAGCACCAAGGCGGCAGGCATGTGAGGGTGGGGGAGATGGTTTTACCAGGGCGCATGGTAGCAGCCAAACTAGTGAGGAAGGTGCAGGAGCCCAGGAAGAAGTGGAGGACGAACTGATGGAAGACTCATCAGATGAGGGAGACCTTGATCACATTTCTGTTGTGCGAGGTTGGGGGGAGAGGACAGAGGAAGGAAGCATGATTGTTACCTCGCCACCAACACAACAGGGACTTGGTGCTCCGGATGCGCAACACACATGAGTGCCTTCTTGCTGCACTACCTGCAACATGACCCTCGAATTGTGAGAATTAGAAATAATCCTGACTACTGGGTTGCCACACTGTTAGATCCCCGGTACAAAAGTAAATTTGCAGAAATTATTCCTGCCATAGAAAGGGATGCACGCATGCAGGAGTATCAGCAGACTGTTGCAGAATCTTACATGTGCTTTTCCACAAAATACCAGTGGTGCACGTAGTGAATCTCACAGTTCCAACTTGCCAACCGTGGGACCGTCAAGTGTTCAGCACTCAAACCGTAACAGAACCACAGTATCTGCTGGTAACATCAATTTTGCGGAATCATTTCACCACTTTTTTAGCCCATCCTTTGCAAGGCCACAGGAGACAAGAAGTCTGACACATAGTCAACGCCTAGAGACGATGGTACAGGAGTATCTCCAAGTAAACATTGAAGCCACGACTGTGTCACTGGACCCTTGCTCTTTTTGGGCTTCCAATCTGGATAAATGGCCGGAGCTAGCCACTTACGCCTTGGAGATCTTGTCATGCCCCGCAGCCAGCGTTCTGTCTGAACGTGCGTTCAGCGCTGCTGGTGGTGTGCTGACAGTTAAGCGCACGCGGCTCTCCACTGATAATGTAGACAGACTCACGTTCATAAAGATGAACAAATCATGGATCCGAAACGACTTTTCTACCCCTGTGTCATCCTGGGGAGAGTAAAAGCTTGATGATTGGTTAAAATCACCCTACCAAACGTTTTAAGCTTTCAAATTACTAATCATGTTTATCTGTATCTTGACTGGAAAATAATTTGGGCTTTGTAGCAGTGTGCAGCACTGATCCTATTAGGCCATCTATAATAAGCTCCACCAGATTTAAAATTAAAAATAATTTTTAGCTGCATCTAGCCCGGAAAATAATTTTGGGGCTCCGAGATGCGCAAGACACATAAGTGCCTTCTTGCTGCACTACCTGCAGCATGACCCTCATATTGTCAGAATTCGAAGTAATCATGACTACTGGGTTGCCACACTCTTAGATCCCCCAAACTTTTCGATCAACCTTTTCATTTTAATAAAGACCAAAAAAATGGTCATTTTTGAAATTATAAGCATTAGCAGGTTGTTAGAAACTGAAATCAAACAGTTTTCAACTCAAAACTTTATTCTAGGTGATGTTACATTTTCACATAGGACCCCTTGTTCGAAAGGAGCTTCTGAACTCTCTCGTCCATTGAATTTGTCTGGTTTTGGATGGTTTCTGCTTCAATTGTTTTGCATGAGGACAGAATACCCTCCCAGAGCTGTTGCTTAGATGTGAACTGCCTCCCGCCATCATAGACACTCCTTTTAATGATGCTCCAAAGGTTCTGAATGGGGTAGAGGTCAGGGGAGCATGGGGGTCACACCATAAGTTTGTCCCCTTTTATGCCCATATCAGCCAGAGATGCAGATATTTTATGTGCAGCATGAGATGGTGCATTATCATGCAGAAAAATGATCTTGCTGTGAAATACACGGTTCTTCTTCTTGAACCATGGCAGGAAGTGCTGTTTGAGAAAATCCACATACATTATGGAGTTCATCTTTAGCGCCTTCAGGGATCCTAAAGGGGCCGACAATCTCTCTCCCCATGATTCCAGCCCAAAACATTACTCCACCTCCTCCTTGTTGGCGCTGTAGCCGTGTTTGTGACGCGCCCCTGGGCCTGTGTCGCGCTGCGTTGCGCACGCGGGAGCTTACCCGGAGCCGGATCTCTTGAGGGTTGTAGTCTCGTGGCGGTGACCCGGTCCGTGCCCAGGGAGTCAAACTGAGCGGCGATGTAACAGCGGTAGATGTAGGACGACTACGCCACCCGTTGAATGCAGCTATGGAGCTGCCGCTGCAGGACAGTCCGCTGAGGCCGGTGGATGGATGGTGCAGCGTAGATGGTATAACCCCCAACGGGAGGGGTATGGCCTCAGGGCAGCAGATGTGGATGATGGGGGTAGCAGGAACCACTCAGAGACGGTGCGGTGTAATTCAGGGTCTTTACTGGTAACAACGATAGACCCTCCCGGAGTACTTGCTAGTGAACGGGGCCTGGTCAGTCCTTGAGCAGATGGGATCTCCCCTGGCCAGGCGGAGTTGTAGGCCTCCCAAACTGACTGTACTCTTCTGGCTACCTTGCTAGAAGCGGATATAAGTAGCCCACGTCCCTGAGTGTACCGTGTGGTGCTCACCCGTATGGCCGGTGACTCGGGGCCTTCTAATGGCTTCCGCTCCACGATGGCGGTGCTGGTCCCATGCGTGTGACCGTGCCTTCGGGTTTCTGGGCCTGAGGACCTGAAATCCCCTGCCGGTCGGCTTCTGCTGCTGGGTAAGAGTTAGTCCCCACAGCCTCGGACGCCGGGTCCGGTAAGAAAGCTTCTCAGTCAGGGCGAGCTCTGCAGCTGCCAGCCCCTGACTCGTAGTAGTATTGCTTCTGCTGTTTCTTGTCTCTACTCTCCTTGACTCTCTAACCCTGCTTCAGCCCCGGGTTTATATAGGGGAAGGTCTTCCCCTCCCAAGACTGGGCAGGAGGTGTGGCATGCACAGGATCCCTGACCAAAGGACCTCCCACCTGCTCTCAGACATAACATTACATTACTGTGGGAAACCAGACCCCTGGGGTGCCACATTCCCCCCTAGTGAAATTTAGTACTCCGGGACTAAACATATTTTAGAAAAACATAACAAGATATAACAACAATAATAGTACAATAAGAAGAAACACATAAAGGTGGTCACGGCATGTCCGTAACCGGGTGTAGTCTTTGAAGAAAAGCAAGGTGTCCATTTCACCAAAACAGGGAGACGTAACCAGGTAGGGGTCTGTCCTACCCCGAGTCCTTAACAGTCTCTAGTCCATCCTGGGTTACGTTCCAACTATGTACAAGGATTCCCGGTAAATCCACCAAGGATTCCTAAAAATAACTGGAAACACAAAATTATACACAAGCAACAATACACAGATAAACATAAATAAAACAATTTATACACTTCAAATCCTCCAGCGTGCGGGTAACTGGCCTCTAGTGGCCCTAGTGGACCTACGGAGCTGACTGTCTGGCCCTGAACTACAGGGTGTAGGAGCTGTCAAGGGTAAACTGGGCAGCTGTCTACCGGCTCTTTGTCTCACAAGGGGTACGGCAGGCTCACTATAAGCAGAGGGTTGATCCTCCTGTTCTGCTTGTGTGCAGTCTTCTGCCTCCTGGACCGGCTGTTCTTCCAGCTCTACCTGTTGCTCCGTAGGTGCTTGGGATGCTGGTTGGAGGAAGGTGAGTACGGGTACCACAACTGCACCATTGACTTGAGTCCAAGACCGAGGGAAGTCCCCGAGCACAGTACTAACCATATCTTCCCTTTCCTCTACGGGTCGATGGTCTTCTTGTTCCTCTTCAGGGTTCCTCAGTTGTTCGGGACACTTCTTCAGGTGGTCCCAGGATACAATGGCTGTGGTTTCCCCTCCGTCTTTACTGATGGTACAAACCTTCGGGTTCTCGTGGCTTGAGGGCAGTACGGTGTACGGGTCCTTCTCCCACTGGTCATCCAACTTGTGGAGCCGTCTCTTCCTCTTCAAGACCTGCTCTCCGGGTACCAGGGGAACAGCGGGAGCATACTGGTTGTAAGTTTTCTCTTGTCTTTCCCTAGCCTGACAGAGACTTCGCTCCACGCTCTCCTGTACTCTCCGGTACTGCTGCTGCCTCTCTGTGTCCCAGTCTGTTTCTGGTGAAGTGTCCTCGGGTGTCAGGACTCCCATTTCCAGGTCAACAGGTAACTTACCAGGTCTTGCCCTCATTAGGTAAGCCGGGGTACAGTTGGTGGAACCTACCGGGATGTGGTTGTATAGGTCCACCAGATCGGGCAACTTCTCAGGCCACAGACTGCGTTCTTCCAGGGGCAACGTTTTTAGAAGATCCATTACCACTTGGTTCATTTTCTCACAAAGTCCATTAGTTTGCGGATGGTAGGGTGTCGTCCTTATCTTCCGGCAGCCATACAGATTGCAGAATTCCTGGAAGACCTCCGCTTCAAAGGCAGGTCCCTGGTCCGTCAGCACTTGGTCCGGGTACCCGTGTGGACGGCAAAAGTGCTGCTGGAAGGCTCTAGCTGCTGTTTGAGCCGTTAAGTCCTTGACGGGGACGACAACCAGAAACCGGGAGTAATGATCCACGATGGTTAACGCGTAGACGTAGCCACTTCTGCTTGGGGTCAGTTTTACATGATCCAAGGCTACCAGTTCCAACGGTTGCCGGGTGACGATGGACTGCAGGGGAGTCTTCTGGCTGGCACGGTCCCTCCTTCTCAGGTTGCACGGGCCACAGTCTCTGCACCACTTCTCGATGGTTCCCCTCATGCCTACCCAGTGGAACCGCTCGCGCAGCAGGAACTCCAGCTTCTTCCACCCGAAGTGTCCAGCTCCGTCGTGGTATGCCTCCATCACCATGGCTGCGTCTCTTCGTGGCACCACTACTTGCCAGAGTAATTCATGCGTCCGGGAGTTAACCATTATGCGGCACAACTTCCCTTTGTAAAGGAACAGTCGACTCTTCTCTGCCCATAGTTGTTTGGCTTCCTCCGGAGAGTCTGGTTCAAGGCGAGCCTCCGGCCGAGTCAGCATCTCCTTCACCAGTCGGACGGCAGGGTCGCTGTCTTGCGTTTCCGCCCAGTTGTAGTGGGGTAAGGGGTTCAATGTAGCAGCCTGCTTACTCCTTACCCGGTGGGAATACTGGATAGTCCCATGACGGTGGAACGCAGGGAGTTCAACTTCTTCCAGTCCCTCCGGATCTTCTCCTCCGTCCGGCAGGTTGGGCATCCTGGACAGGGCGTCCGCGTTGGTATTGGAGCGTCCTGCCCGGTATTTGATTGTGAACTCGTAGTTGGACAGACGGGCCATCCACCTCTGCTCCAGGGCACCGAGTCTTGCCGTGTCCAGGTGTGTCAACGGGTTGTTATCCGTGTACACGGTGAACCGGGAAGAAGCGAGGTAATGCTTAAAGCGCTCGGTGACTGCCCATACTACGGCCAGGAACTCTAACTTAAATGAGCTGTAATTCTCGGGGTTCCTTTCGGTGGGTCGCAGTTTTCGGCTGGCGTAGGCGATTACTCGTTCCTTCCCCTGCTGGATCTGGGACAGTACGGCTCCTAGCCCGATGTTACTGGCGTCGGTGTAGAGGATAAAGGGCTGGCTATAATCCGGGTACGCCAGGATTTCGTCCCCCGTGAGGGCCATCTTCAGCTGGCGGAAGGACTCTTCTTCCAGCTCCTCCCATTTAAAGGGCGGCTTCTGGTTCTTGGCCTTCCGGGACTGGCCTATCAGGAGGTCCTGCATAGGTGCTGCCTTTTTGGTGAAACCGGGAATAAACCTTCGGTAGTAGCCTACCAACCCGAGGAACTGCCGCACTTCTTTTACGCTGGAGGGGCTTGGCCATTCCTTAATTGCGGTGATCTTATCAGGGTCGGGAGCCACTCCGTCAGCGCTCACCACATGTCCCAGGTACTGCACCTTTGGTTTCAGGAGGTGACACTTGGAGGGTTTCACCTTTAGGCCGTAACTTGCCAGAGCTTCGAACACTTCCGCCAGGTGTTTCAGGTGGTCCTCATACGTCTTAGAATATACGATGACATCGTCCAGGTACAACAGGACCGTCTCGAAGTTTCTGTGGCCCAGACAACACTCCATTAGTCGTTGGAAGGTTCCCGGTGCGTTGCAGAGTCCGAACGGCATGCAGGTGAACTCGCTAAGTCCCATCGGGGTGGTGAATGCGGTCTTCTCCCGGTCCGCCTCTGCTACAGGAACCTGCCAGTACCCGCTAGTGAGATCCAAGGTAGAGAAGAAGTTAGCAGATCTTAAAGCAGCCAATGACTCCTCTATCCTTGGTAAGGGGTACGCATCCTTGTGTGTGATACGATTGATTTTCCGGTAATCTACACACATCCTCATGGTGTTGTCTTTCTTTCGGACTAAGACTAGTGGAGCTGCCCAGGGGCTACAGCTATCCCTGATCACCCCAGCCTCCTTCATGTCTCTAAGCATCCCCTTGGCGTGTTGGTAGTGGGCAGGGGGTACGGGTCGATACCTCTCTTATAGGAGGATGGTCTCCCGTGGGGATGTGGTGTTCTACCCCCTTGACTCGCCCGAAGTCTAACGGGTGTTTACTGAACACTCTCTCGTACTCCTGAACCACCCGATAGACTCCTTGTTTCTGGTGTGCGGGAGTGGAGTCAGTACCCAGATGTAGTTGCTGACACCAGTCCTCCATGTTTTTCTTAGAGCCGTTACCTTCCTCCGGGTGAGATGGAGGCAAGGGTTCCACAGATTGTACAGAATTTTGGTTAATGGTATATAATTTGGCTAGCGTGGCATACCGGGGCAGGTACACTTCCCTCTCCCCGATATTTATTATGCGAACGGGCACCCTCCCATGGCGTACATCAACCACCCCCTGTGCTGTCAAAATGGTGGGCCTACTGTCCGAGTAAACTGGTTCTACCATTGCCTGGTAATCTCTACCTCTCAGACCAATAGCTGCCCGGCACCAAATCATCATTTCACTTTTCGGGGGCATGGCAATAGGGAAAGGGTCACACATTCGCACGCTACCAATCTCACCACCGGAGAGTTCTAGCTGTTGCCGTCGCATCAGTGCCCGGATCTCTTTCTGGAGCACTCGCTGCTGGCCGGAGCTGGCGTTCTTGGCAACCTGCTGTAAAAGGAAAATCTCCTCTGCAAGACAATTTTCAATTACATTAGTTCCTAGAGTTATTTTTGGGTGACTCTCATGTTTGTCAATATCTACAATGATCAGTCCCTGTGCTGCCAGTTCGACTCTACCGATTTTGATGGTCACCTCTTTAAATCCGATCTGTGGCACGGGCTGGCCATTGCTGGCGATGATACTCAAGTAGTCGTCAGGGTAGCGGGTAATATCCGAGTCATTCCAGTACTGCTTAAAGAGCACGTACGGGATGGTGGTGACCTGTGACCCGGTGTCCAGTAGGGCACTCATGGGAATGCCATCCAGTACCACAGGCAAGACTGGACGTCCTCCCACATATCTGTCGCGCCAGTTCGATGGGCCTGGTGATCTTTTTCCTGGGGGTTGGCCCTCTACCCCAGGTTGTGCCCGTTTAAAGAACAGTACCTTGCCATATGTCCAGGTTGATTGCAGCGGCGGCAGATGGGTCGTCCGTCCTCGCTGTATCGGTCACTGGGTCTTCCTCTGGCCGGTGGGGTCCTCCTTGGTCGAAGCCACGGGATGTCCTCCGGTCCGGATGCCAGCTGGATCTTCCCTGGGGTGGAAGCCTGTAAAGACTGCACAGTTCGGGTTAGCGCAGCAACGCTCTTAGCTAGCTCTTGGACCTGATGGTGTAGGTCTGGAGCCGGGTCATTGTCCAAAGCCTGCGCATCAGCTCCCACAGGCCCTGCCGACAAGGGCGCCGCCTCCTGGTGGTAAGTGATAGCAGGGCGCTTGTGGGTCACAACGCCACCCGGTGCCGGTTCTCGGAGCACCCGGATGGCTCTGTCCTTGAACTGTGCAAAGCCCAGATGGGGATCCTGTAAGGCCATTGCCCGCAACTGGGTTCGGTGGGTATTACAATACAGTCCCTCTATAAACTGTTCGGTCAACAGTCTGTCCTCGTTTCCCACTCCATCAGGGTCGGTCTGCTTAATGGCCCTCAGGGCCTCTTGTAGGTTTAGTGCATAGTCCCTTATACTCTCATGCGCTCGCTGCTTGCACCCGTAGAATCTAAGCTTAATCTCGGCTGAGGTGCGGGTATCAAAGGTGTCCTTCAGCCGGGTTAGTATCCCTGCGACAGTCTTCCTCCCAGGTGGCCAGGATTTTACTTCCCTTTTGGCTGCCCCGGTTAGTTGGGCCACCAGGATGCTCACTTTTTGCTCTTCTGTGAGGGGGTACACCTGGAAGAGGCTATCCAGCTTTTCTCTAAAGTCATGCAGGGTATGTGACTCCCCTGAGTACTGAGGAAGCCAAGCTGCTCCCGGGATATAGGGCATGGTGAAGGGCATAACTGCAGCAGCGGTAGCGCTGGCGGGGGTTGAGGCAGTGAAGCTCTCCTCCGTATCCGACATCTTCCTCCCCCCTAGTGGACCGTGGCCTACCTTGCGATGATCCTGTTCCGTAGGCCGCGGCTCCGCAGTGGATCGTCAAGGTTGAGGACCTTCCGTCGCGCTCCTGTGACGTCGGCGTCTGCTGGGCTCCTTCCAGGACCTTACGCAACGTCCGGACGTGAGGCGGGGCTTCAGTTCTCGCGCGCTTTCGGAGTCCACGCCCCTCTTCTTCCCGCACGGCGTCCTCAAGATGGCGTCCAATGGCGGGAAAACTCCACGGATGGCGGGAAGAAGGCAGAAGATGGCGCCGGATGGCGGGAAACTTCACCGATGGCGGGAAGAAGGCGGAAGATGGCGCCGGATGGCGGGAATCTTCACCACAGGTAAGTTTGAACAGTCTTTTTCAGGCACGCAGTACCCGGTGGTTGCGGGCACGAAATCCTGCCGACTACGCCAAAAGTTGACGCGCCCCTGGGCCTGTGTCGCGCTGCGTTGCGCACGCGGGAGCTTACCCAGAGCCGGATCTCTTGAGGGTTGTAGTCTCGTGGCGGTGACCCGGTCCGTGCCCAGGGAGTCAAACTGAGCGGCGATGTAACAGCGGTAGATGTAGGACGACTACGCCACCCGTTGAATGCAGCTATGGAGCTGCCGCTGCAGGACAGTCCGCTGAGGCCGGTGGATGGATGGTGCAGCGTAGATGGTATAACCCCCAACGGGAGGGGTATGGCCTCAGGGCAGCAGATGTGGATGATGGGGGTAGCAGGAACCACTCAGAGACGGTGCGGTGTAATTCAGGGTCTTTACTGGTAACAACGATAGACCCTCCCGGAGTACTTGCTAGTGAACGGGGCCTGGTCAGTCCTTGAGCAGATGGGATCTCCCCTGGCCAGGCGGAGTTGTAGGCCTCCCAAACTGACTGTACTCTTCTGGCTACCTTGCTAGAAGCGGATATAAGTAGCCCACGTCCCTGAGTGTACCGTGTTGTGCTCACCCGTATGGCCGGTGACTCGGGGCCTTCTAATGGCTTCCGCTCCACGATGGCGGTGCTGGTCCCACGCGTGTGACCGTGCCTTCGGGTTTCTGGGCCTGAGGACCTGAAATCCCCTGCCGGTCGGCTTCTGCTGCTGGGTAAGAGTTAGTCCCCACAGCCTCGGACGCCGGGTCCGGTAAGAAAGCTTCTCAGTCAGGACGAGCTCTGCAGCTGCCAGCCCCTGACTCGTAGTAGTATTGCTTCTGCTGTTTCTTGTCTCTACTCTCCTTGACTCTCTAACCCTGCTTCAGCCCCGGGTTTATATAGGGGAAGGTCTTCTTCTCCCAAGACTGGGCAGGAGGTGTGGCATGCACAGGATCCCTGACCAAAGGACCTCCCACCTGCTCTCAGACATAACATTACATTACTGTGGGAAACCAGACCCCTGGGGTGCCACATTTGCGTGGGGTGTCCATCAACCAGCCATCCTCCACTCCATCCATCTGGACCATCGAGCGTTGCACGGCACTCATCCGTGAACAAAACAGTTTTGAAATCAGTCTTCATGTAATGTTTGGCCCACTGGAGCCGTTTCTGCTTGTGTGAAGTGGATAGAGGAGGTCGACAGGATGGCGCATGCACAGCTGCAAACCTCTGAAGGACCCTGCATCTTGTTGTTCGGGGGACGTTGGAGGCACAAGCAGCTTCAAAAACTTGTCTGCTGCTATGACAAGGCTTTTTTGCCGCTGCTCTTTCAACCTGACGCAATTGCCTGTAGGAAAGAGTCCTCAATTTGCCCTTATCAGCACGCACACGTGTGTACTGTGAATCAGCTACATACTTCTTGATTGCCAAGACACTTCATCCTGATCATCGCACAATGTTGATTGTAGTCATGCCTTGACCTAAACACTCCACAATTTGTTGCTTCTCAGCAGCCGACACATCCTTTTTCTTTCCCATTTTGGCAGAAAATGTAGGCTGCTTAATAATGTGAGACAGCCTTCTTAAGTAGTCTTGCCTTTCATTGGACACACCTGCCAAACTAATTAGCACAGGTGTCTGCAATTGCTTACAGTGATATAAAGAGCCCTGACACACATCACCATCAATGAGTTTAACTGACAAACAAACAAATTCTTCCCTTATCACTCCTAAACACTTTTTGCATAATAATTTGGAACGCAGTGTACATGTGCTTTTCCACAAAACACCAGTGGTTCACGTAGTGAATCTTACAGTTCTAACTTGCCAACCGTGGTCTGTATGGAGTTGTTCAATAAAGGGCCCAAAATTAAGATAACATAGATGGGAGAGGTCTCTATGAATAGGAATTCCTAAGTATTTGATACCCTGTGAGGGCCAGGCAAAGGGAAAGTTGGACTGGATGGAATCCTATATGGATTTGGGGAGGGAGACATCGAGGGCCTCAGACTTCGCTGCATTGATTTTAAAATTTTACCATGTAACAAAGTGATCTATTTCAGCCATAACAGCATGGATGGATATATGTGATTGAGTGATATATACTAGGACATCATCAGCAAATAGAGAGCACTTGTACTCGGTGCCTCCCATCTCAATCCACCTAATATTGGGGTTATGGCGAATTGATGAGAGCAGGTGCTCCGTCACTAGGATGTATAAGAGAGGGGACAGAGGACATCACTGCCTTGTCCCATTGGTGATTGTGAAAGGTGATGAAAATGTTCTGACGCACCCCCTGGGCCTTGGGACACCCGGAGCCGGACCCTTTTTGGTGGATGCTGGTGGTTGTAGTCTTCGTGGCGGCGACCCGGTTCCGTGGCTCAGGGTAGTCAAACCAGTGGCGGAACTATTTATGTGGTTTTGATGTTTAAATGTCCGACTACGCCACCCGTGGATTGCGGTCAGAGTGAACCGCCGCTACAGGGCAGACCGCTGAGGCTGGTGTTGTGGGTGCAGCAGAGCGTAGCATAACTCCCCACGGGAGGAGTATAGCCTCAGGGCAGTGTATGCGGAGGATGGGGTGATGGTGCAAGGCAGCAGCAGTAACGGCACGGAGTCAGTGATGCAGTTCAGGGCCTTTACTCACAGTTCTTATTATCCAGACCACGTCTGCAGGTAACGGCTGCCCACGTCGTACTGTGCTCACCAGGTGAGGGGCTCAGACAACTCCCAGATAACTTTGGAGCACTTCACAGGACCCCCTTTGTGTGTCCTTTGTCTGGCCTTTCTTACCAACACTTCTGTCCGGCTGCCTCGGGCCTCCTCTTGGTAAACTTGGCGCCAGTTTCCCTGACCCTATGTGGTGCCTTCCTAGCGGGTGTAGCGAGGGGCTGCGCCACATAAAATGTCAGAGCCTCCGGTTTCTAGCTGAGGGTCGTTTCCTGCCTCCACTAGTTCGGGGACCGGTCTCCCCCTTTGGCCTGACCCCTCCACGCAGGTGGATTCGGGCGTGCGGTGGCGACTCGCCCGTCCGCACCCCTGGGATCCCTTCATTCCTCGTTCCTGGAGCCTTCTCCGCTCCTCTTCCTTCCTTCTCCCTCTTCCAGGCCTGGGCCTCTGTTACTAGGCCCGCCTCCGGAGCAGAGCTCATGCAGAGCCCCTGCTCCCTGCCAGTTCTGCTCAGACTTCTCTGCACTGAACTAAGATGGTGCCCACCTTTTATACTCCCTTCTCAATGCACCCAGGAACTGCTTCCTCCCTGCTCCTGCACTACAGGGTTCCCCTTCCTCAGTGTTCCCTCCCCCCACTCCAGCCAGGGACAGGGACTGTGGTGCCCATCTCAGGGGCATATTGGTCGCCCTGCCCCACAGCAATGTTGTGTAATGCATGCAGGTGTCGGGTCCTGATCCACACTCCATCCTTACCTGAGAGTGAGATATCACACCTCTGGGTGAGGTGCAATACGTCTGTAGCAACCGAGCCCTCAGGGTGCTACAGTTCCATTTATCTTCAGCCTAGGTGACGTATTGCGATACAGGGCCGTGATTTTGGCTATAAAAGGGTCCCCTAGACCCCTACCCCAAGCTTTTTAAGAGAATCATATATGGCGTGCCAGGAGACTCTATGGAATGCTTTCTCAGCATCCAACGAGAGTATCTAATTACAAATTTTTAACTGCATCTAGCCCAGGAAATACTTTGTGCCTAGTAGCAGTGTCTGCTAGTCAGCGGATTATCCCGGCTGTTAAGCAAGCTGCACCACCTGTAGTTTAGACACTTAATTTTTTGAAAGGAAATGCTTCGGGACCATGGGATACTTAGTGAAGAGCATCAGGAGGCACCCCAAGTCATAGGGGCTGGGACTGGCAGTAGGATGCCTTGCGGTGGACAGCCGAGCTCGATCCTTATAAAAGCTTTTTAACTGCAGCAGCTTTAGTGGACGCTACTGGAGCTGGAATTACCGCGGCTGCTGGCATGAGACTTGCCCTCCAATAGATCCTTGTAAATGGATTTAAAGTGTATTCATTCAAATTAGAGAGACAATTTAAATTAAAAAGCTTAGAGCTGCCTCCACCACAGGGGGGCTCGCTCGACCCACCAGCGGACAGGCACCAGTATTGGGAGAGGGGGGCTGGCCGTCAGGGTTGGCACGGTGGCAGGAGCAGGAGCGGACTGGCCGTGTCGGCTTCTCACTTTTTGGATTTTAGAAGGGCATGACATGCCTATATCTGTGTCTCCCCCTCCTTTTACTCCTCCACCTCTTTTATTTTCGCATGACTATATGTACTTGTCACTTTTCCATGTGTTAGTTATGTCTTCTGAGCAGTTTGTCAGCTTTTGGACACCTTTGAAGGTGTTTTCTATGTGTTTCTATGTGTTTTTGTTTGCCTGCCATTGGTTTTAACGGTGTTCGAAGGTGTTCGACGAACAGTTCGACGAACAGTTCGGCGAACACACGGGTGTTCGACGAACCGAACCGAACTCGAACACTACGGGGGTGGCTCAACACTAGCCGTGACCTCCTGCCCGTTCATCCAGAGACTGCCCCGGTCACTTGCCGTGACCTCCTGTCCGTTCATTCAGAGACTGTCCCAGTCACCTGCTGTGACTGCCTGCCCGTCTACCCTGGTCGCCACCCGCTCCCTTACAAGGACCGCCCCCTTGTATAGTAGCTCAGAGGTTCCGCCTCCCAGACCCGTTACAGTTTGCTCGGGCCATGGAACCCGGTGGCACCCAAGCTCCCTCGCTCTCAGACCTCTGTCATGAACTGTCCCGTCAGAGGTCCCAACAGGAGTCCATCCTGGGTCACCTGCGGAATGTCAATTCTCGCCTGGACACTCTGACTGCTCCACCAGCAACCACTGCCAGTGCCATGACTCGCAACCCGGCAGCTCCGCTGCCCACCAATACCATGGTATCCTACCCCGGACCCCGGCTTTCTGCACCTCCTCGCTTCGGAGGCGACTCCGCCCAGGCTCGGGGCTTCATAAATCAGTGCACCCTGCACTTTGAACTCCTGTCCCACCAGTTTAACTCCGACCGGGCCAAAATTGCCTTCATCATGTCCCATCTCACCGGGGAGGCCCTGGCCTGGCTAAATCCTCTATGGGAGAGAGGAGACCCCCTGGTGTCCGACTTGCCTGCCTTTCTCATGGCTTTCCGGAAAATCTTCGACGAACCCGGACGGAAGACCTCATCCGCATCATCTCTGCTACGCCTCCGTCAGGGAAGTCTCACCGTGGGCCAATATGCCATACGGTTCCGTACCCTTGCCTCGGAGCTGGCCTGGGATAACGACACTCTGGTATCCGTCTTCTGGGAGGGTCTGTCCGGCCGTATTAAAGACGAACTTGCCGGTCGGGACATTCCTACCACTCTCGATGACCTAATAACTCTTGCCACCCGGATTGACCTACGGTTCCAGGAGCGTGCCAAAGAGGTCACCCATGAGAGGAGGTTTCCACGTCTAGCTCCTACCTTTCAGAAATCCGTCTCTCCCCAGGTACACTCTCCTGAGCCTATGCAGGTCGACCAGACCAAGATGGTCAAAACCCGTCAGGACTTACGCCGTGCCGAAGGGAGCTGCTTCTACTGTGGCAGTAAGGAGCACCGGATCCGTACCTGCCCGGAGAGGTCGGGAAACGCCTGTGTCTAGGTTCGCTCAGAGAGGTCAACCTAGACAAGAATAAATCCTCTCCATCTCTGCTACTGTCAGTCTCTATTATCTGCGGGGAGAATCGTTATTTCGAACTAGCCCAACTTGACTCTGGAGTGGCCGGGAATCTTATCTCACAGTCCCTGGTAGAAAAATACCGCATTCCCACCAAACCTCTGGCTGTACCATTATCTGTCGCTGCTGTGGATGGGGGCCTCTTACCACGTCCCATCCAACTCATCACCGAATCCGTAACTCTGCAGGTGGGAATGCTGCATTCTGAGAGCATCTCTTTTCATGTTCTGCCTGGACTCTCTCACGCCCTCTTACTAGGTCTACCTTGGCTCCAGAGACATGCACCCGTGCTTGACTGGCAGACCGGAGAAGTCCTTCGCTGGGGACAGGACTGTCATAAGACTTGTTTGGTTCCTGTTCATCCCGTCCGTCCTTCTCCTACCCCAACTAATCTACCTGGACTTCCGATTCCCTACTGGTTATTTGCTGATGTCTTTAATAAAAAGGAGGCAGAGACATTACCCCCTCATAGACCATACGACTGTCCTATCGACCTGTTACCCGGTACTACTCCTCCCCGTGGGTGTATTTACCCATTGTCCGCTGCTGAGACCCGGTCGATGTCCGAATATATTGAGGAGAATTTGGCCAGGGGATTCATCCGGAAATCTACCTCCCCGGCGGGAGCAGGCTTCTTCTTCGTAAAAAAGAAGGACGGCTCTCTCCGTCCCTGTATAGACTATAGAGGCCTTAACCAGATCACGGTGAAGAATAAGTACCCCCTTCCGCTCATTCCAGAATTATTTGATCGCCTGAGGGGGGCTAGAGTCTTCACCAAATTGGACCTCCGTGGGGCGTACAACCTGGTCCGTATCCGTCAAGGGGATGAATGGAAGACTGCATTCAACACCCGGGACGGCCACTATGAATATCTGGTAATGCCCTTTGGTCTCTGTAACGCTCCTGCCGTCTTTCAAGAGTTGGTCAATGACATCTTCCGGGACCTTCTCTACTCCTGCGTTGTGGTGTACCTGGACGACATCTTGGTCTTCTCTCCGGATCTCCAGACTCACCGGAGGGACGTTCGTCAGGTCCTGCTCAGGCTCAGGCAGAACCACCTCTTCGCTAAATATGAGAAGTGCCTCTTTGAGCAGACCTCGCTTCCGTTTTTGGGCTACATTATTTCTCAGACCGGCCTACGAATGGATCCAGAGAAACTGTCTGCCATCGAGAAATGGCCCCGACCGGAGGGGTTGAAAGCCATTCAGCGGTTCCTGGGCTTCGCCAACTACTACCGCCTCTTCATACCGCACTTCTCTTCCCGGACTGCCCCAATTTCCGCGCTCACCCGTAAGGGTACTAATCCCAAAGAGTGGCCGCCCGAAGCAGAGGAGGCCTTTCTTTCCTTAAAACAGGCCTTCTCTTCCGCCCCGGTGCTGCATCGTCCGGACGGCAACAAGCAGTTCTTTCTGGAGGTTGACGCCTCCTCCTCTGGAGCCGGAGCTGTACTTACTCAAAAATCTTCTTCCGGGAGGATGGTAACTTGCGGCTTCTTCTCCAAACTCTTCTCCTCTTCTGAGCGCAATTATTCCATAGGAGACCGAGAGTTATTGGTCATCAAGCTGGCATTGGAGGAGTGGCGTTACCTACTCGAGGGGGCTCTTCATCCGGTAATAATTTACACTGACCACAAGAACTTGGCTTATCTCCAGCATGCCCAGAGACTTAATCCGCGCCAAGCCCGGTGGTCCTTGTTTTTTGCTCGCTTTGATTTTGTTCTACATTTTCGCCCGGCTGACAAGAACATCAAAGCAGACGCCTTGTCCCGATACTTTCAGGTATCTGATCTCGAGGAAGAACCTAAACATATCATCGATCCTGCCAGAGTAATGCAGGTGGCTCCCGTGAGTCTAAATCGTCTCCCTCCCGTTAAGACGTTCGTATCGGTACCTGATCGGGAGAAGATCCTACACTGGGGTCATTCGTCTAAACTAGCTGGCCACGCCGGTCAGAAAAAGACCCTCCAGCTTATTTCCCGGCACTACTGGTGGCCTAACCTGCGCAAGGATGTAATAGACTTTGTTTCTGCCTGTGTGTCCTGTGCCCGCAACAAAGTTCCGAGACACCTGCCAGCCGGTCGCCTTCTTCCTCTGCCAGTACCTGCTGCCCCCTGGCAGCATATAGCGATGGACTTCATAACTGATCTTCCCGTCTCTGCCGGTTGTACGGTCATTTGGGTGGTCGCTGACCGCTTTTCCAAGATGGCTCACTTCATTCCCCTGCCAGGCCTCCCGTCTGCACCCGAGCTGGCTAAAGACTTTATCCGCCACATCTTCCGTCTTCATGGCCTGCCCCGTCACATCGTGTTGGATCGTGGGGTACAGTTCACTTCTCGTTTCTGGAGAGCCACTTGTAAATTGCTAGACGTCACCCTGGACTTCTCCTCCGCTTACCACCCACAGTCTAATGGTCAAGTGGAGCGGATCAATCAGATCCTGACCTGTTACCTCCGGCACTTCGTTAATGCCCACCATTCTGACTGGGTGGATCTCCTGCCATGGGCCGAATTCTCGTACAACAATCACGAGAGCGAATCTTCCTCCAAATCCCCGTTTTTTGTAGTCTTCGGTCTGCATCCTCGGATCCCGTTTCCCGTCTCCACCTCGGTGGACAATCCGGCTGCGGAATCTCTTGTTAACAAATTTTCCTCCACATGGGAGAGTACCCGGTCCGCACTCCTTCTGTCATCCGAGCGTATGAAAAGACATGCTGACAAAAAACGTCTGGATCCTCCTCAATTCCGTCCAGGGGATAAGGTCTGGCTCTCGTCCAAGTATGTCCGGCTCAAGATTCCTTCCTATAAGTTAGGGCCTCGGTTCATCGGTCCTCTGGAGGTCATCAGTCAGATCAACCCGGTGGCCTATAAATTGAAACTCCCGGCCAACTTGCGGATCCCTAACTCCTTCCATGTATCTCTCCTCAAACCTGTGGTACTTAACCCTTTTTCCAAGTCTACAGGCACGCCTCCTGCTCTGGTTTCCGCTGAAAACGAATTTGAGGTAGAGAACATTCTGGCCACCAAAAGGGTAAGAGGGAAGACCTTTTTTCTAGTAGATTGGAAGGGGTTTGGTCCTGAAGAGAGAACGTGGGAGCCCCGGGAGAACATCCATGCCCCTCTCATCCTTGCTAAATTTCTGTCTGGCCTAAAAAAGGGGGGGCCTAAAGGGGGGGGGTACTGTAGCGTCGGCGTCCCTGCCCTCTGCTAGGCAGGGACGCTGTTCCCCTCACCTCCCTGCTCCGAGCCCGGCGTCCTCCTCCCGCTCTGCTGGCAGCGCGCGCTCCTTCCCGGCCACTGTGCTTAGGGCGCGCGCGCTCCCTCCCTCTTAAAGGGGCCGCGCGCGCCGTCCTAAGGAGTCCCCGGCCAATGGCCGGAGGACTTCACCATATATAAGGCACCTCCTCCAAAATGGAGGTGCCCGAGCAATGTTGTTGCACTGTTCACTACTCTGCTTCAGCCCTCAGGTCCCGTTGCCAGTTACCTGCCTGATTCCTGCCAGAGTCCTGCCAGTTTGCTGTCTGTTTCCTGCCTGATTTTCCTGCTACCTGCTTGCCAGCCTGAGGTCCGACGGTCTGCCTTCCTACTCCTGTCAGTCTGTCTATGGACTAGCTTGGCCGCTCACCTGGGAGCACACATCTGCTACCTGCCTGCTAGCCTTCCTGGAGGCTCCGCCGTCACGTGCAGTGACCACCTGCTATTCCAGAGACTCCTGCCCGCTCACCTGGGAGCACTCCTCCGCTACCTGCCTGCTAGCCTTCCTGGAGGCTCCGCCGTCACGTGCTGTGACCACCTGCTATCCCAGAGACTCCTGCCCGCTCACCTGGGAGCGCTCCTCCGCTACCTGCCTGCTTGCCTACCTGGAGGCTCCGCCGTCACGTGCTGTGACCACCTGCTATTCCAGAGACTCTTGCCCGCTCACCTGGGAGCGCTCATCTGCTACCTGTCTGTTGATCTTCCTGGAGGCTCCGCCGTCACATGCTGTGACCACCCGATTATCCAGAGACTCTCGCCTGCTCACCTGGGAGCTCACGTCCATCATCTGCCGCCACAGGTCGTACCAATCCTTTACCCAGAGACTGCCCCGGTCACTTGCCGTGATCTCCTGCCCGTTTATCCAGAGACTGCCCCGGTCACTTGCCGTGACCTCCTGCCCGTTCATCCAGAGACTGCCCCGGTCACTTGCCGTGACCTCCTGCCCGTTCATCCAGAGACTGCCCCGGTCACTTGCCGTGACCTCCTGCCCGTTCATCCAGAGACTGCCACGGTCACTTGCCGTGACCTCCTGCCCGTTCATCCAGAGACTGCCCCGGTCACTTGCCGTGACCTCCTGCCCGTTCATCCAGAGACTGCCCCGGTCACTTGCCGTGACCTCCTGCCCGTTCATCCAGAGACTGCCCCGGTCACTTGCCGTGACCTCCTGTCCGTTCATTCAGAGACTGTCCCAGTCACCTGCTGTGACTGCCTGCCCGTCTACCCTGGTCGCCACCCGCTCCCTTACAAGGACCACCCCCTTGTATAGTAGCTCAGAGGTTCCGCCTCCCAGACCCGTTACATAATCTAAACCAAAAACAGTGATTAATCTGGTTAGTCATATTGGACTGCTATTATTTTGAATACTACTGTACATACTATGCACCTCCACTATGGCATCCATGCAGCAAAAAGGAGTCAAACAATTCTTCTGTGACTTTTCACACACAACACTAACAAGAATGGCAAATGCCTGAAGTGAATCGACCAACGTTTGTGGTATCAGATGCCTCTTACGCTTTTTCTCTTCCTCCTTAATACCAGGCACACGTGATCACCCAGCCGCTGTAGGAAGCCGGCGGCTTGCGGCTAACACGTGTGCCCGCTATTAAAGATAATTAATATTCACTGTTCCCTTCGTCCATAGTCCTGCCCACCTTTTGGCGCCGACTTAAGTGCAGAGACGTGGGCAAGATTATGGGCGTGGGTAGCAGTGCATATTCATTTTCTTTAATATCGGGCGTACGTGTTAGCCACAGCGCCCGCTCCTGTCTCACGTGACCAGGTAAATCTGGACTATAAGACGCACCTGTGGCGCCCCTGTGGGTTCAGTCGCCACAGAGGTACTGCATCTCACCCAGAGGTGGGGTCACTCTCAGGTAAGGATGGAGTACTGCACCCACATCCAATACACTCCACTTCAGTAGGGAAGGGTGAGATTGCTCCTAAGGGAGAGCACAGTCCCTGGTCCCTAGCTGAAGGGTGGAACTAGGTAGAGGAGGTGGGAGGAGGAAGAAGTTCAGGGGAGCACAGACAGAAAGGGTATAAGAAGAAGGGGAACCATCTAGAAGCAGTCAGTTGTGAGGAGACAGTACAGAGGAGATAGAGCTGAGAGCAGGAGCTCAGGAGGAGTGGAGAAAGGAGCATGGCCCAGTGAGAGAGGCCCAGGAGAAGGAGAGAGAAAGAAGAGAGGAGCAGTGAGAAGGGCTCCAGGAAGAACAGAGGGGATCCCAGGGGCACGGCGAGTGCGGAAGCCACCTATGCGCCTGAATTCACGCTGACGTGGAAGGATCAGGCCGCAGAAGGGGACCGGCCCCTAACTAGTGGAGAACAACCAGGCTCAGCTAGACAACCAGAGGCTGCTGCATTTTCAAGGTGCTGCAGCCAACATCCACAATTACATCGCCGAAAAGGTGGATGCATAGGGTCCAGGGGACTGCACGTCGCCCGACAAGGCCCGAGGCCACTGGCTTGGGACACTGCTTGTGAGGCGCAGGGCAGGAGAGCGAGAGCCAGCGCAGGTAGACGACCAGGAAAGCCATATAGAACGGGGTCCCGTTTAAATATTCTTGAGATACTTGAGAGATTGCTGAACCCCTTCCCTGGAGGACACAGGACGACGTGGGAGGTTACACACTGGCCCTGGTAACATGGAGAATTGAACAACCGTGAGTAAAACCTGAAGACTGCATCCCCCTGTGTCCTAGAATTATTGCTGCGCCATCACCAGTCCTGCACTACACAGCACCAGAAACATCTACCTCATACAATTTATCATTTCCTGCCCTGGAGCTAAGCTCTGCCTGTGGAGAGCTGAACCAACTCTGCTGCGTCACCATCAGCTCCAGAGGATCTACACCGCAGTGACGGCTCCATATAGTCGCATACCACAGGTGGCATCACGAACATTATCTCTAAAAACTTTATTCCCCTTTTACTTTCCCTTTAATTGACCTCCCTGGGTCACGGACCAGGTCACTGCCACCGTGACATCTCCCAGCACCGACCGGCCCGGCTACCGTGTACCTCACGGCCCAGGGGGCGCGTCACACCCCCCACACTTTCCCACAAAATTTTGAAAAAATGTGCGTCTTAAAGTCCGGAAAATACGGTAAATCATTTTTTAATTTCCCAATGCTTTTACCTTTCCCTTTATTTCTTTTTTTATCAATTTTTTCTTTTTGGATTAGCTAATATGTTTTCACTTACACACTTTATAGAGTTTATTAATGATTTTAATATGGTATGTTTGATATTTTAATGAATTAATATGAATTGACCATATTTAAAATGTCATTCACGCCAATTTGAGCATTTAACCAGCGCTTTGCGCGCTCACTGCTTATCACCTGGTGAAAGCTCAGATTCGGAGCTGAAAACCAGTTTGTGATTTTAAAATCCCTAAATAAAAGGTATTTACTTGTAACTACCGCATCCTCACTACTTCCAGTGGCAGCGCACCAACATAACCTTTCATTGTTTTTTCTCCCACGGTTCAATCCTGTTGTACCATGGACTCTGTTCGGTGCTGCGCCTTACTCCTTCACTGTCCAGTGCCATATACCGTACCATTAGACTTATTAGCCACCTTAGTGCCACCACTCTATCAATTCTATTGATCTTCATGACCGTCAGCGCTCCTGACACAGTACTGGACTCAGCACCAGAATGCACTAGAGACCTGTTTGTTTGACTTAAGGCCACTGACAACATTTTTGGGGGAGCAATGATATTTGTGCTCATACCTTAAGAACAGACGTTTTCAGATCCTTTATGTACAGGCTGTATCTCAGCGTGGCTTCTGTCCTAATCTCTGGTCATCAGCAGCTCTACACAGATCTTAGAAGATGGAGGGGTGTTCCCTCTCAGACTAGTTTGGGGCACGTAAAGGAGACATTGTGATGGGCGCCTGGTGGCTCCCAGGACTTTGTTCCCTTTCTTGGCTGCTATGTCACATGGTATGAAGCATTGCTCAAAATGAGGGATGATTGACCTGATACACCATCATTGGTCACTCCTGGGTTCTCCTCAGTTGTAGTCACCTATTGTCAGACCCGTCTAATGTGTATAAAATTCAATGCTGGAAAAATTTGTAAAAGCTCCTCAGAGATATTCCCCAGAAGCACTGTTACTGATTGATTTCTTATAAAGTGTGTATTTGTGTGGACGTGTTTCCAGGCTGGGTACAAGTTAGGAGCCCGAGCCACTGCAGAAGTTAGTGTCTGAAGTTGTTTGTAGATTTGGGGTACCAGAGATAATTGACAAAGACAGGTCTGCGTATTCACAGGGCAGGTAATGCAGACATGGTTATGGGAGAGTTGAATGTTTTCATGTCTTCAACCCACAGCAAACAATAAGGTTAAAAGTCATAATTTCATTCTGAAAAACAAATTTACTAAAGTCTGTGAACAAGCAGGGTTAAAAAAAAAATGGACTCAAAAGTTTGGCACTGATGTCTATGCGGTACACACTCCAGGAACTTGTCCCCATCTAAGAAACTTTTTGGGGAGGTTTCTAAGACTGGATTGTATCCTCCTCATGACTCTCAACTGTCTTTGGCACATGGAACTGTGAAATGTTGTGCAGCTACACCGGACACTAACTGATTTGTATAAGCCGGTGTTTGCTTCACTCCCGGACTCAACTCTGCCTCCTTATGGTGATTGGGTGGTGGTTAAAAGACCACCTGGATCTCAGCAGCCTTGATGGGAAGGACCATATTAGGTACACAGGCTACTCAAGCCAAAAGGGAAGACCGCCTGGATCCAAGCCTCCCACTGCAAAAAGGTTCACCCCCTCTTTACCCAGAGGTGTCCTCAGACTGAGAATCTGCTGTAAGGAAAAGTTCACTTGATTCTGGATCTAATAGATGTGGTGGTAGTGGGGTTATAATAACATTAAACTTCTGTGCCAGAGTGGGACCCTCACCCCAAGCTGGAGGTACGAAGTGCTTACCCGCTGAGCAATGTTTTAATTCCCTACCCCAGCAGGCTGCCTTCCAGAGTAAAAGACTAGGACTATTTACTTAGACATACAAAAATTACAGCCAGCATTCACACGCTGTCTGTGCCAAGGGAAAAGACAGAGACTTTCATACAAGAAAATGGCCTTATCTAAAATGGATCGGGGAATTCAACTACCTCTTATAAGAGCTGATAATTTAGCTGCTTTAACAAGATGCATGAGAGACTGGATCCATGGAACTAGTAGTTTTTCAAATACCATGTTGGAGAAGGACTTGGCCGCGCCTAGGGATCTCCGGGTGCTTTTACATCTATGGTTTGGAGAACTACATTCTCAAGTCAAATAACATCCTTTTGTCAAACATTATAGGTGTGTAGAAAGTTTTAAGAAAATTATACAAACAACCTTTTCACCTATCTAAATTAGTGCCCTTATGGGAAAATCCTAGATTTATTCAGGGTAAACAGAACAAGCTTTGTAAGCAATGGAACCAGAAAGGGATTTATTAAATGTTAATGAAGGAAGGCTGCTCACCTGGCAGGAATTCTCAGGGATGTATGATATGGGAGATCATCAATGTCTACAGTACCACCAAACAGTTACTTTCTACAGCTCTATGGTGAGAAATTTCGGGAAGGTGGAAAGGAGGGGTGATTTTGGCATATTGATGTGGTCTAGCTCATGGGTAAATTCCCTATCCACAATATACCAAAGGATTAAGAGACAAATTCTGCACACTGCGGTACCTGATTTATTTATCCATTGGAGTATAGCGCTAAATGACACTTAGAGAGATGGTAAACTTTTGACGGGCTTGGATAAAGTAAAAATAGCAATGAACAATGGAGAGAAATGCAGTACAAACTGATTCATAATGCCATTTATGCTTTCAATTTTTCCTACAAAGATGCTTCATCACATTATTTATGAAAATGCCCAAAATGTAACCTAAAACCAATTTGTTTGATAGCATCAGGCGATGCCCTTCCACCCAAATGGTGTGGGAAGAGACCCTTCTCTATTTAGATAATGGTTGGAGAATTAAAGTACCACAGTCTCCTCGGACATGTTTATTTCATCATATTGTAACAGAACATCGGGAGGATGGGGACAGCGTTCTGTCTATACAGATAATACATGTAGTTCTTTTGGTGGTTAAAAAATGTATACTTAGATATTGGTTGAAGAAAGAGACACCTCAATTATCTGAAATAATCAAAACTCTGAAAACCTTATTAGTTTATGACAAACTTGAGTAAGAAAGACAAAAAGAAAAGTCGACGACAGCGTTTTTTTCACAAACTGAGATCTTTTAATGAATATAGCAATACACAATCTGATATGTCACAGCTGATGAAAGTATTCTGACACACATCCTGGTATCATACGGAGGAACATAGGGGGATAACAGGATTACTTAAAGTCTAATGGATTCACTTATTTTTACATCTATTCGTATAAGGATTTTGGAAAAGTGTTTTTTTGTTGTTTTGCATGCAGAGTTAAAAATTGAATCTGTTAAAATTGTGAAAAAAAAATGATTGGATGGATTTCACACTTATTTATAAAGATGTGGTCTGTGTTGGTAAATGTCATGGAGATTCTAGGATTATAACCTGATTTGTTTGTTTATTTTGTCTCATTAAATAAAGTTTGTTTAAAAAAAAAAAAGATGAGAACACTAGATTCCATCATGACATCATAATTAACCATCACTACTTACAGAAGTGTTTACACCCATATAGTCACTTTGACATTCCGGTGTCATTGCTGTCAGTGAGAAGCTACATAGCTAATCATATACTGATTGCGCTTGGATTTACTTTGGATTTACTTGAAATGTCTGAAATTCCTTCAGACAGACTTCAGGTGTTAGCACTGCTCCAGGGGATTCTTACCACCTACGCCCCTGACATTGTGCTACCACTACCTGATGGCGTCCTCAGCTTCACTTACCGGCTGGTTATGAATCTTGTGAGAGACTGCCTGACCAAATACCACAAAGGTCGTATTAGCTCAGAATATCTTGAGCATTTACAGCAAAACATCTGGACACTCGTACAGCAGGTAAATAGCAGGCAATCTGCACAAATCTTATAATAATAATAATAATAATAGAATATGGTAAGGGATTACAAGTTTAAGTTTAACCTGTTCCAAATACTAAGATAAGAATAGCCGGGGACCAAAAATAGGGCATACAGGCTACATGACAAGGGAAATTGAGGTATCTAAAGGGTTAATTGAAATAGCGACAGGAAGGTTGTTACCATGGGGTGAATGGGATTGGTTAACCTTGTAAGGACCAGGAAATTTGAAGTTTTTTTGCTGTCATTTTTTCATCACATTCTTTTAAGAGCCATAACTTTCTTATTTTTCTGTTGGCGTTTGTGAGAAGAGTTGTAGCTTTGAGTGGCTCCATTCTTTTTACCATAAAATATACAGTAGTTTTTTTGGGGTTTTGTTTTTACGGCGTTTGTTATGCAGTAAAAATGACCTGGAAAAATGATTTTCCACGTCAGTCCGATTAAGGCGATACCGAATATGCAAAGAAAATTCAGAATATTGCGAAAACATTTTTTTGCTTTGTGTCGCTAAATTCTGAGACCCGTAACATTTCTTATTTTTCTGTTGATGGGGCCCAGTGAAGACTTGTTTTTTTACGCTGTAAGATATGGAGGAGAGGAAGGAGGATTTAAAAGGCGGTACTTGATAAATAGAGGGTTTGGGGAGATATGATTTTTAATTGTCACAGGCCGATTTACATAAGTCGTAAACAGTCATGTGTCTTACTTACACGCCCTAGGTGTGGAGGGTGGACGTGGAGATATAAAGGGAACCTGTCGCCTAAAATAATGCTATTAACCTGCAGGTTAATAGCGTTCTGACACCATGCAGCCGCCACACTCAAATAAACTGTATCCCCCCTGGCAGCCTCACTCTTTCAGTCATATCGGTGGCGCCGGCAGGCTTTCAGTCACCGTTCTCTGCATAGTGAGCGGCGGCTGTAACTGCACCCGGCACTGACAGACAGCCGATGCTAATATGGCCGCACAGTGTCAGAATGCTACTAACCTGCATATCAACTCCATATCTGCAGGTTAATAGCATTACTTTACATGACAGGTTCCCTTTAGAGGTTTACAAATGACCGGATCCCTCGTCAGCTGTCATGTAGTATTTGTAGTGCCGATATCAGGAGTAACATGGTGACATAAATGGCTTCCTCCATTCTGCACTTTCTCTCATGATTTTCCTTTCTTGTTTATTTCCATCTCTATAGGCTGAAGAAAAATCCCATAGTGGAGAATTGGCCTTTATTAAACAACTGGCCCAGAATGTCCTGCTTGTACTGGAGTATCCGGCCTACTCCCTGGAGCGCCTGGTAAGGAGCCATCGTCTTCTATATCTCATGTCCTTGTTGTCTGATCTTCTCCAGATTACCATCATATAGCGGAAGCTCAGATTTATGGTGGTAGAGGCCTCCCTGTCTGCTCCAGGCAGACACAGGACCTTTTATGGCCGCCTGTCTCTGCAGCTCTATCATCTGTGAGGCCAGTCTGTACTCAGCGGTGCGGAGTTAGTATTTCCGCTTCTGTCTCTCTCGATCATCACAATCTTCCTTCTTATAAATGCTGCAGTCCTGATAGAAGATATTAGAGATCAGTTGTAGATACAAGTCCCTTATACAACCCCTGGCAAAAATTATGAAATCACCGGGCTCGGAGGATGTTCATTCAGTTGTTTAATGTTGTTGAAAAAAAAGCAAATAACAGACATGGCACAAAACTAAAGTCATTTCAAATGGCAACTTTAGGGCTTTAAGATACACTAAAAGAAATCAAGATTAAAAATGTGGTACTCAGTAAGGGTAATTTTTTTCATACCAAGCAGAGGGAAAAAAATATAGAATCACTCAATTCTGAGGAAAAAATTATGAAATCATGAAAAACAAACACACAAAAGAACACTACAATACATCACTAGTATTTCGTTGCACCACCTCTGGCTTTAATAACAGCTTGAAGTCTCTGAGGCATGCACTTAATGAGTGAAAAACAGTACTCTTCATCAATCTGGCTCCAACTTTCTCTGATTGCTGTTGCCAGATCAGCTTTGCAGGTTGGAGCTTTGTCATGCACCATTTGCTTCAACGTCCACCAAAGATTTTCAATTGGATTCAGATCCGGACTATTTGCAGGCCATGACATTGACCTTATGTGTCTTCTTTCAAGGAATGTTTTCACAGATTTTGCTCTATGGCAGGATGCATTATCATCTTGAAAAATGATGTCATCATCTCCAAACATCGTTTCAATTGATGGGATAAGAAGACTGTCCAAAATATCAATGTAAACTTGCGCATTTATTGAAGATGTAATGACAGCCATCTCCCCAGTGCCTTTACCTGACATGCAGCCTCATATCATCAATGACTGTGGAAATTTGCATGTTCTCTTCATGCAGTCATCTTTATAAATCTCATTGGAACGGCACCAAACAAAAGTTCCAGCATCATCACCTTGCCCAATGCAGATTCGCGATTCATCACTGAATATGACTTTCATCCAGTCATCCACAGTCCACAATTGCTTTTCCTTAGCCCATTGTAACCTTGTTTTTTTGTGTTTATGTGTTAATGATGGCTTATGTTTAGCTTTTCTGTATGTAAATCCCATTTCCTTTAGGCGGTTTCTTACAGTTCGGCCACAGACATTGACTCCAGTTTTCTCCAATTCATTCCTCATTTGTTTTGTTGTGCATTTCCTGTTTTGAAGACATATTGGATTAAGTTTCCCGTCTTGACGCTTTGATGTCTTCCTTGGGCAACATTGTGTGATGATTTACCTTCTTTTAAGAGTTTGATAATCCTCGAATTTGTTTCAATTGACATCTCTCGTGTTGGAGCCATGAATCATGTCAGTCCACTTGGTGCAACAGCTCTCCAAGGTGTGATCACTCCTTTTTAGATGCAGACTAACTAGCAGATCTAATTTGATGCAGGTGTTAGTCTGGAAATGGAAATTTACAGTGTGATTCCATAATTTTTTCTTCAGAATTTAGTGATTCCATAATTTTTTTCCCTCTGCTTGGTCTAAAATAAATTACCCTTACTGAGTACCTCATTTTTAATATTGATTTCTTTTAGTGTTTCTTAAAGCCCTAAAGTTGCCATTGGAAATGACTTTAGTTTTGTGCCATGTCCGTGATCTGCTTTTTTTTCAACAACATTAAACAACTGAATGAACATCCTCCGAGCCCGGTGATTCCATAATTTTTGCCAGGGTTTGTATATTAATGTGGATTTACTGGGGGGGGCGGCTTTGTACAGTTCGTCCAATACTGAAATTATCCAGGAAATCCAATGTTTAGTCCTTCCTGTCTATTGTATGTGGTAATGTAGTATTTGTGAAATGTTATATTAATTGTATATATTATATCCATCAGGAAACATCTGAAGGCGACTCCAAAGAGGGGCAAAACGGAAATATTGCTGACCCTGATATCAGTCAGCCGGGGCCGAACCCTGATCTGATGAAAGGTAAGCCGGTCATCTAATATTCTACATACAAATATCAAGTTATAGAGAACGACAGAGAACATGGAGATTTACTCTTCATCCAATGTATGAGGCCGCTGGCGGCTCATGAGCCCCCATGGACTATAATGGAGGGGGTCACAAATGTACAAAGAGGCTCATTGGTCCCCAATCATGTAATTGTTGAGGATTCGGTCAGATCCTGAGCAATGACACGTTCATAGTACAGTATATATATATAGATATGCCATAAATATATACAGTGTGTGCAGAATATCCTTATATCTAGTATATTCCATGTACAGCGGTCTTATCATTTCCATTATTATATGGATGTGTTATATAAGTGGTGATATAGACTAATACATGTCGTCTCTTCATTATTTTATCATTATTATAGGAATAACTGTGCCGGCAAATACTGATGGTGGAACATCTGAGCCACCAGAAATCATCCAGGAATCAGCCAGTGTAAGTATCATGGGACGTCTGTATATCATCAGATGACGGGTGGGAATTACACATCCCATATGACAATGGGATATCTCTGCTCTTATGTAGATCAGACCTATTATGTGTGACGGTGGTGTTATTATTCTGTCTCCTCCGTGTGATGTCCCTTATCCTCCCCTGCAGTACAATGATTTATGTGTATGGGGAATATCCACTTATAATATAATAGTGTCTGTGGGGGGTCCGGCTTTTATCACGTCCTCTACTTCGGTTGCAGTGTAATCAGGGGGGATATAATATAGACGGGAGATCTGGAGCTTTTATCCTCCTGCAGCTTCGTTGTCTTAATGTCATTTCTTATTCCTTTTAGGCCTTGATCGGATCAGTGAATCCTTGTAAGGACGACTTTAATCCTATCAAACTGATCAGCTGTGGAGGATTTGGGTGAGCTTTACTTGGTATAATATTTTTTTCTCAGAGCTCCTTATAGTGATGCCTATGTCTCTATGTCCTGCCCGCGCAATGCTACCATAGAGAAATTATGGTTCCACATCACTGTCCACATCTAATTGTCTCTCTTCAGGTCAGTTAGGATGTGACATGGATGAGGACTTTCCATAGGTGAACATTTATGGAGTGTTATTTTATGGATTTCTAGTGATGGCCGCACATCTAGTATTAACCATTAGTACAGGAGATCACTTGATCAGGTCTATGGATGGACTGTTAGTAAGAATTCATAATAAATCATGGATTTTCTTCCTCCTCAGATCCGTCCACCTAGTTCGCCATACAGACACAAACAAGATATGTGCTATGAAGAAAATGGACAAGCAGAACCTGAGAAAGCCAAAGACCCTTAAATGGGCCTTTCAGGAGAGGGACATCTCTACATTCGCTGATTGTCCCTTTGTGGCCTCCATGTTCTGCTCCTTTCCTACTAAACTTCATCTGTGTATGGTCATGGAGTATGCACCAGGTAGGACACATCCATTGTATTTATATCCAGCCCACGTCTGCCTAATCCTAGCACCTTATATATAACCTGAACATGTCCACATGGACGGTTACATGTCCACACCGCATTTACTATAATGTTACTAAGATGCCTTGTGTGTCCTCACTGAGCATGGCGGCAATATCTGCTATGGAGGAAAGGAAGATTTCTCTGTATTTGAACAGTTTTTATAGATGAGAATTTTTCACAGAGAAATAAATGAGAGGCTTGTAGATGAGGCCTGGCTCTGTCTCTATGTACAGGGTTCCTCTGCAGTATACGCTCTACATTACACAGTGTATCTCTATATATACCATACTGTCCCAATATCTCCGCTTGTTTCATATTCACACTCATCATGTGTAATTTACTCTGTAACAGACCCTCACCTGTCATATTTGCTTATTCCTGTAGGAGGAGACTGTGGCAATCTTCTACAGCACAGGGGTCCTTTACCTATCACCTTGGCCCGTCTGTACATTGCAGAAACAGTCCTTGCTGTGGAATATCTGCACAGCTATGGTGTGGTGCACAGAGACCTGAAGCCTGTAAAGTAAGTGACCCTTGAGCTATAATAAAGGGGATGAAAGTTAGTTTGTTATACAGGCTATGGGTTATTACTTGGGGCTGACAACATCTTTTCTTTTACAGCCTCCTGATAACATCAACAGGACATATTAAAGTGACTGATTTTGGAGTTTCAAAACTTGGCCTCATGAGACCAACATCAAACATCTATAAGGCTCCAACTAAGGACATCACCAAAGAGTTCCGTGATAAAGAGGTCGGCTTTACTTACAGGATCTTCTACTTTACATATCTCATCTCTTTCTCCTTCTCTGATCATTTCTCATCACATTTCCACTGATGTTATTTGTCTTATGTATTGATCATCATCATCTCATTCTTCTGTTGTTTTCCAGACTGCTGGCACGTCTAGTTACATGGCCCCAGAAGTTATCCTAAGGAAAGGCTATGGAAGACCTGTTGACTGGTGGTCAGTAGGCATCATCCTATATGAATTTCTCTTTGGATATACACCATTTTATAGGGCTTCCCAAAAGGAGAAATTACGCAGTATCCTCGGTGGTAAGTAAAATAATCTGACTGCTTGTCATGTCGCTGTTATTTGGTTTGATTTGTTCCTTGGTTCAGTTTCTAGCTTTTTTAAGGAAAATGCTTTTTTATGTAAATAAATGAAGAGGTTTTATTTCCTGTAATATTTTCTTTTTATATCACAGATGACATTGTTTGGAGATGTAATTCCTTTCCTCCACCAAATGCTCGGGGCATCATCACTCAGCTACTCAGAAAAAATCCAGAACAAAGACTTGGGACAGGTAATATGATAATAGTATTAATAATGACTTATTACACCTCTGGACAAATGAAGATGTCCATGAGGATGATCACTGAAGGTCTCTACCAACGTGTCCATTCCTCATTCTTCATGCTCTAATGTTCAGTACATTTCCTTCATGTTGGCTCTTTTAAATCTCCAGTTCAGATTAACATAAACTGTATAGATACGGAGTAGTTTCTCTGACAATAACTGTATCGAATTTTTTCTTGTCTTCCTTTTCCAGGAGGGGCACACGAGATCAAAATTCATCCATTTCTGCGTGCCTTAAACTTTAACAACCTTCTAAGTCAGAAGCCTCTGTTCGTTCCTGATCTAAAATCAGATGAGGACACCCGCTATTTTAGCAGTAAGTAAAATGAGACGTTATCGGCAGAAAACTGCTGAGTGTCTTTTCTTTCATTATGTGTGACAATCAGTTCCCATCATAATGAGTAATAACATGGTGACTGTCTGACCGGCTCTTATACTAATAATTTCTCATAACACTTTTACTTTTCAGATCGCTCTGTGGGTTATAAATTTAGGAATTCAGATGATGGGGACACAAGTGAGGACAATGACTGTCCAGAAATCAAAAACTTTGAATCATCTTCTCAAAGGTTTTCCAAAGTAAGTATGTCTAAAGCATGTAGGTCAATAAAATGAATAAAACCTATGATTAGAAAAAAAGTTTAAAAATATATCTATTTATATTTTATATGTCTTTGTGTTTTTTTTAGCTATATACCACCAGTACCAAGATGGTGACCATTGAAGAACCTATGTCACCTCCAGAGTCTACCCCTGAGAACAGCAAAAAACACCCAGACTTGTGAGTAGATTATTATTATTATTATGGGATTTACCTCTGATATATGCTCAGACACGAGTAACACAAATCTAAATCCAGCATCCACCACCCCATGATAACTGATTGCTGTGGATCTGGCTTGTGATTACACAGCAATATCAGTTGATCATTGCAATGAGCCATTCATTCCCAGCTCTTTATAGGCCAATATTACTAGTTAGACTCCATTCTTGCTGGTAGAATGGGGTCCTGAGCAGAGTATCCCCTTTATGATGTCCCAAATGGCCTTACAGGCAGGTGTTCTTCCTTTTTGTATTGTTTTCACTTGTAATTTACTTGACTTTCTTCTACCAAACAGGCATAAAGAATCTCCCCCTTCCAAAACTGATGATGGTGACAATCAGTGTGTCACTGCTAAAAAGTGTGAGTCATTCTCGCCCTCATTGTCAGGTACGTACAGATTTATAGACCATCCCATTATAGGCTATGATACAAAAGTGTAATGTGAATCTGCACATGAAGGCTCAGATAATGACTTACTTTATTCCCGCTGCCCCTGAGTATTCAATTTTTTGTTTTGGTAAAATCCACCATACGGTTCCAGAGTTATTGGCAGTTTTATTTAGTGCTAATTTTTATGGTCTTTACAAGGGGGTGGTGCTAACAGGATTATCTGGGGGGGGGTGTCTTCAGCCTCTTCTTCAGTATTATAGCGTGGTAAAGACCATAAAAATGACCACTAAATAAAAAGGCCCCTGTCTGTGGAACTGTAAGGCGGTGTGCTCACTATGCGTTTTTAATCGTTTCCGCAGCAGCAATTCCGCCGCAGAAACGCTTAAAAAACGCTTGGTAGAAGGCCTGCCATGTTCCCAAATGATAATCCGCATCTGCTGTGCACATGCTGCAGAAATTTCCGCTGCGGATTATCATTGCGGAAAAATCCGCAGCACTACCAATTATTTTGCAGAAGTCCTGCGTTTTCACCGCCATTGACTTGCATTGGAACGCATGGAATCCGCATCACTGCATCTATACATGCGGAATCCATGTGTTTCAATGTGCGAATGGTACTCGGGTCTGGAGAAGAGGAGACTCTCCTCCAGACCCCCCCTACCATAGAACCTGTAAAAAAAAAAGAATAAAATAAAAAATAAATATTATACTTACCTTCTGATGGCCTCCGGTTCCTTGTCTCGGCTTGCCGGCTGCTCGCGGTAGACTAAAGGACCTGCGCTGACGTCATTTAGTCATGTGACGGGTCATGCGACCAATGATGTCGGCAGGTCCTTAAATCTACCGCGAGCTGCCGGCAAGCCAAGACAAGGACTCCGTGGGCATCAGAAGGTAAGTATATTTATTTTTTATTTTTTAACATTCTTTCGGTCACACTATATAAATCCATGCCGGTTGCATGGATTTATATAGTGTGACCAAGTTGTCAAGCACTTTCCAAGTGATGCTAAAATCGCTTGGAAAGTGCTAGACAACACGCATGCGAAATCGCATGATCAAAACGCTTCACATCCGCATGTCCCTGGCAGGAAAAACGCATGTACAATCCACATGCGAAATCACATGATCAAAACGCTTCACATCCGCATGTCCCTGGCAGGAAAAACACATGTACAATCCGCATGTACAATCCGCATGTACAATCCGCATGTACAATCCGCATGCGTTTTTTGTGCCAGGGAGATGCAGAAATGCTCAGGAAAAAATCCGGAGCATTTCTGCATCGTGGGCACATAGCCTAAGGGGGATTTTAATAAAAACCAAAAACAGAGTCCTCAGGGGAGCAGGGGAATAAAGTAAGAGTGAATTCTGGACACTTAAGACCTGGTGATGAGTCTTCTTTAATCTTACGCTTAAGTGTCATCTGACGGATTATATAAAAACACTTTGGTTGCTGCAAGTAATGTCATGTTAATAAGGGAGACACCACATGGCCGCACACAGAAAAGCTACAAGTGCAGATTAACCAGTTTGAGTAACTCTATAAACATATAAAATTAATCTTTGAGGAGTTTATAATCAACATCTTTTTCTGACTTTTTATTAGAACCTCCAGTTCAGGAGAGAAAGAAATCTGCACTAAATCTGAGAAAACAGCAAAGAACAGATAAAGTGGAAGAGGGGGAAAGTAGTAGGCGAGGTAAGTGTGAGGATAACCTCCATGTTGTATGATGTCAGTGAGATAAGTCATGTGGAGCAGATGTCATCTGTCAGTGGTGGGATTGTCACATGTATGATGGCTGACAATCATCAAGCACCTCTGTATGGAGAAGATTCCTCTACCGGCCTCCCACAGAGACACCACAGTAGTGTCCTCTAATATGGAGTCCCATTACTTACATCGGTTTTACATCTTTTTTATAGGTTCTATCTTCCGCCGGATGATATCATCCTGCCGGCGTGGATTATCCAGGGCTGCTCGCACTATCAGACAAAGCTGCATTTTTGCCCACTGTCACCAGGGCACCAGAAACATCTCAAGGGCAGAAAACCCTCACATCTAGTGCCCTGAAGAAAGTACAGCACATCCACCATCAATGCTGTACCTGCATGGAAAGAGTTGTACCATCTACTGTACCTGTGGCCGTCTGACCAGCAAGAAATATCTGCAAAAGTCAAAGGCCTCCAAGAACATCTTTTCAACCTTCCATGTAATTCTTAATTTAAAAAAAATAAATTGATTAATGTCCTTTTGAATTTAATTGAATATTACTGACATTTAAGACATATCAATGCTACACATGTTATATCCATCTCACGCTCTCCCTCTCCCCATTCATTGGGAACGCACGGGGTGAATGTTGGGTGTGACGCGGGGGGTGATCGCGCCCACAATCCAGCTGTCACGCCTCACTTGTCGTGACATCAGAGCGGGGTCACGTGATGCCTGTGAGCGGCGCTATCCTTGGCTGCAACGTAAGCTAATTACAAAAATCCTTAGGGGCCCCGTGGGGATACATTGGGGGGGGGGTAATCTAAAGTACTGGACAACTTCTTTAAGAAACATTTTTTTCCTGTATAATGACTTAAACCAAAATTTTATTTTTTATTAACAAATAGGTAATTTCAGTGTAATTTACGAAGGAAAAAAATAACTGCCAAAAATTAGGGATTCTGATACATCCTGTATTAGAATAAAGGAGGGTCTCATACACATTCTGGTCAATTTGACATATAGTAGTAGTTCTAGACTCATAAAGGCTATGCACTAAGTGCAAATCCTGCCAAAAAATGCAAGTAGGGTCATCCATACACCATGGAAGGCACCAACTGTAGTGCCTCATTCAAATATTGTGAACAAAGTATACACTGTGTGCAGAATTATTAGGCAAGTTGTATTTTAGAGGATTATTTTTATTATTGATCAACAACTATGTTCTCAATCAACCCAAAAGACTCTTAAATATCCAAGCTTAATATTTTTGGAAGTTGGAGTGGGGTGTTTTTAGATTTGGCGATCTTAGGAGGATATCTGTTTGTGCAGGTAACTATTACTGTGCAGAATTATTAGGCAACTTATTAAAAACCAAATATAATCCCATGTCACTTGTTTATTTTCACCAGGTAAACCAATATCAGTGCACAAAATACAGAAATAAACATTTCTGACATGCTAAAACAAAAACCAAAAAAATTAGTGATCAATATAGCCGCCTTTCTTTATGATGACACTCAGCAGCCTCCATCCACAGATTGCGTCAGTTACTTGACCTGTTTTCGATCAACATTGCGTGCAGCAGCCACCACAGTCTCCCAGACACTGTTCCGAGAGGTGTACTGTTTTCCCTCCCTGTAGATCTCACATTTGGCCAACACACTTTTTGCAACCCTGTTGGCTATTTGACATGTAACGCTTGATTGTTCGGTGATCACGCTTCAAAAGTTTGGAAATTTCAAGACTGCTGCATCCCTCTGCAAGACATCTCACAATTTTGGACTTTTCAGAGCCCATCAAACCTCTCTTTTGACCCATTTTGCCAAAGGAAAGGAAGTTGCCTAATGATTAAGCACACCTTCTATAGGGTGTTGATGTCATTAGTCAACACCCCGCCTCATAACAGAGATGCACATCACCAGATTTACTTAATTGGTAGTTGGCTCTCAAGCCTATGCAGCTTGGAGTAGGACAACACGTATAAAAAGTATCATGTGATCAAAATAGTCATTTGCCTAATAATTCTGCACACAGTGTAGTTGTGGTACACCTACAATAGTGTTCAAACTAATAGCAGTGGGTTAAATAACATGAGTTAAGCACAAAACCTTTATACTAGTTTTTATTTCCATGCATTGGGAACATTGCACACTGTTTTCTAATTCTAAACATGAAGAGAAATGTATATAATTTTTAACTATTTTACAGAAAATAGCAAAAAATGAACAATGGGCTGTTCTAAAAAAATAGCAGTGTCTGCATTTGTCTTTACAAACTCAAAATATGTACTCTTTTTTAGGATTTGGCATTCCTGTGAATCATTAACCTAATACTTAGTTGTATACTCAGTTTTTAAGAACTGCTTCACATGTATGTTGCAAAGAGTTAACCAACTTCTGGCACCTGTCAACTGTTATTCCAGCCCAGGATGCTTTGACTACATCCCACAATTTTTTGGCATCTGTTGGCTTTGCCTCAGAAACAGTATTTTTGATGTCACCCCACAAGTGTTCTATCAGATTAAGATCCGGTCATTGGGCTGGTCACTCCATAAAATCAATTATGTTGGACTGCAACCAATAATTTGATCGTTTACTGGTGTGTTTAGGGCAGTTGTCTTGTTGAAACACCCATTTCAAGGGCATATCCTCTTCAGCGTAAGGCAACATGACCTCTTCAAGTATTTTAATATATGCAAACTGGTCCATAATCTCTGGTATGCGGTAAATAGGTCCGGCACCATAGTAAGAGAAACATGCCCATATCTTGATGCTTGCTCCACCATGCTTCACTGTCTTCAGAGTGTACTGTGGCTTGAATGCAGAGTTTAGGGGTCATCTGACAAACTGTCTGTGGCCCTTGGACCCGAAAAGAACAATTTTACTTTCATCAGTCCACAAAATGTTTCTCCACTTCTCTTTAGGCCAGTTGATGTGTTCTTTGACAAATTGTATCCGCTTCAGTACATGTCTTTTTTTAACAGTGGGACTTTGCGGGGACTTCTTGCTAAGAGATTAGCTTCACACAGGCATCTTCTTCTACAGTACTCACAGGTAACTTGAGACTGTCTTTGATCATCCTGGAGCTGATCATTGGCTGAACCTTTTCCATTCTGGATATTCTTCGATCCATTCGAATGGTAGTCTTCTGTTTTTTTCCACGTCTCTCTGGTTTCACTTTCCATTTTAAAGCATTGGAGATCATTATAGCTGAACAGCCTATCATAGTCTGCATTTCTATATAAGTTTTACCCTCTCCAAACAACTTTTTAATCAAAGTACGCTGTTCTTCTGAACAATGTCTCGAATGACCCATATTTCTCAGGCTTTCAAGGAGAAATGCATGTACAACATGTGCTGGCTTCATCCTTAAATAAGGGCCACCTGATTCACACCTGTGTCTTCACAGAATGATTGACCTCACTATTGAACTCCACACTGCTATTATTTTGAACACACCCCCTAACAATTAATTATTCGAATACACAGACTCATAAACATGCAGATCATGAATGCGGAATTTGTTGGTTTTCTTAGAATCTACTGCACCAACCGGTAAATTGTTTGTCATGTGGTGGTAATATTATATATACCAAAAACAGTGATTAATCTGGTTAGTCATATTGGACTGCTATTATTTTGAATACTACTGTACATACTATGCACCTCCACTATGCCATCTATGCAGCAAAAAGGAGTCAAACAATTCTCCTGTGACTTTTCACACACAACACTAACAAGAATGGCAAATGCCTGTAGTGAATCGACCAACGTTTGTGGTATCAGACGCCTCTTACGCTTTTTCTCTTCCTCTTTTGCGTTGTCATGAGGGAGAAGAGAAAATATCCCGGCATAATGATCCCGCGAATACAGCACATAGCCTATCTAAACATTGTACACTTTTCCATCCTAATCACAACAATCCAATATCCATAACACCCAAATATATACCAGAACTTACACAAAACAGATTTAATTCACGCAAAAGAAAAGAAATCTTTTGGATATATAAATTACAAACCATTTGTTCTCTTGGTGTAAATGAAATGACGAAGAAGACCCTATGTTGATAGAAGATGTACAACAATTATCCTCAAAGGACTCTTCAAGATGGACATAATTGTTTCTTTTATTGGAAAAAAACCTCTCTCCTGAACTGCCCTAATGTGGCCTGTTACGTCATCTACTGGTGGAATACTGAACTGCACCTCATTCATGTGTTTTACTAGAAATTAACAAGGTAATATTAGTAACAGTAACCCCTTTGCGACTTCTCTTTATGACCTCCCCCTCTTTGATGTGGGCTCCGGCGCTGAGCCCGCATCGTTTCAGGCACATGACAGCTGATTTGATCAGATGTGCCCCTAACAGCAACAAGTGGAATTACCCCTGCCATGTGATCGCGAGGTGCTGATTGGTTGACATGACAACCCGGGGTCTGGAGGAGACCCCTATGGTTGTCATTGTCGACCTGCTATGAGCGTCGCCCTGCGGTCGGTGTTCATAGCAGCTGAGCATTTCTGCTACACATAGCAGGGCTGAAGAGTTGCTATTAGTGATGATTGAGCATGCTCATTGCTCAAGATTTACGAGCATGCTCGGACGAGCACCTATTATTATTATTATTTATTATTATAGCGCCATTTATTCCATGGCACTTTACATGTGAAAAGGGGTATACATAGCAAAAACAAGTACAATAATCTTGAACACAATGTGACAGCGACTGGTACAGGAGGAGCGAGGACCCTGCCCGCGAGGGCTCACAATCTACAAGTGATGGGTGAGGATACATTAAGTGAGGGTGGAGCTGGTCATGCGGCGGTGGTTACTGCAGGTTGTAGGCTTGTGGGAAGAGGTGGGTCTTCAGGCTCCTTTTGAAGGTTTCCACGGTCGACGAGAGTCTGATGTGTTGGGGTAGAGAGTTCCAGAGTAGGGGGGAAGCACGGGAGAAATCTTGTATGCGATTGTGGGAGGAGGAGATAAGAGGGGAGTAGAGAAGGAGATCTTGTGAGGATCGGAGGTTGCGTGCAGGTATGTAACGGGAGACTAGGTCAGAGATATATGGAGGAGACAGGTTGTGAATGGCTTTGTATGCCATGGTTAGGGTTTTGAACTGGAGTCTCTGGGCAATGGGGAACCAGTGAAGAGATTGACAGAGAGGAGAGGCCGGGGAATAGCGGGGGGACAGGTGGATTAGTCAGGCAGCAGAGTTTAGGATAGATTGGAGGGGTGCAAGAGTGGTAGAAGGGAGGTCACAGAGCAGGAGGTTGCAGTAGTCGAGGCGGGAGATGATGAGGGCGTGCACTAGTGTTTTTGCAGATTCATGGTTGAGGAATGTGAAGATCCGGGAGCTATTCTTGAGTTGGAGTCAGCAGGAAGTGGAAAGGGCTTGGATATGTGGTTTGAAGAAGAGATCAGAGTCCAGGGTTACTCCAAGGCAGCGAGCTTGAGGGACTGGGGAGAGTGGACAGCCATTGACATTGATAGATAGGTCAGTTGGGGGGGTGAATGGGATGGTGGAAAGATGATGAATTCTGTTTTGTCCATGTTAAGTTTTAGAAATCTAGCAGAGAAGAAGGATGAAATAGCAGACAGACATTGTGGGATTTTGGTTAGTAGGGAGGAGATATCGGGTCCAGAGAGGTAGATCTGTGTGTTATCAGCATAGAGGTGATAATGAAAGCCATGGGACTCTATGAGCTGTCCCAGGCCTAAGGTGTAGATGGAGAAGAGCAGAGGTCCTAGGACTGAACCTTGGGGGACACCGACAGATAGGGGGCGAGATGAGGAGGTGGTGCATGAGTGGAAGACACTGAATGTCCTGCCTGTTAGGTATGAGCAGTTCCAGGATAGGGTCAAGTCTGTGATGCTGAGAGATGAGAGAGTTTGTAGTAAGAGGGAATGGTCCACTGTGTTGAAGGCAGATGACAGGTCTAGGAGGAGGAGGACGGAGTAGTGTCGCTTAGATTTGGCCGTTAGTAGGTCGTTGGTGACTTTAGTCAGTGCCGTTTCAGTAGAATGGTGCGATCGGAAACCAGATTGTAGGCGGTTGAAGAGGGAGCAGGAGGAGAGGTGGGAGGACAGTTCAGAATGGACATGTTGTTCCAGTAGTTTTGAGGCATAGGGGAGATGTGATATGGGGCGATAGCTAGACAGAGAGGATGGGTCAAGGGAGGGCTTTTTGAGGATGGGTGTGTTAGAGGCATGTTTGAAGCATGAGGGGAAGACACCAGTTGTTAGTGACAGGTTAAAGAGGTGGGCTAGGGTTGGGATGAAGATAGTGGTAAGCTTTGGGATGAGGTGGGATGGGATTGGGCCAAGTTTACAGGTGGTGAGGTGTGATTTGGAGAGTAAAGAGGAAAGTTGATCTTCCGTAATGGTGGAGAAGGTGGTTTTGAAGGAGGAGGGTTGAGTAGGTGTGGGGAGGGGCTGTGGGGGCTTTAGGCAAAAGCTTTGTCTGATGGTGTCAACTAGTGTTGAGCCACCCCCGTAGTGTTCGAGTTCGGTTCGGTTCGTCGAACACCCGTGTGTTCGCCGAACTGTTCGTCGAACACCTTCGAACACCGTTAAAACCAATGGCAGGCAAACAAAAACACATAGAAACACATAGAAAACACCTTCAAAGGTGTCCAAAAGCTGACAAACTGCTCAGAAGACACAACTAACACATGGAAAAGTGACAAGTACATATAGTCATGCGAAAAGAAAAGAGGTGGAGGAGTAAAAGGAGGGGGAGACACAAATATAGGCATGTCATGCCCTTCTAAAATCCAAAAAGTGAGAAGCCGACACGTTCAGTCCGCTCCTGCCCGTGCCACCTCCGTGTCGCCGGGTTTGTGCCAGAGCCGCGGTGAACCCTGACGGCCAGCCCCCCTCTCCCAATACTGGTGCCTGTCCGCTGGTGGGTCGAGCGAGCCCCCCTGTGGTGGAGGCAGCTCTAAGCTTTTTAATTTAAATTGTCTCTCTAATTTGAATGAATACACTTTAAATCCATTTACAAGGATCTATTGGAGGGCAAGTCTCATGCCAGCAGCCGCGTAATTCCAGCTCCAGTAGCGTCCACTAAAGCTGCTGCAGTTAAAAAGCTTTTATAAGGATCGAGCTCGGCTGTCCACCGCAAGGCATCCTACTGCCAGTCCCAGCCCCTATGCCTTGGGGTGCCTCCTGATGCTCTTCACTGAGTATCCCGTGGTCCCGAAGCATTTCCTTTGAAAAAATTAAGTGTCCAAACTACAGGTGGTGTAGCTTGCTTAACAGCCGGGATAATCCGCTGACTAGCAGACACTGCTACTAGGCACAAAGTATTTCTTGGGCTAGATGCAGTTAAAAATTTGTAATTAGATACTCTCGTTGGATGCTGAGAAAGCATTCCATAGAGTCTCCTGGCACGCCATATATGATTCTCTTAAAAAGCTTGGGGTAGGGGTCTAGGGGACCCTTTTATAGCCAAAATCACGGCCCTGTATCACAATACGTCACCTAGGCTGAAGATAAATGGAACTGTAGCACCCTGAGGGCTCGGTTGCTACAGAGGTATTGCACCTCACCCAGAGGTGTGATATCTCACTCTCAGGTAAGGATGGAGTGTGGATCAAGACCCGACACCTGCATGCATTACACCACATTGCCATGGGGCAGGGCGACCAATATGCCTCTGAGATGGGCACGACAGTCCCTGTCCCTGGCTGGAGTGGGGGGAGGGAACACTGAGGAAGGGGAACCCTGTAGTGCAGGAGCAGGGAGGAAGCAGTTGCTGGGTGCATTGAGAAGGGAGTATAAAAGGTGGGCACCATCTTAGTTCAGTGCAGAGAAGTCTGAGCAGAAGTGGCAGGGAGCAGGGGCTCTGCATGAGCTCTGCTCCGGAGGCGGGCCTAGTAACAGAGGCCCAGGCCTGGAAGAGGGAGAAGGAAGGAAGAGGAGCGGAGAAGGCTCCAGGAACGAGGAATGAAGGGATCCCAGGGGTGCGGACGGGCGAGTCGCCACCGCACGCCCGAATCCACCTGCGTGGAGGGGTCAGGCCAAAGGGGGAGACCGGTCCCCGAAACTAGTTCAGGCAGGAAACGACCCTCAGCTAGAAACCGGAGGCTCTGACATTTTATGTGGCGCAGCCCCTCGCTACACCCGCTAGGAAGGCACCACATAGGGTCAGGGAAACTGGCGCCAAGTTTACCAAGAGGAGGCCCGAGGCAGCCGGACAGAAGGGTTGGTAAGAAAGGCCAGACAAAGGACACACAAAGGGGGTCCTGTGAAGCGCTCCAAAGTTATCTGGGAGTTGTCTGAGCCCTTCACCTGGTGAGCACAGTACGACGTGGGCAGCCGTTACCTGCAGACGTGGTCTGGATAATAAGAACTGTGAGTAAAGGCCCTGGACTGCATCACTGACTCCGTGTTGTTACTGCTGCTGCCCTGCACCATCACCCCCATCCTCCGCATACACTGCCCTGAGGCTATACTCCTCCCGTGAGGAGTTATGCTACGCTCTGCTGCACCCACAACACCAGCCTCAGCGGTCTGCCCTGCAGCGGCGGTTCACTCTGACCGCAATCCACGGGTGGCGTAGTCGGACATTTAAACATCAAAACCACATAAATAGTTCCGCCACTGGTTTGACCACCCTGAGCCACGGAACCGGGTCGCCGCCACGAAGACTACAACCACCAGCATCCACCAAAAAGGGTCCGGCTCCGGGTGTCCCAAGGCCCAGGGGGTGCATCAGAACATTTTCATCACCTTTCACAATCACCAATGGGACAAGGCAGGGATGTCCTCTGTCCCCTCTCTTATACATCCTAGTGACGGAGCACCTGCTCTCATCAATTCGCCATAACCCCAATATTAGGTGGATTGAGGTGGGAGGCACCGAGTACAAGTGCTCTCTATTTGCTGATGATGTCCTAGTATATATCACTCAATCACATATATCCATCCATGCTGTTATGGCTGAAATAGATCACTTTGTTACATGGTCAAATTTTAAAATCAATGCAGCGAAGTCTGAGGCCCTCGATGTCTCCCTCCCCAAATCCATATAGGATTCCATCCAGTCCAACTTTCCCTTTGCCTGGCCCTCACAGGGTATCAAATACTTAGGAATTCCTATTCATAGAGACCTCTCCCATCTATGTTATCTTAATTTTGGGCCCTTTATTGAACAACTCCATACAGACCACGGTTGGCAAGTTAGAACTGTAAGATTCACTACGTGAACCACTGGTGTTTTGTGGAAAAGCACATGTACACTGTGTTCCAAATTATTATGCAAAAAGTGTTTAGGAGTGATAAGGGGAGAATTTGTTTGTTTGTCAGTTAAACTCATTGATGGTGATGTGTGTCAGGGCTCTTTATATCACTGTAAGCAATTGCAGACACCTGTGCTAATTAGTTTGGCAGGTGTGTCCAATGAAAGGCAAGACTACTTAAGAAGGCTGTCTCACATTATTAAGCAGCCTACATTTTCTGCCAAAATGGGAAAGAAAAAGGATGTGTCGGCTGCTGAGAAGCAACAAATTGTGGAGTGTTTAGGTCAAGGCATGACTACAATCAACATTGTGCGATGATCAGGATGAAGTGTCTTGGCAATCAAGAAGTATGTAGCTGATTCACAGTACACACGTGTGCGTGCTGATAAGGGCAAATTGAGGACTCTTTCCTACAGGCAATTACGTCAGGTTAAAAGAGCAGCGGCAAAAAAGCCTTGTCATAGCAGCAGACAAGTTTTTGAAGCTGCTGGTGCCTCCAACGTCCCCAGAACAACAAGATGCAGGGTCCTTCAGAGGTTTGCAGCTGTGCATACGCCATCCTGTCGACCTCCTCTATCCACTTCACACAAGCAGAAACGGCTCCAGTGGGCTAGACATTACATGAAGACTGATTTCAAAACTGTTTTGTTCACGGATGAGTGCCGTGCAGCGCTCGATGGTCCAGATGGATGGAGTGGAGGATGGCTGGTTGATGGACACCCCACGCAAACACGGCTACAGCGCCAACAAGGAGGAGGTGGAGTAATGTTTTGGGCTGGAATCATGGGGAGAGAGATTGTCGGCCCCTTTAGGATCCCTGAAGGCGCTAAAGATGAACTCCATAATGTATGTGGATTTTCTCAAACAGCACTTCCTGCCATGGTTCAAGAAGAAGAACCGTGTATTTCACAGCAAGATCATTTTTTTGCATGATAATGCACCATCTCATGCTGCACATAAAACATCTGCATCTCTGGCTGATATGGGCATAAAAGGGGACAAACTTATTGTGTGACCCCCATGCTCCCCTGACCTCTACCCCATTCAGAACCTCTGGAGCATCATCAAAAGGAGTGTCTATGATGGCGGGAGGCAGTTCACATCTAAGCAACACCTCTGGGAGGGTATTCTGTCCTCATGCAAAACAATTGAAGCAGAAACCATCCAAAACCTGACAAATCCAATGGACGAGAGAGTTCAGAAGCTCCTTTCGAACAAGGGGTCCTATGTGAAAATGTAACATCACCTAGAATAAAGTTTTGAGTTGAAAACTGTTTGATTTCAGTTTCTAATCACCTGCTAATGCTTATAATTTCAAAAATGACCATTTTTTTGGTCTTTATTAAAATGAAAAGGTTGATCGAAAAGTTTGGGGGATCTAAGAGTGTGGCAACCCAGTAGTCATAATTACTTCGAATTCTGACAATATGAGGGTCATGTTGCAGGTAGTGCAGCAAGAAGGCACTTATGTGTCTTGCGCATCTCGGAGCCCCAAAATTATTTTCCGGGCTAGATGCAGCTAAAAATTATTATTAATTTTAAATCTGGTGGAGCTTAGTATAGATGGCCTAATAGGATCAGTGCTGCACACTGCTACAAAGCCCAAATTATTTTCCAGCCAAGATACAGATAAACATGATTAGTAATTTTAAATCTGGTGGAGCTTATTATAGATGGCCTAATAGAATCAGTGCTGCACACTGCTACAAAGCCCAAATTATTTTCCAGCCAAGATACAGATAAACATGATTAGTAATTTGAAAGCTTAAAACGGTTGGTAGGGTGATTTTAACCAATCATCAAGCTTTTACTCTCCCCAGGATGACACAGGGGTAGAAAAGTCGTTTCGGATCCATGATTTATTCATCTTTATGAATGTGAGTCTGTCTACATTATCAGTGGAGAGCCGCGTGCGCTTATCTGTCAGCACACCACCAGCAGCGCTGAACACACGTTCAGACAGAACGCTGGCTGCGGGGCATGACAAGATCTCCAAGGCGTAAGTGGCTAGCTCCGGCCATTTATCCAGATTGGAAGCCCAAAAAGAGCAAGGGTCCAGTGACACAGTCATGGCTTCAATGTTTACTTGGAGATACTCCTGTACCATCGTCTCTAGGCGTTGACTATGTGTCAGACTTCTTGTCTCCTGTGGCCTTGCAAAGGATGGGCTAAAAAAGTGGTGAAATGATTCCGCAAAATTGATGTTACCAGCAGATACTGTGGTTCTGTTACGGTTTGAGTGCTGAACACTTGACGGTCCCACGGTTGGCAAGTTGGAACTGTGAGATTCACTACGTGCACCACTGGTATTTTGTGGAAAAGCACATGTAAGATTCTGCAACAGTCTCTGCTGATACTCCTGCATGCGTGCATCCCTTTCTATGGCAGGAATAATTTCTGCAAATTTACTTTTGTACCGGGGATCTAACAGTGTGGCAACCCAGTAGTCAGGATTATTTCTAATTCTCACAATTCGAGGGTCATGTTGCAGGTAGTGCAGCAAGAAGGCACTCATGTGTGTTGCGCATCCAGGAGCACCAAGACCCTGTTGTGTTGGTGGCGAGGTAACAATCATGCTTCCTTCCTCTGTCCTCTCCCCCCAACCTCGCACAACAGAAATGTGATCAAGGTCTCCCTCATCTGATGAGTCTTCCATCAGTTCGTCCTCCACTTCTTCCTGGGCTCCTGCACCTTCCTCACTAGTTTGTCTGCTACCATGCACCCTGGAAAAACCATCTCCCCCACCCTCACATGCCTGCCGCCTTGGTGCTGCCGACCGTCTGGACCTTGCAGATGTTAGCCCTTCCGCATACAACTCCTCCTCCTCTACTTCCTCCACCTCCTCTTGTGCCACCACCTGACTCCGAATTCTGTTTAACATGTGCTCCAGCATGTAAATCACCGGAATAGTCATGCTGATAATGGCATCGTCAGCACTAAACATCTTCGTCGCCATTTCAAAACTGTGTAGAAGGGTGCATAGGTCCCTGATCTGAGACCACTCCTCCAGCGTGATTTGCCCCACCTCTGGATCTCGTTGGCCCAGGCTATACGTCAGAACGTATTGCACCAGGGCTTGTCGGTGCTGCCACAGTCGCTGCAACATGTGCAGAGTTGAATTCCACCGGGTAGGCACATCGCATTTTAGCCGGTGAAGTGGCAGGCCCAACGACTTCTGTAGAGATGTAAGTCGCTGAGCTGCGGGATGCGAACGGCGGAAGTGAGCACACAGCGACCGTGCCCTCTGCAGAAGGCCATCTTGTCTGGGATAGTGGGCTAAAAATTGCTGGACAACCAGGTTCAACACGTGAGCCATACAAGGCACGTGTGTGACATTGCCCCGGCGAAGGGCCGCACCCAGGTTTGCAGCATTGTCGCACACGGCCTTCCCTGGTTTCAGGTCCAGTGGAGACAACCATTCATGAAATTGGTTCTCCAGAGCTGACCACAACTCCTCAGCTGTGTGACTCACATTTCCCAGACATTTCAAAGTAAAAACCGCCTGATGACGTTGAGCCCTACTGCCAGCATAGTAAGGAGGTGTGCAGGATCCCTTCTGCGCAGTTAGAAAGCTTGTGGCATGACCAGACAGGCTTTGGGTGCAGGTGGAAGACCGAGAGGAGGTTGAGGAGGCAGAAGCAGTGGAGGAACTTTGACATAAAGAGGATTGACGCACAACTCGTGGGGACGGCAAGACTTGGACAGCAGCCCCTTGTCCTGCTGTCACCATAGTTACCCAGTGCCCAGTCAGCGACATGTAACGCCCCTGTCCATGCCTACTCGTCCAAGTGTCTGTGGTGAAATGCACCCTGTCACACACAGAGTTTCTCAAAGAAGCGGTGATGTTGTGTGCGACATGCTGGTGGAGCGCAGGCACACCTTTCTTTGAGAAGTAGTGCCGACTGGGCATCTGGTACTGGGGCACTGCGACGGACATAAGGTCTCGAAAATCCTCTGTGTCCACCAGGCGGAAAGGCAGCATTTCTGTAGCCAAGAGCTTGCAGATGGTGAAATTCAACCTCTTAGCTTTCTCATGGCTAGGAGGAAATGGTCTTTTACTTGTCCACATCTGAGGGACCGAGGGCCATCTATTGTGCTTAGACGGGGTTGATAAGGGTGTCCCCGGAAAACTGCCAGTCTGTGAGGAAGATGCAGGCGGACATGTTAGGTTGCCTTGATCCAAAGGTGGTGCTATCGATGTCGGACAGCGCTCAAGACCAGCTGGTGTTACCACCTCCAAAGAAAATGATGACCTGCCAATCACGCTGGCTGTTGCGGGTAAAGAGGTGGCAGGTCTGCGCCCCAAAGCAGGTGTGACTGCTGTCCCCCCAGTCACAGAGGATGAAGAGGCCGCGGATGCACAAGATATGGCAGACGGTGGTTGGCCCGGCCGGCTAGGCCGCATTGTAGCACACTGAGCTTCCCACTGCAACTTATGCTTCATGTCCATGTGCCGGTTCATGCATGAAGTACTCAAACTATGTATTTTTTGGCCTCTTCTTAGCTTTTGCTGACAAATGTTACAGATAACACGAGTTGGGTCATCTTTATCGATCTGAAAAAATGCCCAGGCTATGCAAGGCTTAGCACCCATGCGACCTGAAGAGCCACCACGACTTGTGGTGAGAGGCAGAGTTGTGTTTGAGGATGCAGTTGTTGACGTGCTTCCAGTACTACGTCTCTGTCCAGGAAGGCGCAACCTGACCTCGTCGTCACTAGCATCTTCCTCCACCTCCTCTGCTGACCTCATCTCTTGGCTGACTGTGGGTTGACAGTAAGTGGGATCTCCAACCTCATCATCATCACCCTGTGCGTTATCACACCCGTCGTCCTCAGAGCCAACCTGTTCCTGCCCTGACAAAAAACTAAAGTTGTCGCTCCAATCAGGTATTTAAGTCTCATCATCGTCTTCCTCATTGTCTCCACCAACAGGAGTTACAGTTTGGGAATGAGGGTCTACATTATGGTCAGAACCTTCTGCGTCTGGTCCTGGATCCGAGTCATAAAGATTCTGGGCATCAGTGCAGATCATTTCCTCGTCTGGATTCACAGAAGCGCTGGAGTCGACCTCTGATTCCCAGGCTATAGTATGAGTAAACAGCTCTGCAGACTCAACCATCTGTTCTACCTCATACTCAGACGGGCAGCTGGAGATTTGGGAGCTGTGAGGAAGCAAGTGCGATTGGGGTGACACCTTTGAGGACTGGAGTATTTGTGATGTTGAAGTTGATGTGGAGGAGAGCCCACTTAAAGGAGCACTTGATATCCGTTGAAGCACCTGCTGTTTTTGTGCCTCATCTGGAATTTGTAGCGATTGGCGTGACCGTAAGAAAGGGATCTTATCACATTGTCCGCTAAAAGAAGTAGACATTTTAGTTTGGCTGGAAGATGGTCTTTCTTCTGCAGATGTTACTGTTGCTTTAACACCTACCCCACGGACACAACCTTTTTTCCCCTTCCCAACACGCCTATTCCCCTTTCCACCAGCAGCAGGCCTTTTTCCACTCATTTTGGTGGTTAACTAATTCACAACTCTGGAGTTGTTTGCACAAAAAAACAATGGATGGGAACCGAGCAGAGCTGAGTGGCCAAACTGTGGTATTAGGCCAAAACTATTGGCTGGGTTAGATGGAGAAAAAAATTATATTCGATTTGCAACCTGATGGAGGTCAGTATAGATGGACTAATAGAACAAGTCCCACACACAGCTAGAAGCCCAAATATTTTTTCAGAGGTAGATGCAGAAAAAAAATATATTCAGTTTGCAACCTGATGGAGGTCAGTATAGATGGACTAATAGAGAAAGTCCCACACACTGCTAGAAGGCCAAATATTTTTTCAGAGCTAGATGCAGACAAAAAATTATTTTGAATTTGCAACCTGATGGAGGTCAGTATAGGTGGACTAATAGAACAAGTCCCACACACTGCTAGAAGGCCAAATATTTTTTCAGAGGTAGATGCAGAAAAAAATTATATTCAGTTTGCAACCTGATGGAGGTCTGTATAGATGGATTAATAGAACAAGTCCCACACACAGCTAGAAGCCCAATATTTTTTCAGAGGTAGATGCAGAAAAAAAATTATTTTTAATTTGCAACCTGATGGAGGTCAGTATAGATGGACTAATAGAGAAAGTCCCACACACTGCTAGAAGGCCAAATATTTTTTCAGAGCTAGATGCAGATAAAAATTATTTTTAATTTGCAACCTGATGGAGGTCAGTATAGATGGACTAATAGAGAAAGTCCCACACACTGCTAGAAGGCCAAATATTTTTTCAGAGCTAGATGCAGATAAAAATTATTTTTAATTTGCAACCTGATGGAGGTCAGTATAGATGGACTAATAGAGAAAGTCCCACACACTGCTAGAAGGCCAAATATTTTTTCAGAGCTAGATGCAGAAAAAAATTATATTCAGTTTGCAACCTGATGGAGGTCAGTATAGATGGACTAATAGAACAAGTCCCACACACAGCTAGAAGCCCAAATATTTTTTCAGAGGTAGATGCAGATAAAAATTATTTTTAATTTGCAACCTGATGGAGGTCAGTATAGATGGACTAATAGAGAAAGTCCCACACACTGCTAGAAGGCCAAATATTTTTTCAGAGCTAGATGCAGATAAAAATTATTTTTAATTTGCAACCTGATGGAGGTCAGTATAGATGGACTAATAGAGAAAGTCCCACACACTACTAGAAGGCCAAATATTTTTTCAGAGCTAGATGCAGAAAAAAATTATATTCAGTTTGCAACCTGATGGAGGTCAGTATAGATGGACTAATAGAACAAGTCCCACACACAGCTAGAAGCCCAAATATTTTTTCAGAGGTAGATGCAGATAAAAATTATTTTTAATTTGCAACCTGATGGAGGTCAGTATAGATGGACTAATAGAGAAAGTCCCACACACTGCTAGAAGGCCAAATATTTTTTCAGAGCCAGATGCAGATAAAAATTATTTTTAATTTGCAACCTGATGGAGGTCAGTATAGATGGACTAATAGAGAAAGTCCCACACACTGCTAGAAGGCCAACTATTTTTTCAGAGCTAGATGCAGAAAAAAATTATATTCAGTTTGCAACCTGATGGAGGTCTGTATAGATGGATTAATAGAACAAGTCCCACACACAGCTAGAAGCCCAATATTTTTTCAGAGGTAGATGCAGAAAAAAATATATTCAGTTTGCAACCTGATGGAGGTCTGTATAGATGGATTAATAGAACAAGTCCCACACACAGCTAGAAGCCCAATATTTTTTCAGAGGTAGATGCAGAAAAAAAATATATTCAGTTTGCAACCTGATGGAGGTCAGTATAGATGGACTAATAGAGAAAGTCCCACACACTGCTAGAAGGCCAAATATTTTTTCAGAGCTAGATGCAGAAAAAAATTATATTCAGTTTGCAACCTGATGGAGGTCAGTATAGATGGACTAATAGAACAAGTCCCACACACAGCTAGAAGCCCAAATATTTTTTCAGAGGTATATGCAGATAAAAATTATTTTTAATTTGCAACCTGATGGAGGTCAGTATAGATGGACTAATAGAGAAAGTCCCACACACTGCTAGAAGGCCAAATATTTTTTCAGATCTAGATGCAGATAAAAATTATTTTTAATTTGCAACCTGATGGAGGTCAGTATAGATGGACTAATAGAGAAAGTCCCACACACTGCTAGAAGGCCAAATATTTTTTCAGAGCTAGATGCAGAAAAAAATTATATTCAGTTTGCAACCTGATGGAGGTCAGTATAGATGGACTAATAGAACAAGTCCCACACACTGCTAGAAGCCCAAATATTTTTTCAGAGCTAGATGCAGAAAAAAATTATATTCAATTTGCAACCTGATGGAGGTCAGTATAGATGGACTAATAGAATGATGCTATGCCCAAAAGATTTTACTTCACTAGGTGCAGTAAAAAAATTGGTATTCTATACACAGGTGGTATATCTTGCAACACAGATAGGCTACTCCACTGACTAACACACTCTGCAATAGGCCAAAAAGGATTAGCTTTGCTAGATTCAGCCAAATGCTGTGAAAAAAACTTGCACAGCACTGGCACAGACCTGCCTGGCAAAAACTGATAGGAACTGATGTAACCTAGTCCTGAAAAGGACTGCAATTACAATTAGTCTTTACTCCCACAATCAATCTATTTAAGAGCACAAACCTGCCTGATAAAAGTTGTAGGAAATGCTGTAACCTAGTCCTTAAAAGGACTGCAATCACAACTATTCCAAACTCCCAAGCTATCTGTAGATTTGTGCGAAAATTGGCTTGAAATTAACAAGGTATAGCGCACACAGCAACAGCGGTGCCGTCTAACACGCAGCTGCAGCAGTGAGAAAATGGTGGCGACGGGGAAAATGGCTTGGTCTTATAGGGCAAGGACATGTGACATACACTGCCAATGACACATGCCCTTGCTTGTGTGAAAAACAGCAGTTCGCTCCGTGTGTGCGCTGCTGATAGGCTGACAGACTGCACCTCCCCACTGCAAATGCGGGAAAGAGAAAAAAAAATGGAGATCTTCATTATTCCTGCAGAGATCCATCCCCTACCCCTCCCCCCACCCCGCTGTACACTCAAACTGCGTATTAACATTAATTTTCATCATTACTGAGAAAAAATCCAGTTATGATTTTGGTGCACGAACAGTTATCGAACATAACCTCGAACAGCCGAATTTTTCTCAAATCGTTCGTGTTCGCCGAACGGCTCGAACACCGCCCAAAACAGCTCGAATTTGAGATTGGCGAACAGTTCGAGTAGAACAACGCTCATCTCTAGTGTCAACCTTCTGCTTGAAGAATGAGGCAAAGTCTTCGGCTGAAATAAGAGGAGAGGGAGGAGGCACTGGGGGACGGAGGAGAGAATTGAAGGTGTTGAATAGTTGTTTGGGGTTGTGAGACAGGGAGGATATGAGGGATGCGAAGTATGTTTGTTTTGCGAAGTATTATCTTCAGCATGCTCGGGCTTTAAGTTTTTGACTTGCCCCCCTGGGCCGTGGGGTACCCAGAACCGGGCCTTCTGGTGTACGCTGCTGATGGGGGTAGTAGTGGCAACCCGATCCCGTGGCTCAGGGTGGTGAGACCAAAAGGTGGCAGTCTATTTATCAGTGTTTTGAATGTTCAACTACGCCACCCATTGATTGCGGTCAGAGATAACCGCCGCTGCGAGGCAGACCGCTACGGCTGGTGTTGGTGTGCAGCACAGGGATAGGATTACTCCCCACGGGAAGAGTGTAACCTCAGGGCAGTGTAGGTGGATGCTGGGGGTGATGGTGCAGGCGCAGCAAAGATCACACTGAGTCCAAGGGTGCAGTCCAGGGTTTTTACTCACAGTTGTTATCCAAGTCACTTCTGTCAGCAATGACTGCCCAAGTTGTGCTGCGTCCACCAGGTGAGGAGCTCGGTCAACCCCCAGGCAATTCAGGAGTATGGCACAGGACCCCCTTCTGTCCTTTCTCTGGCCTCTCGTGCCCCACCAGTGACCAAACTTCTGTCCAGCTACCGCGGACCGTGTCGGGTAAGCGTTGGCCTCCGCTTCCCGCTATCCTATATGGCGCCTTCCTAGCAGGTTTGGCGGGGGGTCGCACCAATAAATGATCACGACCTCCGGTTCTTGGCTGAGGGATGATTTACCTCCACCAACTTGGGAATCCGGTACCCTTCCACAGCCTGACCCTTCACCCGATATAACGCGGGTTTGCAACGGTTGCTGTCTGTTCTGCTCTCTTAGGGTCCCTTCTGCCTTCTTGTTTCTGGAGCCTTTCTACTCCTCTGTCTCTTCTCCTTCCTTCCTTCTCCTTCTTCTCTTCTCCTCTCTGGCCCCGACCTTCTCTCTAGGCCTGCCTCGTGGAGCTGAGCTCAGGCTGAGCCGCGGCTCCCTGTCAGCTCTGACTGAACTACTCTCTACTCCTTTTCTCTCTACTCTCAACAAGATGGCTCCCACCTTTTATCTGCTTCTCTGTGTCTGAGCTCAGGTGACCTGCACCCAATGAGCTCCTTCCTATGCTCCAGAAACTGTCTCCTTTTGCTCCCACACCACTGGGCTCTCTCCTCCCTCCCCACTCCAGCCAGGGACATGGTCAGTTGTGCCTGCAATATGGGAGCACCGGCGAGCTGTCCCCCGGAAATGGGGAGTGTATGTGTGTGCAACTAACTGAGCCCTGGTCCACACTCCATCTGTTAGAACCTTGCTCTTAGGTTTTTTCCTTTGCTGGTCACATGACCTTGTTGGCCTATTTAATCCTGCTCCGCCCTTCTGGCTTTGCTGGACTTCATTGTATAGCTACTTTCTAGCTAGCCTGTGCTCTGTATCTAACTCTGTTAGTTTGCTTGGTCTACGGACCTCTATGTTCTATATATTTTGTTTGTTCGTCTGTCTGCTACTATTTCTGTTAGGAGGTGTCCCATTTTCCTCCCAGTCCTTAGTACTTGTAGGGATTCCTTCCCCACATCTATAGGTCTCCGTACAGACTAGCTTAGGACTTTAGCAGGTCTGATCGCAGGATCAGGTTCCCTGTTACATCGTAGGGATTCAGCTGAGTTCTATCGTAGGGACAGATCTCCTCTCTTTCCTTAGCTCTGGTAGCAGAACATAACAGTAAGTCCAGCCTGCAAATTCTCTAAGGAAAGATTTTTCTGTTCCATCATGGTGTCGGTTCAGGATTTGGCTCATCGCCTGCAGGGACTCTCTCTGGAGGTGGCCGAGCTCCGTCAGCACGTGAGTAACTGTCCTGGAGCACATTTCTTGGAGCCTAAGGTATGTTTGCCGGATTTATTTTTTGGTGAACACCGAGAATTTTTTTCATTTAAAAATGCTTGCTTATTGTATTTTCGTTTGAGACCCAAGTCCTCTGGGGATGAATCCCAGCGCATAGGGTTCATAATGTCACTTTTGCGCAAAGAGCCTCAGGAGTGGGCCTTTTCTTTGCAACCTAGTGATACATGCTTCAGATCAGTGGATAGTTTTTTTTCTGCTTTGGGACTATTATATGATGATCCTGACCGTGTCGCATCAGCTGAGACTGAGTTGAGACGTTTGAAACAGGGATCAGTTAATGTGGAAAAATATTGTACTCATTTCCGTCGTTGGTCTACTCAAACAGGGTGGAACGATTCTGCTCTGAAAAGTCTATTTCTTGCTGGGCTCAATGAAAGGGTTAAAGACCTGCTAATTGCTTATCCTACACCTGAAGATTTGCAACAGGCTATGCAATTAGCTATACGGGTGGATAGGAGACTGCGTGCAAGGGTTAATGAGAGCAAATCCTCTGCTATGTCAGTTTCTGGTTATGAGAATGTGTGTACTAACAGTGGTGAACCGATGGAGATTGGATCGGTGGCACCTCGCTCTCAAGAAAAAGACCGTAGATTTTCTGAAGGCTTGTGTTTCTATTGCGGAAAATCTGGTCATTTGATTAAAGGCTGTGAGCTTCGTATGAAGAAAGAAAAAAAAATGGTCAGTCATGCCCGTATTGCCTGTTTAAATTCCAAGGGTGTATTTTTAGCTGCTTCCACGATTGCTCAGAAAAAATTAATGGAATTTCGGGTGTTTGTTGATTGTGGGTCTACTCTGAATGTAATTGATGGGGGATTCTTGGAAAGACTCAATTTAAAACCCGAACCTTTATCATCCCCCATTGCTGTGGTTTCTGTGGATGGTTCCCCTTTGAAGAATATTACTCTCAAGGTCTGTGAATTTCCTCTCACTATTAATGGTGTTCACCATGAGAAATTGAATTTGGTGGTTTTGAATAACTTGCCTTCTACAGTAATATTGGGATTGCCCTGGTTAAAATTTCACAATCCTGTACTGGATTGGTCTACCAGTGAAATTAAATCCTGGAGCCATAAATGTTATGACAAGTGTTGTAACGGGCGTATTGCAGCTTTGGATAGGGGAGAATTGCCTGTTCCTATTCAGGATTTTTGGAGAGTTTTTTCTGAGAAGGAATCGCAGGTTTTGCCTCCCCATAGAGACTGTGATTGTTCTATTGAATTTGTCCCTGGAGCGACTCTTCCTAAAAGTCGTTTATTTAACCTTACTATTCCTGAGAGGAAGGCTTTGGAGGAATACAAGTTTGGCCGCCGGTCACATTAGGCCCTCTAAGTCTCCTGTGGCGGTTGGATTTTTTTTTGTAAAAAAAAAGGACGGCGGTTTACGTCCTTGTCTGGATTTTCGTGAGATTAACAAAATTACTGTACGCAATCCTTACCCACTGCCATTGATTCCTGATCTGTTTAACCAGTTAATGGGGGCCAAGTGGTTCTCTAAAATTGACCTTAAGGGGGCATACAATCTGTTGCGCATGAAGGAGGGTGACGAATGGAAGACTGCTTTTAACACTCCTGTGGGTCATTTTGAGAATCTGGTTATGCCTTTTGGTCTTACTAATGCTCCTGCATTTTTTCAGAATCTTATTAATGACATCCTTAGACCTTTGATCAGCAAAAATGTGGTTGTGTATTTGGATGACATTTTGATTTATTCGCCGGATCTGGAGTCTCATTGGCGGAGCGTACGTGAGGTATTACATTTATTAATGGACAATTCGCTTTTTGCTAAGCTGGAGAAATGTGAGTTCGCTGTACAGAGAATTAGTTTTTTGGGTTACATTATCTCCAGCGAAGGTTTTGAGATGGACCCGGTTAAAGTTCAAGCTGTACAGGAATGGCCTAGGCCTATTGGTTTGAAATCGATACAGAGGTTTTTAGGTTTCGCCAATTATTACAGAAAATTCATAAAAAAAATTTCTACTATTGTCAAACCTCTGACTGATCTCACCAGGAAAGGTGCTGATGCGGTTCAGTGGACTTCTGAGGCCATTGAAGCTTTTGTGTATCTCAAGGAGAGGTTCACCTCTGCTCCCATCCTTATGCAGCCTGATGTGACTAAGCCGTTTTTGGTTGAGGTTGATGCTTCCTCTGTGGGGTTTGGCGCAGTATTGTCTCAGGATAACGGGGATGGATTACATCCCTGTGCCTTTTTTTCAAAAAAATTTTCGGAGACTGAACTGAATTACGATATTGGTAATCGGGAATTATTGGCTATTAAACTCGCATTTGAACACTGGCGCCACTTCTTGGAAGGTGCGGAATTTCCCGTTCAGGTTCTTACGGATCATAAAAATCTGATATATCTTGATGCTGCCAAGCGCCTGAATGCCCGTCAGGCTAGGTGGGCACTGTTTTTCTCGCGGTTTAATTTCTCCGTTACTTACATCCCTGGTACTAAGAATGTTAAGGCGGATGACTTGTCTCGCAGTTTTTCTCCCATAGTCGGTGCTGAGAAAGAGGAGAACATTTTACAAGAAGGTGTTGTGATAGCTGCTTTGGACCCCGTTTTGGAAGATGAGATTCTTAAAGCACAGGAGAATGCCCCATCTAACACTCCTCATGGGAGGTTGTTTGTGCCTGGGACCTTTAGGAGAGATTTGTTTGTTGAGTGTCACGAATCTCGGTTGGCAGGTCATCCCGGAATCTCTGAGACCAAGAGACTGGTGGGTCGCAGTTTTTGGTGGCCTGGATGGCAGAAGGAAGTCATTAAGTGGGTGCGTCAATGTACTATATGTGCTAGATCTAAGTCCTCACATACTCCTGCTGCGGGGTTGCTTTGTCCTTTGGAGGTTCCCAGTGCTCCTTGGACACATTTGGCTATGGACTTTATAACTGACCTTCCCCCCTCTGAGGGTTTTACTGTCATCTGGGTGGTCGTGGACCGTTTTAGCAAGATGTGTCACTTGGTTCCCTTCGTCAAACTGCCCTGCGCTAAAACTCTCGCTAAGGCCTTTGTCAAGGAAATTGTCAGACTTCATGGCGTTCCTACTGACATTGTTTCTGATAGGGGTCCTCAGTTCGTGGCTCGTTTTTGGCGTGCCTTTTGTGACAGGTTGGGAGTTCATTTGTCGTTCTCGTCCGGATATCATCCTGAATCTAATGGCCAGACAGAAAGGAAAAACCAGGATGTTGAGCAGTTCTTGCGTTGTTTTGTGGCAGACAATCAAGAGGGGTGGTCTGAGTTTCTGCCACTTGCTGAATTTGCTCTGAACAATCATACATCTTCTTCTGCTGGTTGTTCGCCTTTTTTTTGTTGTTCTGGGAGACATCCGTCGTTTGGGTCGTTCTCCAAGTTGGGATCTGCCGTGACTGAGGAGGAGAATTTTTCCGGTGATTTGGAGAGAGTTTGGACGGATGTGCGTGGTAATCTTCAGGAGGCCAACAGAAAATCTAAAGACTACTTTGATAGGAAACGACAGGAGGTTTTGTTCGCTGTTGGTGACATGGTTTGGTTGTCCTCTAGGAATCTGCGGTTGAGGATTCCTTCTAAGAAATTGGGTCCCAAGTTTGTAGGGCCCTTTAAGGTGCTTCAGGTTGTCAACCAATCTGCTGTTAGGTTGGAGGTTCCTACCTCCTGGAGAATTAATCCGGTATTTCATGTCTCTCTGTTAAAAAAAGCTGTTGTGTCGGATGGTGACGCCTCTGCCTCTGTTCCTCCGGTGGTGGAGGATGGGGAATATGAAATTTCTCGCATCCTTAACTCTAGACGGTATAGAGGTAGTTTGCAGTATCTTGTGGCCTGGAAAGGTTTCGGACCCGAGGATAACTCTTGGGTGAGGTCAGATGATGTTTCCGCGTCCAGACTTATCAGAGCGTTTCAGAGGAGATTTCCTGATAAGCCTGGTCCTAGGGGATCCGGAGGATCCTCTTAGAAGGGGGGGTACTGTTAGAACCTTGCTCTTAGGTTTTTTCCTTTGCTGGTCACATGACCTTGTTGGCCTATTTAATCCTGCTCCGCCCTTCTGGCTTTGCTGGACTTCATTGTATAACTACTTTCTAGCTAGCCTGTGCTCTGTATCTAACTCTGTTAGTTTGCTTGGTCTATGGACCTCTATGTTCTATATATTTTGTTTGTTCGTCTGTCTGCTACTATTTCTGTTAGGAGGTGTCCCATTTTCCTCCCAGTCCTTAGTACTTGTAGGGATTCCTTCCCCACATCTATAGGTCTCCGTACAGACTAGCTTAGGACTTTAGCAGGTCTGATCGCAGGATCAGGTTCCATGTTACATCGTAGGGATTCAGCTGAGTTCTATCGTAGGGACAGATCTCCTCTCTTTCCTTAGCACTGGTAGCAGAACATAACACCATCCTTACCTGGAAGTGGAATATCACACCTCTAGTTGAGGTGCAATACCCCTGAAGCAACTGAACCCTCGGGGCGCTACATTTCCGTAGCTCCGTGAACATGATTTGCGACTGTTTGACAGCTTTAATACATGTGTGGAATGCTGGAAAAACAGGCATTCCTCACATGTATTAAAGCTGTCAAACAGTCGCAAATCACGTTCCCGGAGTGACGAAAACTTAAAGCCCGAGCACACTGAAGATAATAGGTGCTCACCTGAGCATGCTCGTAAATCTCGAGCAATGAGCATGCTCGATCATCACTACTTGCTATGTGTAGCACAAGTGATCAGACGATGGCAGCTTCAACTCTCCCATGGAGGCTATTGAAGCAGGTAAAAAGTAAAAAAAATGTTTTTAAAAATATTTAAAAATGTAACAGTTCAAATCACCCTCCTTTTGCCCCATTCAAAATAAAACAATTAAAAATAAAAAATACACATACTTGGTATCGGCGAGTTCAGAATCACCCGATCTGTCAAAATATAAAGAGAATTAATCAGATCGGTAATGAGGAAAAAAAACAAAACTGTAGAATTTTGGTTGCTGCAACATTGCAATAAAACAAAATAACGGGCAATAAAACATCGTATCTATCCCAAAATGGCATCAATAAAAACGTCAACTCAGCGCGCAAGAAATAAGCCCTCACCCGGCCCCAGATCCCAAAAAAGGAGATTCCATGGGTCTTGGAAAATGGCTCCATCATTTTTTTTTTTACAAACTTTGGAATTTTTTTTCACCACTTAAATAAAAAAGAACCTATACATGTTTGGTGTCTACAAACTCGTAATGACACGGAGAATCATAATGGCAGGTCACTTTTAGCATTTACTGAATATGTTAAAAAAAACAATTGTCAAATTGCACTTTTTGCAATTTCACCACACTTGGAATTTTTTTCCCGTTTTCCAGTACACAATATGGTAAAATCAATGGCGTCATTCAAAAGTACAACTCGTCTGCGAGAAACAAGCCCTCACACGGCCATATTGACTGAAAAAAAAAAGTTATGGCTCTGGGTAGAAGGGGATCAAAAAATGAAAATGCAAAAACAAAAAATCCCAGGATGGTAAAGGGGTTAAATGAGCAATGTATATATGTGATTTGTTTTTTGAAATCTATGTCTTAATCCACAGTTTTTAATACACCGTATTTTACAGACCATAAGGTTTTAGAGGAGGAAAATAGAAAAAAAATGTGAAGAAAAAAATGTCATGCCGCATTGTTATGGGGAAGGGTCTCCTGCTGGCACTGTTTATGGCCCCCACACGCCGATGTCAGCTGCCGGAATATTCACTGCTCCCCATGCCCGGGGGTGTGGAGAAAGTTTTAAGAAAATTATACAAACAACCTTTTCACCTATCTAGATTAGTGCCCTTATGGGAAAATCCTAGATTTATTCAGGGTAAACAGAACAAGCTTTGCAAGCAATGGAACCAGAAAGGGATTTATTAAATGTTAATGAAGGAAGGCTGCTCACCTGGCAGGAATTCTCAGGGATGTATGATATGGGAGATCATCAATGTCTACAGTACCACCAAACAGTTACTTTCCACAGCTCTATGGTGAGAGATTTCGGGAAGGTGGAAAGGAGGGGTGATTTTGACATATTGATGTGGTCTAGCTCATGGGTAAATTCCCTATCCACAATATACAAAAGGATTAGGAGACAAATTCTGCACACTGTGGTACCTGATTTATTTATCCATTGGAGTATAGCGCTAAATGACACTTAGAGAGATGGTAAACTTTTGACGGGCTTGGATAAAGTAAAAATAGCAATGAACAATGGAGAGAAATGCAGAACAAACTGATTCATAATGCCATTTATGCTTTCAATTTTTCCTACAAAGATGCTTCATCACATTATTTATGAAAATGCCCAAAATGTAACCTAAAACCAATTTGTTTGATAGCATCAGACGATGCCCTTCCACCCAAATGGTGTGGGAAGAGACCCTTCTCTATTTAGATAATGTTTGGAGAATTAAAGTCCCACAGTCTCCTCGGGCATGTTTATTTCATCATATTGTAACAGAACATCGGGAGGATGGGGACAGAGTTCTGTCTATACAGATAATACATGTAGTTCTATTGGTGGTTAAAAAATGTATACTTAGATATGGGTTGAAGAAAGAGACACCTCAATTATCTGAAATAATCAAAACTCTGAAAACCTTATTAGTTTATGACAAACTTGAGTCAGAAAAACAAAAAGAAAAGTCGACGACAGAGTTTTTTCACAAACTGAGATCTTTTAATGAATATAGCAATACACAATCTGATATGTCACAGCTGATGAAAGTATTCTGACACACATCCTGGTATCATACGGGGGAACATAGGGGTACAACAGGGTTACTTAAAGTCTAATGGATTCACTTATTTTTACATCTATTCATATAAGGATTTTGGAAAAGTATTTTTTTGCTGTTTTGCATGCGGAGTTAAAAATTGAATCTGTTAAAATTGTGGAAAAAAAATGATTGGATGGATTTCACACTTATTTATAAAGATGTGGTCTGTGTTGGTAAATGTCATGGAGATTCTAGGATTATAACCCGATTTGTTTGTCTATTTTGTCTCATTAAATAAAGTTTGTTTAAAAAAAATAGATGAGAACACTAGATTCCATCATGACATCATAATTAACCATCACTACTTACAGAAGTGTTTACACCCATATAGTCACTTTGACATTCCGGTGTCATTGCTGTCAGTGAGAAGCTACATAGCTAATCATATACTGATTGCGCTTGGATTTACTTTGGATTTACTTGAAATGTCTGAAATTCCTTCAGACAGACTTCAGGTGTTAGCACTGCTCCAGGGGATTCTTACCACCTACGCCCCTGACATTGTGCTACCACTACCCGATGGCGTCCTCAGCTTCACTTACCGGCTGGTTATGAAGCTTGTGATAGACTGCCTGACCAAATACCACAAAGGTCGTATTAGCTCAGAATATCTTGAGCATTTACAGCAAAACATCTGGACACTCGTACAGCAGGTAAATAGCAGGCAATCTGCACAAATCTTATAATAATAATAATAATAATAATAATAGAATATGGTAAGGGATTACAAGTTTAAGTTTAACCTGTTCCAAATACTAAGATAAGAATAGCCGGGGCCAAAAATGGGGCATACAGGCTACATGACAAGGGAAATTGAGGTATCTAAAGGGTTAATTGAAATAGGGACAGGAAGGTTGTTACCGTGGGGTGAATGGGATTGGTTAACCTTGTAAGGACCAGGAAATTTGACATTTTTTGCTGTCATTTTTTCATCACTTTCTTTAAAGAGCCATAACTTTCTTATTTTTCTGTTGGCGTTTGTGAGAAGAGTTGTAGCTTTGAGTGGCTCCATTCTTTTTACCATAAAATATACAGTAGTTTTTTGGGGGTTTTGTTTTTACGGCGTTTGTTATGCATTAAAAATGACCTGGAAATATGATTTTCCACGTCATTTCGATTAAGGCGATACCGAATATGCAAAGAAAATTCAGAATATTGCGAAAACATTTTTTTGCTTTGAGTCGCTAAATTCTGAGAACCATAACAATTCTTATTTTTCTGTTGATGGGGCCCAGTGAAGACTTGTTTTTTTACGCTGTAAGATATGGAGGAGAGGAAGAAGGATTTAAAAGGCGGTGCTTGATAAATAGAGGGTTTGGGGAGATGTGATTTTTAATTGTCACAGGCCGATTTACACAAGTCGTAAGCAGTCATGTGTCTTACTTACATGCCTTAGGTGTGGAGGGTGGATGTGGAGATATAAAGGGAACCTGTCGCCTAAAATAATGCTATTAACCTGCACCTCAATTTGCAGGTTAATAGCGTTCTGACACCATGCAGCCGCCACACTGAAATAAACTGTATCTCCCCTGGCAGCCTCGCTCTTTCAGTCATATCGGTGGCGCCGGCAAGCTTTCAGTCACCGTTCTCTGCATAGTGAGCGGCGGCTGTAACCGCACCCGGCACTGACTGACAGCCGGTGCTAATATGGCCGCACAATGTCAGAATGCTACTAACCTGCATATCAACTCCATATCTGCAGGTTAATAGCATTACTTTACATGACAGGTTCCCTTTAGAGGTTTACAAATGACCGGATCCCTCGTCAGCTGTCATGTAGTATTTGTAGTGCCAATATCAGGAGTAACACGGCGACATAAATGGCATCCTCCATTCTGCACTTTCTCTCATGATTTTCCTTTCTTGTTTATTTCCATCTCTATAGGCTGAAGAAAAATCCCATAGTGGAGAATTGGCCTTTATTAAACAACTGGCCCAGAATGTCCTGCTTGTACTGGAGTATCCGGCCTACTCCCTGGAGCGCCTGGTAAGGAGCCATCGTCTTCTACATCTCATGTCCTTGTTGTCTGATCTTCTCCAGATTACCGTCATATAGCAGAAGCTCAGATTTATGGTGGTAGAGGCCTCCCTGTCCGCTCCAGGCAGACACAGGACATTTTATGCCCGCCTGTCTCTGCGGCTCCATCATATGTGAGGACAGTCTGTACTCAGCGGTGCGGAGTTAGTATTTCCGCTTCTGTCTCTCTCGATCATCACAATCTTCCTTCTTATAAATGCTGCAGTCCTGATAGAAGATATTGTAGATCAGTTGTAGATACAAGTCCCTTATACAACCCCTGGCAAAAATTATGGAATCACCGGGCTCGGAGGATGTTCATTCAGTTGTTTCATGTTGTTGAAAAAAAAGCAGATCACAGACATGGCACAAAACTAAAGTCATTTCAAATGGCAACTTTAGGGCTTTAAGATACACTAAAAGAAATCAAGATTAAAAATGTGGTACTCAGTAAGGGTAATTTTTTTCATACCAAGCAGAGGGAAAAAAATATGGAATCACTCAATTCTGAGGAAAAAATTATGGAATCATGAAAAACAAAGACACAAAAGAACACTACAATACATCACTAGTATTTCGTTGCACCACCTCTGGCTTTAATAACAGCTTGAAGTCTCTGAGGCATGGACTTAATGAGTGACAAACAGTACTCTTCATCAATCTGGCTCCAACTTTCTCTGATTGCTGTTGCCAAATCAGCTTTGCAGGTTGGAGCTTTGTCATGCACCATTTTCTTCAACTTCCACCAAAGATTTTCAATTGGATTCAGATCCGGACTATTTGCAGGCCATGACATTGACCTTATGTGTCTTCTTTCAAGGAATGTTTTCACAGTTTTTGCTCTATGGCAGGATGCATTATCATCTTGAAGAATGATGTCATCATCCCCAAACATCGTTTCAATTGATGGGATAAGAAGACTGTCCAAAATATCAATGTAAACTTGCGCATTTATTGAAGATGTAATGACAGCCATCTCCCCAGTGCCTTTACCTGACATGCAGCCTCATATCATCAATGACTGTGAAAATTTGCATGTTCTCTTCATGCAGTCATCTTTATAAATCTCATTGGAACGGCACCAAACAAAAGTTCCAGCATCATCACCTTGCCCAATGCAGATTCGCGATTCATCACTGAATATGACTTTCATCCAGTCATCCACAGTCCACAATTGCTTTTCCTTAGCCCATTGTAACCTTGTTTTTTTGTGTTTATGTGTTAATGATGGCTTATGTTTAGCTTTTCTGTATGTAAATCCCATTTCCTTTAGGCGGTTTCTTACAGTTCGGCCACAGACATTGACTCCAGTTTCCTCCAATTCATTCCTCATTTGTTTTGTTGTGCATTTCCTGTTTTGAAACCATATTGGATTAAGTTTCCGGTCTTGACGCTTTGATGTCTTCCTTGGGCAACATTGTGTGATGATTTACCTTCTTTTAAGAGTTTGATAATCCTCTAATTTGTTTCAATTGACATCTCTCGTGTTGGAGCCATGAGTCATGTCAGTCCACTTGGTGCAACAGCTCTCCAAGGTGTGATCACTCCTTTTTAGATGCAGATTAACTAGCAGATCTAATTTGATGCAGGTGTTAGATTGGAAATGAAAATTTACAGTGTGATTCCATAATTTTTTCTTCAGAATTTAGTGATTCCATAATTTTTTTCCCTCTGCTTGGTCTAAAATAAATTACCTTTACTGAGTATCTCATTTTTAATATTGATTTCTTTTAGTGTTTCTTAAAGCCCTAAAGTTGCCATTGGAAATTACTTTAGTTTTGTGCCATGTCTGTGATCTGCTTTTTTTTCAACAACATTAAACAACTGAATGAACATCCTCCGAGCCCGGTGATTCCATAATTTTTGCCAGGGGTTGTATATTAATGTGAATTTACTGGGGGAGCGGCTTTGTATAGTTCGTCCAATACTGAAATTATCCAGGAAATCCAATGATTAGTCCTTCCTGTCTATTGTATGTGGTAATGTAGTATTTGTGAAATGTTATATTAATTGTATATATTATATCCATCAGGAAACATCCGAAGGCGACTCCAAAGAGGGGCAAAACGGAAATATTGCTGACCCTGATATCAGTCAGCCGGGGCCGAACCCTGATCTGATGGAAGGTAAGCCGGTCATCTAATATTTTACATACAAATATCAAGTTATAGAGAATGACAGAGAACATGGAGATTTACTCTTCATCCAATGTATGAGGAAGCTGGTGGCTCATGAGCCCCCATGGACTATAATGAGGGGGTCACAAATGTACAAAGAAGGTCATTGGTCCCCAATCATGTAATTGTTGAGGATTCGGTCAGATCCTGAGCAATGACACGTTCATAGTACAGTATATATATATAGATATGCCATAAATATATACAGTGTGTGCAGAATATCCTTATATCTAGTATATTCCATGTACAGGGGTCTTATCATTTCCATTATTATATGGATGTGTTATATAAGTGGTGATATAGACTAATACATGTCGTCTCTTCATTATTTTATCATTATTATAGGAATAACTGTGCCGACAAATACTGATGGTGGAACATCTGAGCCACCAGAGATCATCCAGGAATCTGCCAGTGTAAGTATCATGGGACGTCTGTATATCATCAGATGACGGGTGGGAATTACACATCCCATATGACAATGGGATATCTCTGCTCTTATGTAGATCAGACCTATTATGTGTGACGGTGGTGTTATTATTCTGTCTCCTCCGTGTGATGTCCCTTATCCTCCCCTGCAGTACAATGATTTATGTGTATGGGGAATATCCACTTATAATATAATAGTGTCTGTGGGGGGTCCGGCTTTTATCACGTCCTCTACTTCGGTTGCAGTGTAATCAGGGGGGATATAATATAGACGGGAGATCTGGAGCTTTTATACTCTTGCAGCTTCGTTGTCTTAATGTCATTTCTTATTCCTTTTTAGGCCTTGATCAGATCAGTGAATCCTTGTAAGGACGACTTTAATCCTATCAAACTGATCAGCTGTGGAGGATTTGGGTGAGCTTTACTTGGTATAATATTTATTTCTCAGGGCTCCTTATAGTGATGCCTATGTCTCTATGTCCTGCCCGCGCAATGCTACCATAGAGAAATTATGGTTCCACATCACTGTCCACATCTAATTGTCTCTCTTCAGGTCAGTTAGGATGTGACGTGGAAGAGAACTTTCCATAGGTGATCATTTATGGAGTGTTATTTTATGGATTTCTAGTGATGGCCGCACATCTAGTATTAACCATTAGTACAGGAGATCACTTGATCAGGTCTATGGATGGACTGTTAGTAAGAATTCATAATAAATCATGTCTTTTCTTCCTCCTCAGATCCGTCCACCTAGTTCGCCATACAGACACAAACAAGATATGTGCTATGAAGAAAATGGACAAGCAGAACCTGAGAAAGCCAAAGACCCTTAAATGGGCCTTTCAGGAGAGGGACATCTCTACATTCGCTGATTGTCCCTTTGTGGCCTCCATGTTCTGCTCCTTTCCTACTAAATTTCATCTGTGTATGGTCATGGAGTATGCACCAGGTAGGACACATCCATTGTATTTATATCCAGCCCACGTCTGCCTAATCCTAGCACCTTATATATAACCTGAACATGTCCACATGGACGGTTACATGTCCACACCGCATTTACTATAATGTTACTAAGATGCCTTGTGTGTCCTCACTGAGCATGGCGGCATTATCTGCTACGGAGGAAAGGAAGATTTCTCTGTATTTGAACAGTTTTTATAGATGAGAAGTTTCACAGAGAAATAAATGAGAGGCTTGTAGATGAGGCCTGGCTCTGTCTCTATGTACAGGGTTCCTCTGCAGTATACGCTCTACATTACACAGTGTATCTCTATATATACCATCCTGTCCCAATATCTCCGCTTGTTTCACATTCACACTCATCATGTGTAATTTACTCTGTAACAGACCCTCACCTGTCATATTTGCTTTTTCCTGTAGGAGGAGACTGTGGCAATCTTCTACAGCACAGGGGTCCTTTACCTATCACCTTGGCCCGTCTGTACATTGCAGAAACAGTCCTTGCTGTGGAATATCTGCACAGCTATGGTGTGGTGCACAGAGACCTGAAGCCTGTAAAGTAAGTGACCCTTGAGCTATAATAAAGGGGATGAAAGTTAGTTTGTTATTCAGTCTATGGGTTATTACTTTTGGCTGACAACATCTTTTCTTTTACAGCCTCCTGATAACATCAACAGGACATATTAAAGTGACCGATTTTGGACTTTCAAAACTTGGCCTCATGAGACCAACATCAAACATCTATAAGGCTCAAACTATGGACATCACCAAAGAGTTCTGTGATAAAGAGGTCGGCTTTACTTACAGGATTTTCTACTTTACATATCTCATCTCTTTCTCCTTCTCTGATCATTTCTCATCACATTTCCACTGATGTTATTTGTCGTATGTATTGATCATCATCTCATTCTTCTGTTGTTTTCCAGACTGCTGGCACGTCTAGTTACATGGCCCCAGAAGTTATCCTAAGGAAAGGCTATGGAAGACCTGTTGACTGGTGGTCAGTAGGCATCATCCTATATGAATTTCTCTTTGGATATACACCATTTTATAGGGCTTCCCAAAAGGAGAAATTACGCAGTATCCTCAGTGGTAAGTAAAATAATCTGACTGCTTGTCATGTCGCTGTTATTTGGTTTGATTTGTTCCTTGGTTCAGTTTCTAGCTTTTTTAAGGAAAATGCTTTTTTATGTAAATAAATGAAGAGGTTTTATTTCCTGTAATATTTTCTTTTTATATCACAGATGACATTGTTTGGAGATGTAATTCCTTTCCTCCACCAAATGCTCGGGGCATCATCACTCAGCTACTCAGAAAAAATCCAGAACAAAGACTTGGGACAGGTAATATGATTATAGTATTAATAATGACTTATTACACCTCTGGGCAAATGAAGGTGTCCATGAGGATGAGCACTGAAGGTCTCTACCAACGTGTCCATTCCCCATTCTTCATGCTATAATGTTCAGTTCAGTTCCTTCATGTTGGCTCTTTTAAATCTCCAGTTCAGATTAACATAAACTGTATAGATACGGAGTAGTTTCTCTGACAATAACTGTATCAATTTTTTTCTTGTCTTCCTTTTCCAGGAGGGGCACACGAGATCAAAATTCATCCATTTCTGCGTGCCTTAAACTTTAACAACCTTCTAAGTCAGAAGCCTCTGTTCGTTCCTGATCTAAAATCAGATGAGGACACCCGCTATTTTAGCAGTAAGTAAAATGAGACGTTATCGGCAGAAAACTGCTGAGTGTCTTTTCTTTCATTATGTGTGACAATCAGTTCCCATCATAATGAGTAATAACATGGTGACTGTCTGACTGGCTCTTATACTAATAATTTCTCATAACACTTTTACTTTTCAGATCGCTCTGTGGGTTATAAATTTAGGAATTCAGATGATGGGGACACAAGTGAGGACAATGACTGTCCAGAAATCAAAAACTTTGAATCATCTTCTCAAAGGTTTTCCAAAGTAAGTATATCTAAATCATGTAGGCCAATAAAATGAATAAAACCTATGATTAGAAAAAAAGTTTCAAAATATATCTATTTATATTTTATATTTCTTTGTGTTTTTTTAGCTATATACCACCAGTACCAAGATGGTGACCATTGAAGAACCTATGTCACCTCCAGAGTGTACCCCTGAGAACAGCAAAAAACACCAAGACTTGTGAGTAGATTATTATTATTATTATGAGATTTAGCTCTGATATATGCTCAGACACGAGTAACACAAATCTAAATCCAGCATCCACCACCCCATGATAACTGATTGCTGTGGATCTGGCTTGTGATTACACAGCAATATCAGTTGATCATTGCAACGAGCCATTCATTCCCAGCTCTTTATAGGCCAATATTACTAGTTAGACTCCATTCTTGCTGGTAGAATGGGGTCCTGAGCAGAGTATCCCCTTTATGATGTCCCAAATGGCCTTACAGACAGGTGTTCTTCCTTTTTGTATTGTTTTCCCTTGTAATTTACTTGACTTTCTTCTACCAAACAGGCATAAAGAATCTCCCCCTTCCAAAACTGATGATGGTGACAATCAGTGTGTCACTGCTAAAAAGTGTGAGTCATCCTCGCCCTCATTGTCAGGTATGTACAGATTTATAGACCATCCCATTATAGGCTATGATACAAAAGTGTAATGTGAATCTGCACATGAAGGCTCAGATAATGACTTACTTTATTCCCGCTGCCCCTGAGTATTCAATTTTTTGTTTTGGTAAAATCCACCATACGGTTCCAGAGTTACTGGCAGTTTTATTTAGTGCTCATTTTTATGGTCTTTACAAGGGGGTGGTGCTAACAGGATTATCTGGGGGGGGGGATGTCTTCAGCCTCTTCTTCAGTATTATAGTGTGGTAAAGACCATAAAAATGACCACTAAATAAAAAGGCCCCTGTCTGTGGAACTGTAAGGCGGTGTGCTCACAATGCGTTTTTAATCGTTTCCGCAGCAGCAATTCCGCCGCAGAAACGCTTAAAAAACGCTTGGTAGAAGGCCTGCCATGTTCCCCAATGATAATCCGCATGTGCTGTGCACATGCTGCAGAAATTTCCGCTGCGGATTATCATTGCGGAAAAATCCGCAGCACTACCAATTATTTTGCAGAAGTCCTGCGTTTTCACCGCCATTGACTTGCATTGGAACGCATGGAATCCGCATCACTGCATCTGTACATGCGGAATCCATGTGTTTCAATGTACGGATGGTACTCCTCCAGACCCCCCCTACCATAGAACCTGTAAAAAAAAAAGAATAAAATAAAAAATAAATATGATACTTACCTTCTGATGGCCTCCGGTTCCTTGTCTCGGCTTGCCGGCAGCTCGCGGTAGACTAAAGGACCTGCGCTGACGTCATTTAGTCATGTGACGGGTCATGCGACCAATGATGTCGGCAGGTCCTTAAATCTACCGCGAGCTGCCGGCAAGCCAAGAAAAGGACTCCGGGGGCATCAGAAAGTAAGTATATTTATTTTTTACCATTCTTTCGGTCACACTATATAAATCCATGCCGGCTGCCGGTTGCATGGATTTATATAGTGTGACCAAGTTGTCAAGCACTTTCGAAGTGATGCTAAAATCGCTTGGAAAGTGCTTGACAACCCGCATGCGAAATCGCATGATCCGCATGTCCCTGGCAGGAAAAACACATGTACAATCCGCATGTACAATCCCCATGTACAATCCGCATGTACAATCCACATGTTCAATCCGCATGTACAATCCGCATGCCTTTTTTGTGCCAGGGAGATGCAGAAACGCTGAGGAAAAAATCCGGAGCATTTCTGCATCGTGGGCACATAGCCTAAGGGGGATTTTAATAAAAACCAAAAACAGAGTCCTCAGGGGAGCAGGGGAATAAAGTAAGAGTGAATTCTGGACACTTAAGACCTGGTGATGAGTCTTCTTTAAACTTACGCTTAAGTGTTATCTGACGGATTATATAAAAACACTTTGGTTGCTGCAAGTAATGTCATGTTAATAAGGGAGACACCACACGGCCGCACACAGAAAAGCTACAAGTGCATATTAACCAGTTTGAGTAACTCTATAAACATATAAAATGAATCTTTGAGGAGTTTAGAATCAACATCTTTTTCTGACTTTTTATTAGAAACTCCAGTTCAGGAGAGAAAGAAATCTGCACTAAATCTGAGAAAACAGCAAAGAACAGATAAAGTGGAAGAGGGGGAAAGTAGTAGGCGAGGTAAGTGTGACGATAACCTCCATGTTGTATGATGTCAGTGAGATAAGTCATGTGGAGCAGATGTCATCTGTCAGTGGTGGGATTGTCACATGTATGATGGCTGACAATGATCAAGCACCTCTGTATGGAGAAGATTCCTCTACCGGCCTTCCACAGAGACACCACAGTCGTGTCCTCTAATATGGAGTCCCATTACTTACATCGGTTTTCATCTTTTTTATAGGTTCTATCTTCCGCCGGATGATATCATCCTGCCGGCGTGGATTATCCAGGGCTGCTCGCACTATCAGACAAAGCTGCATTTTTGCCCACTGTCACCAGGGCACCAGAAACATCTCAAGGGCAGAAAACCCTCACATCTAGTGCCCTGAAGAAAGTACAGCACATCCACCATCAATGCTGTACCTGCATGGAAAGAGTTGTACCATCTACTGTACCTGTGGCCATCTGACCAGCGAGAAATATCTGCAAAAGTCAAAGGCCTCCAAGAACATCTTTTCAACCTTCCATTTAATTCTTAATTAAAAAAAAATAAATTGATTAATGTCCTTTTGAATTGAATTGAATATTACTGACATTTATGGCATATCAATGCTACACATGTTATATCTGTCCAATGGTTTGGACACCAAACAGAAGATTAGACAAGACTGAAACATACAGTTTGCACAGCAAGTTGTTTTTACATTGCAGTGTTTGTTCAATTAAATTTTATTGAGTGCTTTTCATAAGGGAACCAGGCAGAAACCACCTGAAATAGACATTGTGTGCACAAAAAGTGGCAACCAAGCTAGGGGGAAACATGCCCTGATCCACTGATTTTACAAGAACTCAGATACTTTTACCTTAGTAGCGCTCTATTTCAGATTCAGGCACAAGAACAAGTTGGATTCTGTGCTGTGCATCCTGGAGGTCCCAGCAGCCACAATCCACCAGAAGCGTAGCTAAGACTTCAAGCACAGGGGAGGCGAAACATCCGAGTGGGTCACTAACCGATATTACCACTATTTGGTGACCATATAGTGGTAGATAACAGCACATATTAAGACTATAGATGAGTGAGCACTAAGCTGCTCAGATGCTTGTTACTCGAACCGAACAATTCCTAATGTTCGTGTGCTCATTTCAAGTAACAAGTATAATGGAAGTCAATGAGAAATCCGAGCATTTTTCTGGAAGACCCTACAAGGAGGTCTGGGCGGCAGTGAAAATGTTCAAATGGATGGAAAAAGTGCTGAATGGAAGGAGAACAGCATGGGGAAGACCCCTGGAGGCATCTCTGACTCCCAGATCTCTGCTGAGAACAATGGTGTGACACTTTTTCTCCACTTTAAGGACTGAGAATAAAACATTCCCAATCAATGAGAAATTGCATTTAACAGGAACAAAAATGTTAAAGGGGTTGCCCAGTACTTTAGATTACCCCCACAATGTATCCCCCCTGGGCCCCTAAGGACTTTTGTAATTACCTTACGTTGCAGATAATGCCTGTGAGCGGCGCTATCACTGGCCGCTCACAGGCATCACGTGACCCCCGGCTGCAGCCGGCTCTGATATCCCCTGATGTCACGACAAGGGCTGGCAGCAGCCGGGGGTCTCTCTCTTCCACATTCCACGGTGAATGCCAGGCTGTATTCGGGGTTACCCCCCGCGTCACACCCGGCATCCATCTCACGCTCTCCCTCTCCCCATTCATTGGGAACGCACGGGGTGAATGCTGGGTGTGACGCGGGGGGTGATCGCGCCCACAATCCAGCTGTCACGCCTCACTTGTCGTGACGTCAGCGCGGGGTCACGTGATGCCTGTGAGCGGCGCTATCCTTGGCTGCAACGTAAGCTAATTACAAAAATTCTTAGGGGCCCCATGGGGATACATTGGAGGGGTAATCTAAAGTACTGGACAACTTCTTTAAGAATCATTTTTTTCCTGTATAATGACTTAAACCAAAATTTTATTTTTGATTAACAAATAGATAATTTCAGTGTAATTTATGAAGGAAAAAAAGAACTGCCAAAAATTAGGGATTCTGATACATCCTGTATTAGAATAAAGGAGGGTCTCATGCACATTCTGGTCAATTTGACATATAGTAGTACTTCTAGACTCATAAAGGCTATGCACTAAGTGCAAATCCTGCCAAAAAATGCAAGTAGGGTCATCCATACACCATGGAAGGCACCAACTGTAGTGCCTCATTCAAATATTGTGAACAAAGTATACACTGTGTGCAGAATTATTAGGCAAGTTGTATTTTAGAGGATTATTTTTATTATTGATCAACAACTATGTTCTCAATCAACCCAAAAGACTCTTAAATATCCAAGCTTAATATTTTTGGAAGTTGGAGTGGGGTGTTTTTAGATTTGGCTATCTTAGGAGGATATCTGTTTGTGCAGGTAACTATTACTGTGCAGAATTATTAGGCAACTTATTAAAAACCAAATATAATCCCATGTCACTTGTTTATTTTCACCAGGTAAACCAATATCAGTGCACAAAATACAGAAATAAACATTTCTGACATGCTAAAACAAAAACCAAAAAAATTAGTGATCAATATAGCCGCCTTTCTTTATGATGACACTCAACAGGCTTCCATCCACAGATTGTGGCCAACACACTTTCTGCAACCCTGTTGGCTATTTGACATGTAACGCTTGATTGTTCGGTGATCACGCTTCAAAAGTTTGGAAATTTCAAGACTGCTGCATCCCTCTGCAAGACATCTCACAATTTTGGACTTTTCAGAGCCCGTCAAACCTCTCTTTTGACCCATTTTGCCAAAGGAAAGGAAGTTGCCTAATAATTAAGCACACCTTCTATAGGGTGTTGATGTCATTAGTCAACACCCCGCCTCATAACAGAGATGCACATCACCAGATTTACTTAATTGGTAGTTGGCTCTCAAGCCTATGCAGCTTGGAGTAGGACAACATGTATAAAAAGTATCATGTGATCAAAATACTCATTTGCCTAATAATTCTGCACACAGTGTAGTTGTGGTACACCTACAATAGTGTTCAAACTAATAGCAGTGGGTTAAATAACATGAGTTAAGCACAAAACCTTTATACTAGTTTTTATTTCCATGCATTGGGAACATTGCACACTGTTTTCTAATTCTAAACATGAAGAGAAATGTATATAATTTTTAACTATTTTACAGAAAATAGCAAAAAATGAACAATGGGCTGTTCTAAAAAAATAGCAGTGTCTGCATTTGTCTTTACAAACTCAAAATATGTACTCTTTTTTAGGATTTGGCATTCCTGTGAATCATTAACCTAATACTTAGTTGTATACTCAGTTTTTTAGAACTGCTTCACATGTATGTTGCATAGAGTCAACCAACTTCTGGCACCTGTGAACTGTTATTCCAGCCCAGGATGCTTTGACTACATCCCACAATTTTTTGGCATCTGTTGGCTTTGCCTCAGAAACAGTATTTTTGATGTCACCCCACAAGTGTTCTATCGGATTAAGATCCGGTCATTGGGCTGGTCACTCCATAACCTCAATTATGTTGGACTGCAACCAATAATTTGATCGTTTACTGGTGTGTTTAGGGTAGTTGTCTTGTTGAAACACCCATTTCAAGGGCATATCCTCTTCAGCGTAAGGCAACATGACCTCTTCAAGTATTTTAATATATGCAAACTGGTCCATAATCTCTGGTATGCGGTAGATAGGTCCGGCACCATAGTAAGAGAAACGTGCCCATATCATGATGCTTGCTCCACCATGCTTCACTGTCTTCAGAGTGTACTGTGGCTTGAATGCAGAGTTTAGGGGTCATCTGACAAACTGTCTGTGGCGCTTGGACCCAAAAATAACAATTTTACTTTCATCAGTCCACAAAATGTTTCTCCACTTTTCTTTAGGCCAGTTGATGTGTTCTTTGACAAATTGTATCCGCTTCAGTACATGTCTTTTTTTAACAGTGGGACTTTGCGGGGACTTCTTGCTAAGAGATTAGCTTCACACAGGCATCTTCTGTCACAGTACTCACAGGTAACTTGAGACTGTCTTTGATCATCCTGGAGCTGATCATTGGCTGAACCTTTTCCATTCTGGATAATCTTCGATCCATTCGAATGGTATTCCTCTGTTTTTTTCCACGTCTCTCTGGTTTCACTTTCCATTTTAAAGCATTGGAGATCATTATAGCTGAACAGCCTATCATAGTCTGCACTTCTATATAAGTTTTACCCTCTCCAAACAACTTTTTAATCAAAGTACGCTGTTCTTCTGAACAATGTCTCGAATGACCCATATTTCTCAGGCTTTCAAGGAGAAATGCATGTACAACATGTGCTGGCTTCATCCTTAAATAAGGGCCACCTGATTCACACCTGTGTCTTCACAGAATGATTGACCTCACTATTGAATTCCACACTGCTATTATTTTGAACACATCCCCTAACAATTAATTATTCGAATACACAGACTCATAAACATGCAGATCATGAATGCGGAGTTTGTTGGTTTTCTTAGAATCTACTGCACCAACTGGTAAATTGTTTGTCATGTGGTGGTAATATAATATATACCAAAAACAGTGATTAATCTCGTTAGTCATATTGGACTGCTATTATTTGGAATACTACTGTACATACTATGCACCTCCACTATGGCATCCATGCAGCAAAAAGGAGTCAAACAATTCTCCTGTGACTTTTCACACACAACACTAACAAGAATGGCAAATGCCTGAAGTGAATCGACCAACGTTTGTGGTATCAGATGCCTCTTACGCTTTTTCTCTTCCTCTTTTGTGTTGTCATGAGGGAGAAGAGAAAATATCCTGGCATAATGATCCCGCGAATACAGCACATAGCCTATCTAAACATTGTACACTTTTCCATCCTAATCACAACAATCCAATATCCATAACACCCACATATATACCAGAACTTACACAAAACAGATTTAATTCACGCAAAAGAAAAGAAATCTTTTGGATATATAAATTACAAACCATTTGTTCTCTTGGTTTAAATGAAATGACGAAGAAGACCCTATGTTGATAGAAGATGTACAACAATTAACCTCAAGGGACTCTTCAGGATGGACATAATTGTTTCTTTTATTGGAAAAAAAACCTCTCTCCTGAACTGCCCTATTGTGGCCTGTTACGTCATCTACTGGTGGAATACTGAACTGCACCTCATTCATGTGTTTTACTAGAAATTAACAAGGTAATATTAGTAACAGTAACCCCTTTGCGACTTCTCTTTATGACCTCCCCCTCTTTGATGTGGGCTCCGGCGCTGAGCCCGCATCGTTTCAGGCACATGACAGCTGATTTGATCAGATGTGCCCCTAACAGCCACAAGTGGAATTACCCCTGCCACGTGATCGCGAGGTGCTAATTGGTTGACATGACAACCCGGGGTCTCCAGGAGACCCCTGTGGTTGTCATTGTCGACCTGCTATGAGCGTCGCCCTGCGGTCGGTGTTCATAGCAGATGAGCATTTCTGCTACACATAGCAGGGCTGAAGACTTGCTATTAGTGATGATTGAGCATGCTCATTGCTCAAGATTTACGAACATGCTCAGGCGAGCACCTATTATTATTATTATTTATTATTATAGCGCCATTTATTCCATGGCGCTTTACATGTGAAAAGGGGTATACATAGCTAAAACAAGTACAATAATCTTGAACACAATGTGACAGCGACTGGTACAGGAGGAGCGAGGATCCTGCCCGCGAGGGCTCACAATCTACAAGGGATGGGTGAGGATACATTAGGTGAGGGTGGAGCTGGTCATGCGGCGGTGGTTACTGCAGGTTGTAGGCTTGTGGGAAGAGGTGGGTCTTCAGGCTCCTTTTGAAGGTTTCCACGGTCGACGAGAGTCTGATGTGTTGGGGTAGAGAGTTCCAGAGTAGGGGGGAAGCACGGGAGAAATCTTGTATGCGATTGTGGGAGGAGGAGATAAGAGGGGAGTAGAGAAGGAGATCTTGTGAGGATCGGAGGTTGCGTGCGGGTATGTAACGGGAGACTAGGTCAGAGATATATGGAGGAGACAGGTTGTGAATGGCTTTGTATGCCATGGTTAGGGTTTTGAACTGGAGTCTCTGGGCAATGGGGAACCAGTGAAGAGATTGACAGAGAGGAGAGGCCGGGGAATAGCGGGGGGACAGGTAGATTAGTCAGGCAGCAGAGTTTAGGATAGATTGGAGGGGTGCAAGAGTGGTAGAAGGGAGGTCACAGAGCAGGAGGTTGCAGTAGTCGAGGCGGGAGATGATGAGGGCGTGCACTAGTGTTTTTGCAGATTCATGGTTGAGGAATGTGAAGATCCGGGAGCTATTCTTGAGTTGGAGTCAGCAGGAAGTGGAAAGGGCTTGGATATGTGGTTTGAAGAAGAGATCAGAGTCCAGGGTTACTCCAAGGCAGCGAGCTTGAGGGACTGGGGAGAGTGGACAGCCATTGACATTGATAGATAGGTCAGTTGGGGGGGTGAATGGGATGGCGGAAAGATGATGAATTCTGTTTTGTCCATGTTAAGCTTTAGAAATCTAGCAGAGAAGAAGGATGAAATAGCAGACAGACATTGTGGGATTTTGGTTAGTAGGGAGGAGATATCGGGTCCAGAGAGGTAGATCTGTGTGTTATCAGCATAGAGGTGATAATGAAAGCCATGGGACTCTATGAGCTGTCCCAGGCCTAAGGTGTAGATGGAGAAGAGCAGAGGTCCTAGGACTGAACCTTGGGGGACACAGACAGATAGGGGGCTAGATGAGGAGGTGGTGCATGAGTGGGAGAGACTGAATGTCCTGCCTGTTAGGTATGAGCAGTTCCAGGATAGGGTCAAGTCTGTGATGCTGAGAGATGAGAGAGTTTGTAGTAAGAGGGAACGGTCCACTGTGTTGAAGGCAGATGACAGGTCTAGGAGGAGGGGGACGGAGTAGTGTCGCTTAGATTTGGCCGTTAGTAGGTCGTTGGTGACTTTAGTCAGTGCCGTTTCAGTAGAATGGTGCGATCGGAAACCAGATTGTAGGCGGTTGAAGAGGGAGCAGGAGGAGAGGTGGGAGGACAGTTCAGAATGGACATGTTGTTCCAGTAGTTTTGAGGCATAGGGGAGATGTGATATGGGGCGATAGCTAGACAGAGAGGATGGGTCAAGGGAGGGCTTTTTGAGGATGGGTGTGATAGAGGCATGTTTGAAGCATGAGGGGAAGACACCAGTTGTTAGTGACAGGTTAAATAGGTGGGCTAGGGTTGGGATGAAGATAGTGGTAAGCTTTGGGATGAGGTGGGACGGGATTGGGTCAAGTTTACAGGTGGTGTGGTGTGATTTGGACAGTAAAGAGGAAAGTTGATCTTCCGTAATGGTGGAGAAGGTGGTTTTGAAGGAGGAGGGTTGAGTAGGTGTGGGGAGGGGCTGTGGGGGCTTTAGGCAAAAGCTTTGTCTGATGGTGTCAACCTTCTGCTTGAAGAATGAGGCAAAGTCTTCGGCTGAAATAAGAGGAGAGGGAGGAGGCACTGGGGGACGGAGGAGAGAATTGAAGGTGTTGAATAGTTGTTTGGGGTTGTGAGACAGGGAGGATATGAGGGATGCGAAGTATGTTTGTTTTGCGAAGTATTATCTTCAGCATGCTCGGGCTTTAACTTTTTGACTTGCCCCCCTGGGCCGTGGGGTACCCAGAACCGGGCCTTCTGGTGTACGCTGCTGATGGGGGTAGTAGTGGCAACCCGATCCCGTGGCTCAGGGTGGTCAGACCAAAAGGTGGCAGTCTATTTATCAGTGTTTTGAATGTCCAACTACGCCACTCATTGATTGCGGTCAGAGATAACCGCCGCTGCGAGGCAGACCGCTGCGGCTGGTATTGGTGTGCAGCACAGGGATAGGATAACTCCCCACGGGAAGAGTGTAGCCTCAGGGCAGTGTAGGTGGATGCTGGGGGTGATGGTGCAGGCACAGCAAAGATCACACTGAGTCCAATGGTGCAGTCCAGGGTTTTTACTCACAGTTGTTATCCAAGTCACTTCTGTCAGCAATGACTGCCCAAGTTGTGCTGCGTCCACCAGGTGAGGAGCTCGGTCAACCCCCAGGCAATTCAGGAGTATGCCACAGGACCCCCTTCTGTCCTTTCTCTGGCCTCTCGTGCCCCACCAGTGACAAAACTTCTGTCCAGCTACCGCAGACCGTGTCGGGTAAGTGTTGGCCTCCGCTTCCCGCTATCCTATATGGCGCCTTCCTAGCAGGTTTGGCGGGGGGTCGCACCAATAAATGATCACGGCCTCCGGTTCTTGGCTGAGGGATGATTTACCTCCACCAACTTGGGAATCCGGTACCCTTCCACAGCCTGACCCTTCACCCGATATAACGCGGGTTTGCAACGGTTGCTGTCCGTTCTGCTCTCTTAGGGTCCCTTCTGCCTTCTTGTTTCTGGAGCCTTTCTACTCCTCTGTCTCTTCTCCTTCCTTCCTTCTCCTTCTTCTCTTCTCCTCTCTGGCCCCAGCCTTCTCTCTAGGCCTGCCTCGTGGAGCTGAGCTCAGGCTGAGCCACGGCTCCCTGTCAGCTCTGACTGAACTACTCTCTACTCCTTTTCTCTCTACTCTCAACAAGATGGCTCCCACCTTTTATCTGCTTCTCTGTGTCAGAGCTCAGGTGACCTGCACCCAATGAGCTTCTTCCTGTGCTCCAGAAACTGTCCCCTTTTGCTCCCACACCACTGGGTTCTCTTCTCCCTCCCCACTCCAGCCGGGGACATGGTCAGTTGTGCCTGCAATATGGGAGCACCGGCGAGCTGTCCCCCGGAAATGGGGAGTGTATGTGTGTGCAGCTAACTGAGCCCTGGTCCACACTCCATCCTTACCTGGAAGTGGAATATCACACCTCTGGTTGAGGTGCAATACCCCTGAAGCAACTGAACCCTCGGGGCGCTACATTTCCGTAGCTCCGTGAACATGATTTGCGACTGTTTGACAGCTTTAATACATGTGTGGAATGCTGGAAAAACAGGCATTCCTCACATGTATTAAAGCTGTCAAACAGTCGCAAATCACGTTCCCGGAGTGACGAAAACTTAAAGCCCGAGCACACTGAAGATAATAGGTGCTCGCCTGAGCATGCTTGTAAATCTCGAGCAATGAGCATGCTCGATCATCACTACTTGCTATGTGTAGCACAAGTGATCAGACGATGGCAGCTTCAACTCTCCCATGGAGGCTATTAAAGCAGGTAAAAAGTAAAAAAAATGTTTTTAAAAATATTTAAAAAATGTAACAGTTCAAATCACCCTCCTTTTGCCCCATTCATAATAAAACAATTAAAAATAAAAAATACACATATTTGGTATCGGCGAGTTCAGAATCACCCGATCTGTCAAAATATAAAGAGAATTAATCAGATCGGTAATGAGGAAAAAAAACAAAACTGTAGAATTTTGGTTGCTGCAACATTGCAATAAAACAAAATAACGGGCAATAAAACATCGTATCTACCCCAAAATGGCATCAATAAAAACGTCAGCTCAGCGCGCAAGAAATAAGCCCTCACCCGGCCCCAGATCCCAAAAAAGGAGATTCCATGGATCTTGGAAAATGGCTCCATTTTTTTTTTTTTTTACAAACTTTGGAATTTTTTTTCACCACTTAAATAAAAAAGAACCTATACATGTTTGGTGTCTACAAACTCGTAATGACACGGAGAATCATAATGGCAGGTCACTTTTAGCATTTTCTGAATATGTTAAAAAAAACAATTGACAAATTGCACTTTTTTTGCAATTTCACCACACTTGGAATTTTTTTCCCATTTTCCAGTACACAATATGGTAAAATCAATGGTGTCGTTCAAAAGTACAACTCGTCCGCGAGAAACAAGCCCCCACACGGCCATATTGACTGAAAAAAAAAAGTTATGGCTCTGGGTAGAAGGGGATCAAAAAATGAAAATGCAGAAACAAAAAATCCCAGGATGGTAAAGGGGTTAAATGAGCAATGTATATATGTGATTTGTTTTTTGAAATCTATGTCTTAATCCACAGTTTTTAATACACCGTATTTTACAGACCATAAGGTTTTAGAGGAGGAAAATAGAAAAAAAATGTGAAGAAAAAAATGTCATGCCGCATTGTTATGGGGAAGGGTCTCCTGCTGGCACTGTTTATGGCCCCCACACGCCGATGTCAGCTGCCGGAATATTCACTGCTCCCCATGCCCGGGGGTGTGGAGAAAGTTTTAAGAAAATTATACAAACAACCTTTTCACCTATCTAGATTAGTGCCCTTATGGGAAAATCCTAGATTTATTCAGGGTAAACAGAACAAGCTTTGCAAGCAATGGAACCAGAAAGGGATTTATTAAATGTTAATGAAGGAAGGCTGCTCACCTGGCAGGAATTCTCAGGGATGTATGATATGGGAGATCATCAATGTCTACAGTACCACCAAACAGTTACTTTCTACAGCTCTATGGTGAGAGATTTCGGGAAGGTGGAAAGGAGGGGTGATTTTGACATATTGATGTGGTCTAGCTCATGGGTAAATTCCCTATCCACAATATATCAAAGGATTAGGAGACAAATTCTGCACACTGCGGTACCTGATTTATTTATCCATTGGAGTATAGCGCTAAATGACACTTAGAGAGATGGTAAACTTTTGACGGGCTTGGATAAAGTAAAAATAGCAATGAACAATGGAGAGAAATGCAGTACAAACTGATTCATAATGCCATTTATGCTTTCAATTTTTCCTACAAAGATGCTTCATCACATTATTTATGAAAATGCCCAAAATGTAACCTAAAACCAATTTGTTTGATAGCATCAGACGATGCCCTTCCACCCAAATGGTGTGGGAAGAGACCCTTCTCTATTTAGATAATGTTTGGAGAATTAAAGTCCCACAGTCTCCTCGGGCATGTTTATTTCATCATATTGTAACAGAACATCGGGAGGATGGGGACAGAGTTCTGTCTATACAGATAATACATGTAGTTCTATTGGTGGTTAAAAAATGTATACTTAGATATTGGTTGAAAAAAGAGACACCTCAATTATCTGAAATAACTAAAACTCTGAAAACCTTATTAGTTTATGACAAACTTGAGTAAGAAAGACAAAAAGAAAAGGCGACGACAACGTTTTTTCACAAACTGAGATCTTTTAATGAATATAGCAATACACAATCTGATATGTCACAGCTGATGAAAGTATTCTGACACACATCCTGGTATCATACGGAGGAACATAGGGGGACAACAGGATTACTTAAAGTCTAATGGATTCACTTATTTTTACATCTATTCATATAAGGATTTTAGAAAAGTGTTTTTTTTGCTGTTTTGCATGCGGAGTTAAAAATTGAATCTGTTAAAATTGTGGAAAAAAAATGATTGGATGGATTTCACACTTATTTATAAAGATGTGGTCTGTGTTGGTAAATGTCATGGAGATTCTAGGATTATAACCCGATTTGTTTGTCTATTTTGTCTCATTAAATAAAGTTTGTTTAAAAAAAATAGATGAGAACACTAGATTCCATCATGACATCATAATTAACCATCACTACTTACAGAAGTGTTTACACCCATATAGTCACTTTGACATTCCGGTGTCATTGCTGTCAGTGAGAAGCTACATAGCTAATCATATACTGATTGCGCTTGGATTTACTTTGGATTTACTTGAAATGTCTGAAATTCCTTCAGACAGACTTCAGGTGCTAGCACTGCTCCAGGGGATTCTTACCACCTACGCCCCTGACATTGTGCTACCACTACCCGATGGCGTCCTCAGCTTCACTTACCGGCTGGTTATGAAGCTTGTGATAGACTGCCTGACCAAATACCACAAAGGTCGTATTAGCTCAGAATATCTTGAGCATTTACAGCAAAACATCTGGACACTCGTACAGCAGGTAAATAGTAGGCAATCTGCACACATCTTGTAATAATAATAGAATATGGTAAGGGATTACAAGTTTAAATTTAACCTGTTCCAAATACTAAGATAAGAATAGCCGGGGCAAAAAATGGGGCATACAGGCTACATGACAAGGGAAATTGAGGTATCTAAAGGGTTAATTGAAATAGGGACAGGAAGGTTGTTACCGTGGGGTGAATGGGATTGGTTAACCTTGTAAGGACCAGGAAATTTGACATTTTTTGCTGTCATTTTTTCATCACTTTCTTTTAAGAGCCATAACTTTCTTATTTTTCTGTTGGCGTTTGTGAGAAGAGTTGTAGCTTTGAGTGGCTCCATTCTTTTTACCATAAAATATACAGTAGTTTTTTGGGGGTTTTGTTTTTACGGCGTTTGTTATGCATTAAAAATGATCTGGAAATATGATTTTCCACGACATTTCGATTAAGGCGATACCGAATATGCAAAGAAAATTCAGAATATTGCGAAAACATTTTTTTGCTTTGAGTCGCTAAATTCTGAGACCCATAACAATTCTTATTTTTCTGTTGATGGGGCCCAGTGAAGACTTGTTTTTTTACGCTGTAAGATATGGAGGAGAGGAAGGAGGATTTAAAAGGCGGTGCTTGATAAATAGAGGGTTTGGGGAGATGTGATTTTTAATTGTCACAGGCCGATTTACACAAGTCGTAAGCAGTCATGTGTCTTACTTACATGCCTTAGGTGTGGAGGGTGGACGTGGAGATATAAAGGGAACCTGTCGCCTAAAATAATGCTATTAACCTGCAGGTTAATAGCGTTCTGACACCATGCAGCCGCCACACTGAAATAAACTGTATCTCCCCTGGCAGCCTCACTCTTTCAGTCATATCGGTGGCGCCGGCAGGCTTTCAGTCACCGTTCTCTGCATAGTGAGTGGCGGCTGTAACCGCACCCGGCACTGACTGACAGCCGGTGCTAATATGGCCGCACAATGTCAGAATGCTACTAACCTGCATATCAACTCCATATCTGCAGGTTAATAGCATTACTTTACATGACAGGTTCCCTTTAGAGGTTTACAAATGACCGAATCCCTCGTCAGCTGTCATGTAGTATTTGTAGTGCCGATATCAGGAGTAACATGGCGACATAAATGGTGTCCTCCATTCTGCACTTTCTCTCATGATTTTCCTTTCTTGTTTATTTCCATCTCTATAGGCTGAAGAAAAATCCCATAGTGGAGAATTGGCCTTTATTAAACAACTGGCCCAGAATGTCCTGCTTGTACTGGAGTATCCGGCCTACTCCCTGGAGCGCCTGGTAAGGAGCCATCGTCTTCTATATCTCATGTCCTTGTTGTCTGATCTTCTCCAGATTACCGTCATATAGCAGAAACTCAGATTTATGGTGGTAGAGGCCTCCCTGTCCGCTCCAGGCAGACACAGGACATTTTATGGCTGCCTTTCTCTGCGGCTCCATCATATGTGAGAACAGTCTGTACTCAGCGGTGCGGAGTTAGTATTTCCGCTTCTGTCTCTCTCGATCATCACAATCTTCCTTCTTATAAATGTTGCAGTCCTGATAGAAGATATTGTAGATCAGTTGTAGATAAAAGTCCCTTATACAACCCCTGGCAAAAATTATGGAATCACCGGGCTCGGAGGATGTTCATTCAGTTGTTTAATGTTGTTGAAAAAAAAGCAGATCACAGACATGGCACAAAACTAAAGTCATTTCAAATGGCAACTTTAGGGCTTTAAGATACACTAAAAGAAATCAAGATTAAAAATGTGGTACTCAGTAAGGGTAATTTTTTTCATACCAAGCAGAGGGAAAAAAATATGGAATCACTCAATTCTGAGGAAAAAATTATGGAATCATGAAAAACAAACACACAAAAGAACACTACAATACATCACTAGTATTTTGTTGCACCACCTCTGGCTTTAATAACAGCTTGAAGTCTCTGAGGCATGGACTTAATGAGTGACAAACAGTACTCTTCATCAATCTGGCTCCAACTTTCTCTGATTGCTGTTGCCAGATCAGCTTTGCAGGTTGGAGCTTTGTCATGCACCATTTTCTTCAACTTCCACCAAAGATTTTCAATTGGATTCAGATCCGGACTATTTGCAGGCCATGACATTGACCTTATGTGTCTTCTTTCAAGGAATGTTTTCACAGTTTTTGCTCTATGGCAGGATGCATTATCATCTTGAAGAATGATGTCATCATCCCCAAACATCGTTTCAATTGATGGGATAAGAAGACTGTCCAAAATATCAATGTAAACTTGCGCATTTATTGAAGATGTAATGACAGCCATCTCCCCAGTGCCTTTACCTGACATGCAGCCTCATATCATCAATGACTGTGAAAATTTGCATGTTCTCTTCATGCAGTCATCTTTATAAATCTCATTGGAACGGCACCAAACAAAAGTTCCAGCATCATCACCTTGCCCAATGCAGATTCGCGGTTCATCACTGAATATGACTTTCATCCAGTCATCCACAGTCCACAATTGCTTTTCCTTAGCCCATTGTAACCTTGTTTTTATGTGTTTATGTGTTAATGATGGCTTATGTTTAGCTTTTCTGTATGTAAATCCCATTTCCTTTAGGCGGTTTCTTACAGTTCGGCCACAGACATTGACTCCAGTTTCCTCCAATTCATTCCTCATTTGTTTTGTTGTGCATTTCCTGTTTTGAAGACATATTGGATTAAGTTTCCGGTCTTGACGCTTTGATGTCTTCCTTGGGCAACACTGTGTGATGATTTACCTTCTTTTAAAAGTTTGATAATCCTCTAATTTGTTTCAATTGACATCTCTTGTGTTGGAGCCATGAGTCATGTCAGTCCACTTGGTGCAACAGCTCTCCAAGGTGTGATCACTCCTTTTTAGATGCAGATTAACTAGCAGATCTAATTTGATGCAGGTGTTAGATTGGAAATGAAAATTTACAGTGTGATTCCATAATTTTTTCTTCAGAATTTAGTGATTCCATAATTTTTTTCCCTCTGCTTGGTCTAAAATAAATTACCTTTACTGAGTACCTCATTTTTAATATTGATTTCTTTTAGTGTTTCTTAAAGCCCTAAAGTTGCCATTGGAAATTACTTTAGTTTTGTGCCATGTCTGTGATCTGCTTTTTTTTCAACAACATTAAACAACTGAATGAACATCCTCCGAGCCCGGTGATTCCATAATTTTTGCCAGGCGTTGTATATTAATGTGGATTTACTGGGGGAGCGGCTTTGTATAGTTCGTCCAATACTGAAATTATCCAGGAAATCCAATGATTAGTCCTTCCTGTCTATTGTATGTGGTAATGTAGTATTTGTGAAATGTTATATTAATTGTATATATTATATCCATCAGGAAACATCCGAAGGCGACTCCAAAGAGGGGCAAAACGGAAATATTGCTGACCCTGATATCAGTCAGCCGGGGCCGAACCCTGATCTGATGGAAGGTAAGCCGGTCATCTAATATTTTACATACAAATATCAAGTTATAGAGAACGACAGAGAACATGGAGATTTACTCTTCATCCAATGTATGAGGAAGCTGGTGGCTCATGAGCCCCCATGGACTATAATGGAGGGGGTCACAAATGTACAAAGAGGCTCATTGGTCCCCAATCATGTAATTGTTGAGGATTCGGTCAGATCCTGAGCAATGACACGTTCATAGTACAGTATATATATATATAGATATGCCATAAATATATACAGTGTCTGCAGAATATCCTTATATCTAGTATATTCCATGTACAGGGGTCTTATCATTTCCAGTATTATATGGATGTGTTATATAAGTGGTGATATAGACTAATACATGTCGTCTCTTCATTATTTTATCATTATTATAGGAATAACTGTGCCGACAAATACTGATGGTGGAACATCTGAGCCACCAGAGATCATCCAGGAATCTGCCAGTGTAAATATCATGGGACGTCTGTATATCATCAGATGACGGGTGGGAATTACACATCCCATATGACAATGGGATATCTCTGCTCTTATGTAGATCAGACCTATTATGTGTGACGGTGGTGTTATTATTCTGTCTCCTCCGTGTGATGTCTCTTATCCTCCCCTGCAGTACAATGATTTATGTACTTATAATATAATAGTGTCTGTGGGGGGTCCGGCTTTTATCACGTCCTCTACTTCGGTTGCAGTGTAATCAGGGGGGATAAAATATAGACGGGAGATCTGGAGCTTTTATCCTCCTGCAGCTTCGTTGTCTTAATGTCATTTCTTATTCCTTTTAGGCCTTGATCGGATCAGTGAATCCTTGTAAGGACGACTTTAATCCTATCAAACTGATCAGCTGTGGAGGATTTGGGTGAGCTTTACTTGGTATAATATTTATTTCTCAGGGCTCCTTATAGTGATGCCTATGTCTCTATGTCCTGCCCGCGCAATGCTACCATAGAGAAATTATGGTTCCACATCACTGTCCACATCTAATTGTCTCTCTTCAGGTCAGTTAGGATGTGACGTGGATGAGGACTTTCCATAGGTGATCATTTATGGAGTGTTATTTTATGGATTTCTAGTGATGGCCGCACATCTAGTATTAACCATTAGTACAGGAGATCACTTGATCAGGTCTATGGATGGACTGTTAGTAAGAATTCATAATAAATCATGGCTTTTCTTCCTCCTCAGATCCGTCCACCTAGTTCGCCATACAGACACAAACAAGATATGTGCTATGAAGAAAATGGACAAGCAGAACCTGAGAAAGCCAAAGACCCTTAAATGGGCCTTTCAGGAGAGGGACATCTCTACATTCGCTGATTGTCCCTTTGTGGCCTCCATGTTCTGCTCCTTTCCTACTAAATTTCATCTGTGTATGGTCATGGAGTATGCACCAGGTAGGACACATCCATTGTATTTATATCCAGCCCACGTCTGCCTAATCCTAGCACCTTATATATAACCTGAACATGTCCACATGGACGGTTACATGTCCACACCGCATTTACTATAATGTTACTAAGATGCCTTGTGTGTCCTCACTGAGCATGGCGGCAATATCTGCTATGGAGGAAAGGAAGATTTCTCTGTATTTGAACAGTTTTTATAGATGAGAATTTTTCACAGAGAAATAAATGAGAGGCTTGTAGATGAGGCCTGGCTCTGTCTCTATGTACAGGGTTCCTCTGCACTATACGCTCTACATTACACAGTGTATCTCTATATATACCATCCTGTCCCAATATCTCCGCTTGTTTCACATTCACACTCATCATGTGTAATTTACTCTGTAACAGACCCTCACCTGTCATATTTGCTTTTTCCTGTAGGAGGAGACTGTGGCAATCTTCTACAGCACAGGGGTCCTTTACCTATCACCTTGGCCCGTCTGTACATTGCAGAAACAGTCCTTGCTGTGGAATATCTGCACAGCTATGGTGTGGTGCACAGAGACCTGAAGCCTGTAAAGTAAGTGACCCTTGAGCTATAATAAAGGGGATGAAAGTTAGTTTGTTATACAGTCTATGGGTTATTACTTGGGGATGACAACATCTTTTCTTTTACAGCCTCCTGATAACATCAACAGGACATATTAAAGTGACCGATTTTGGACTTTCAAAACTTGGCCTCATGAGACCAACATCAAACATCTATAAGGCTCCAACTAAGGACATCACCAAAGAGTTCCGTGATAAAGAGGTCGGCTTTACTTACAGGATCTTCTACTTTACATATCTCATCTCTTTCTCCTTCTCTGATCATTTCTCATCACATTTCCACTGATGTTATTTGTCGTATGTATTGATCATCATCTCATTCTTCTGTTGTTTTCCAGACTGCTGGCACGTCTAGTTACATGGCCCCAGAAGTTATCCTAAGGAAAGGCTATGGAAGACCTGTTGACTGGTGGTCAGTAGGCATCATCCTATATGAATTTCTCTTTGGATATACACCATTTTATAGGGCTTCCCAAAAGGAGAAATTACGCAGTATCCTCAGTGGTAAGTAAAATAATCTGACTGCTTGTCATGTCGCTGTTATTTGGTTTGATTGGTTCCTTGGTTCAGTTTCTAGCTTTTTTTAAGGAAAATGCTTTTTTATGTAAATAAATGAAGAGGTTTTATTTCCTGTAATATTTTCTTTTTATATCACAGATGACATTGTTTGGAGATGTAATTCCTTTCCTCCACCAAATGCTCGGGGTATCATCACTCAGCTACTCAGAAAAAATCCAGAACAAAGACTTGGGACAGGTAATATGATAATAGTATTAATAATGACTTATTACACCCCTGGGCAAATGAAGGTGTCCATGAGGATGAGCACTGAAGATCTCTACCAACGTGTCCATTCCCCATTCTTCATGCTCTAATGTTCAGTTCAGTTCCTTTATGTTGGCTGTTTTAAATCTCCAGTTCAGATTAACATAAACTGTATAGATACGGAGTAGTTTCTCTGACAATAACTGTATCGAATTTTTTCTTGTCTTCCTTTTCCAGGAGGGGCACACGAGATCAAAATTCATCCATTTCTGCGTGCCTTAAACTTTAACAACCTTCTAAGTCAGAAGCCTCTGTTCGTTCCTGATCTAAAATCAGATGAGGACACCCGCTATTTTAGCAGTAAGTAAAATGAGATGTTATCGGCAGAAAACTGCTGAGTGTCTTTTCTTTCATTATGTGTGACAATCAGTTCCCATCATAATGAGTAATAACATGGTGACTGTCTGACCGGCTCTTATACTAATAATTTCTCATAACACTTTTACTTTTCAGATCGCTCTGTGGGTTATAAATTTAGGAATTCAGATGATGGGGACACAAGTGAGGACAATGACTGTCCAGAAATCAAAAACTTTGAATCATCTTCTCAAAGGTTTTCCAAAGTAAGTATGTCTAAAGCATGTAGGTCAATAAAATGAATAAAACCTATGATTAGAAAAAAAGTTTAAAAATATATCTATTTATATTTTCTTTGTGTTTTTTTAGCTATATACCACCAGTACCAAGATGGTGACCATTGAAGAACCTATGTCACCTCCAGAGTGTACCCCTGTGAACAGCAAAAAACACCCAGACTTGTGAGTAGATTATTATTATTATGAGATTTACCTCTGATATATGCTCAGACACGAGTAACACAAATCTAAATCCAGCATCCACCACCCCATGATAACTGATTGCTGTGGATCTGGCTTGTGATTACACAGCAATATCAGTTGATCATTGCAACGAGCCATTCATTCCCAGCTCTTTATAGGCCAATATTACTAGTTAGACTCCATTCTTGCTGGTAGAATGGGGTCCTGAGCAGAGTATCCCCTTTATGATGTCCCAAATGGCCTTACAGGCAGGTGTTCTTCCTTTTTGTATTGTTTTCACTTGTAATTTACTTGACTTTCTTCTACCAAACAGGCATAAAGAATCTCCCCCTTCCAAAACTGATGATGGTGACAATCAGTGTGTCACTGCTAAAAAGTGTGAGTCATCCTCGCCCTCATTGTCAGGTATGTGCAGATTTATAGACCATCCCATTATAGGCTATGATAGAAAAGTGTAATGTGAATCTGCACATGAAGGCTCAGATAATGACTTACTTTATTCCCGCTGCCCCTGAGTATTCAATTTTTTGTTTTGGTAAAATCCACCATAAGGTTCCAGAGTTATTGGCAGTTTTATTTAGTGCTAATTTTTATGGTCTTTACAAGGGGGTGGTGCTAACAGGATTATCTCGGGGGGGGTGTCTTCAGCCTCTTCTTCAGTATTATAGCGTGGTAAAGACCATAAAAATGACCACTAAATAAAAATGCCCCTGTCTGTGGAACTGTAAGGCGGTGTGCTCACAATGCGTTTTTAATCGTTTCCGCAGCAGCAATTCCGCCGCAGAAACGCTTAAAAAACGCTTGGTAGAAGGCCTGCCATGTTCCCCAATGATAATTCTCATGTGCTGTGCACATGCTGCAGAAATTTCCGCTGCGGATTATCATTGCGGAAAAATCCGCAGCACTACCAATTATTTTGCAGAAGTCCTGCGTTTTCACCGCCATTGACTTGCATTGGAACGCATGGAATCCGCATCACTGCATCTGTACATGCGGAATCCATGTGTTTCAATGTGCGGATGGTACTCGGGTCTGGAGAAGAGGAGACTCTCCTCCAGACCCCCCCTACCATAGAACCTGTAAAAAAAAAGAATAAAATAAAAAATAAATATTATACTTACCTTCTGATGGCCTCCGGTTCCTTGTCTCGGCTTGCCGGCTGCTCGCGGTAGACTAAAGGACCTGCGCTGACATCATTTAGTCATGTGACGGGTCATGCGACCAATGATGTCGGCAGGTCCTTAAATCTACCGCGAGCTGCCGGCAAGCCAAGACAAGGACTCTGGGGGCATCAGAAGGTAAGTATATTTATTTTTTATTTTTTACCATTCTTTGGGTCACACTATATAAATCCATGCCGGTTGCATGGATTTATATAGTGTGACCAAGTTGTCAAGCACTTTCCAAGTGATGCTAAAATCGCTTGGAAAGTGCTTGACAACCCGCATGCGAAATCGCATGATCAAAACGCTTCACATCCGCATGTACAATCCGCATGTACAATCCGCAGGTACAATCCGCATGTACAATCCGCATGTACAATCCGCATGTACAATCCGCATGCGTTTTTTGTGCCAGGGAGATGCAGAAATGCTCAGGAAAAAATCCGGAGCATTTCTGCATCGTGGGCACATAGCCTAAGGGGGATTTTAATAAAAACCAAAAACAGAGTCCTCAGGGGAGCAGGGGGAATAAAGTAAGAGTGAATTCTGGACACTTAAGACCTGGTGATGAGCCTTCTTTAAACTTACGCTTAAGTGTTATCTGACGGATTATATAAAAACACTTTGGCTTGCTGCAAGTAATGTCATGTTAATAAGGGAGACACCACACGGCCGCACACAGAAAAGCTACAAGTGCATATTAACCAGTTTGAGTAACTCTATACACATATAAAATGAATCTTTGAGGAGTTTATAATCAACATCTTTTTCTGACTTTTTATTAGAACCTCCAGTTCAGGAGAGAAAGAAATCTGCACTAAATCTGAGAAAACAGCAAAGAACAGATAAAGTGGAAGAGGGGGAAAGTAGTAGGCGAGGTAAGTGTGAGGATAATCTCCATGTTGTATGATGTCAGTGAGATAAGTCATGTGGAGCAGATGTCATCTGTCAGTGGTGGGATTGTCACATGTATGATGGCTGACAATGATCAAGCACCTCTGTATGGAGAAGATTCCTCTACCGGCCTCCCACAGAGACACCACAGTAGTGTCCTCTAATATGGAGTCCCATTACTTACATCGGTTTTGCATCTTTTTTACAGGTTCTATCTTCCGCCGGATGATATCATCCTGCCGGCGTGGATTATCCAGGGCTGCTCGCACTATCAGACAAAGCTGCATTTTTGCCCACTGTCACCAGGGCACCAGAAACATCTCAAGGGCAGAAAACCCTCACATCTAGTGCCCTGAAGAAAGTACAGCACATCCACCATCAATGCTGTACCTGCATGGAAAGAGTTGTACCATCTACTGTACCTGTGGCCGTCTGACCAGCAAGAAATATCTGCAAAAGTCAAAGGCCTCCAAGAACATCTTTTCAACCTTCCATGTAATTCTTAATTTAAAAAAAATAAATTGATTAATGTCCTTTTGAATTTAATTGAATATTACTGACATTTAAGATATATCAATGCTACACATGTTATATCCACCTCACGTTCTCCCTCTCCCCATTCATTGAGAACGCACGGGGTGAATGCTGGGTGTGACGCGGGGGGTGATCGCGCCCACAATCCAGCTGTCACGCCTCACTTGTCGTGACATCAGCGCGGGGTCACGTGATGCCTGTGAGCGGCGCTATCCTTGGCTGCAACGTAAGCTAATTACAAAAATCCTTATGGGCCCGTGGGGATACATTGGGGGGGGGGGGTAATCTAAAGTACTGGACAACTTCTTTAAGAAACATTTTTTTCCTGTATAATGACTTAAACCAAAATTTTATTTTTTATTAACAAATAGGTAATTTCAGTGTAATTTACGAAGGAAAAAAAGAACTGCCAAAAATTAGGGATTCTGATACATCCTGTATTAGAATAAAGGAGGGTCTCATACACATTCTGGTCAATTTGACATATAGTAGTACTTCTAGACTTATAAAGGCTATGCACTAAGTGCAAATCCTGCCAAAAAATGCAAGTAGGGTCATCCATACACCATGGAAGGCACCAACTGTAGTGCCTCATTCAAATATTGTGAACAAAGTATACACTGTGTGCAGAATTATTAGGCAAGTTGTATTTTAGAGGATTATTTTTATTATTGATCAACAACTATGTTCTCAATCAACCCAAAAGACTCTTAAATATCCAAGCTTAATATTTTTGGAAGTTGGAGTGGGGTGTTTTTAGATTTGGCTATCTTAGGAGGATATCTGTTTGTGCAGGTAACTATTACTGTGCAGAATTATTAGGCAACTTATTAAAACCAAATATAATCCCATGTCACTTGTTTATTTTCACCAGGTAAACCAATATCAGTGCACAAAATACAGAAATAAACATTTCTGACATGCTAAAACAAAAACCAAAAGAATTAGTGATCAATATAGCCGCCTTTCTTTATGATGACACTCAGCAGCCTCCATCCACAGATTGCGTCAGTTACTTGACCTGTTTTCGATCAACATTGCGTGCACCAGCCACCACAGTCTCCCAGACACTGTTCCGAGAGGTGTACTGTTTTCCCTCCCTGTAGATCTCACATTTGGCCAACACACTTTTTGCAACCCTGTTGGCTATTTGACATGGGTTTTGATTGTTCGGTGATCACGCTTCAAAGGTTTGGAAATTTCAAGACTGCTGCATCCCTCTGCAAGACATCTCACAATTTTGGACTTTTCAGAGCCCATCAAACCTCTCTTTTGACCCATTTTGCCAAAGGAAAGGAAGTTGCCTAATGATTAAGCACACCTTCTATAGGGTGTTGATGTCATTAGTCAACACCCCGCCTCATAACAGAGATGCACATCACCAGATTTACTTAATTGGTAGTTGGCTCTGAAGCCTATGCAGCTTGGAGTAGGACAACACGTATAAAAAGTATCATGTGATCAAAATAGTCATTTGCCTAATAATTCTGCACACAGTGTAGTTGTGGTACACCTACAATAGTGTTCAAACTAATAGCAGTGGGTTAAATAACATGAGTTAAGCACAAAACCTTTATACTAGTTTTTATTTCCATGCATTGGGAACACTGCACACTGTTTTCTAATTCTAAACATGAAGAGAAATGTATATAATTTTTAACTATTTTACAGAAAATAGCAAAAAATGAACAATGGGCTGTTCTAAAAAAATAGCAGTGTCTGCATTTGTCTTTACAAACTCAAAATATGTACTCTTTTTTAGGATTTGGCATTCCTGTGAATCATTAACCTAATACTTAGTTGTATACTCAGTTTTTAAGAACTGCTTCACATGTATGTTGCATAGAGTCAACCAACTTCTGCCACCTGTCAACTGTTATTCCAGCCCAGGATGCTTTGACTACATCCCACAATTTTTTGGCATCTGTTGGCTTTGCCTCAGAAACAGTATTTTTGATGTCACCCCACAAATGTTCTATTGGATTAAGATCCGGTCATTGGGCTGGTCACTCCATAACCTCAATTATGTTGGACTGCAACCAATAATTTGATCGTTTACTGGTGTGTTTAGGGCAGTTGTCTTGTTGAAACACCCATTTCAAGGGCATATCCTCTTCAGCGTAAGGCAACATGACCTCTTCAAGTATTTTAATATATGCAAACTGGTCCATAATCTCTGGTATGCGGTAAATAGGTTCGGCACCATAGTAAGAGAAACGTGCCCATATCTTGATGCTTGCTCCACAATGCTTCACTGTCTTCAGAGTGTACTGTGGCTTGAATGCAGAGTTTAGGGGTCATCTGACAAACTGTCTGTGGCCCTTGGACCCGAAAAGAACAATTTTACTTTCATCAGTCCACAAAATGTTTCTCCACTTCTCTTTAGGCCAGTTGATGTGTTCTTTGACAAATTGTATCCGCTTCAGTACATGTCTTTTTTTAACAGTGGGACTTTGCGGGGACTTCTTGCTAAGAGATTAGCTTCACACAGGCATCTTCTTCTACAGTACTCACAGGTAACTTGAGACTGTCTTTGATCATCCTGGAGATGATCATTGGCTGAACCTTTTCCATTCTGGATATTCTTCGATCCATTCGAATGGTAGTCTTCTGTTTTTTTCCACGTCTCTCTGGTTTCACTTTCCATTTTAAAGCATTGGAGATCATTATAGCTGAACAGCCTATCATAGTCTGCACTTCTATATAAGTTTTACCCTCTCCGAACAACTTTTTAATCAAAGTACGCTGTTCTTCTGAACAATGTCTCGAATGACCCATATTTCTCAGGCTTTCAAGGAGAAATGCATGTACAACATGTGCTGGCTTCATCCTTAAATAAGGGCCACCTGATTCACACCTGTGTCTTCAGAGAATGATTGACCTCACTATTGAACTCCACACTGCTATTATTTTGAACACACCCCCTAACAATTAATTATTCGAATACACAGACTCATAAACATGCAGATCATGAATGCGGAATTTGTTGGTTTTCTTAGAATCTACTGCACCAACCGGTAAATTGTTTGTTATGTGGTGGTAATATAATATATACCAAAAACAGTGATTAATCTGGTTAGTCATATTGGACTGCTATTATTTTGAATACTACTGTACATACTATGCACCTCCACTATGGCATCCATGCAGCAAAAAGGAGTCAAACAATTCTCCTGTGACTTTTCACACACAACACTAACAAGAATGGCAAATGCCTGTAGTGAATCGACCAACGTTTGTGGTATCAGACGCCTCTTACGCTTTTTCTCTTCCTCTTTTGCGTTGTCATGAGGGAGAAGAGAAAATATCCCGGCATAATGATCCCGCGAATACAGCACATAGCCTATCTAAACATTGTACACTTTTCCATCCTAATCACAACAATCCAATATCCATAACACCCACATATACACCAGAACTTACACAAAACAGATTTAAAGCCTAGAAAAATTGGAGTAGGACGCCCAACATGTCAAAAAAGGAACAAAAAATGAAGTATTAAAAACACTTTTATTAGTAGAAACATTAAAAAAAATATATGTCTATATAACAATAGTAGAAAAGGTCGTGCAGGGTAGGAGATACACAAACAGCAGATACAGCAGTTTATACGTGGGTCCCCCAGGAGCAGGGTGAAACGAATCCCATCAATAGATAAATAGTTCATAGAGCAGGTAAAATGGTATATACTCAATGTAAACAGCTGTAGGGCATGTATACAAGCTCAGAATCTAGGTGGGAAGAGTACAATGAAATATAAAGGGAAACCACTGCTCAGAGTGGAGGGAAGAAGAATGACCAGAGCAGGAAAAAGGTGCAAAGTCAGAGACTCACCCATGGGGACTAAAGTAACCACGTCACCGTACTGCAGCCCCGACGCGCGTTTCGCGTGGCTTCCTCAGGGGGCTGTGGTTGTGGATAGAGTGGGCGCCTTTAAATATCCTCCCAGATGAATCGCTGATTGATGCAGCGCATGCGAAGCGGCAGCGTCCCCCCGCCCCGCGTCACGTCCGGCCAGTTTCCCGGGGGGACTGTGGGCAGCGACGTACACGATGACGTCACTACCCATAATCCCCACGTACGGAAGCCCGACGGGACGCGGCCAAAGGAGGACGGCACTGCGCATGCGCGGCTCAGCGACAGCCATACCAAGTGAGGACAAGGGTAAGGGCAAAGATATCTCTTAGACAAAGAGGGTACTAGCTGTCAGAAACCAAGGTGCAGGTAGAGTAAATGCCCCATTCGTGCTACAAGTATAATAGTGTCATCATAGATATATATTAAGGAGTAAATGTAAGTAAGTATGCATTTTTAGAGTCTAACAGGGACACCATTGCATATACATAATGCGATAATGAATACGGCAGCTAGAGAGAGAAGCATATTCAAATGTATGGAACAATACATAAGTTGCCACAGAAAACAAGTGCAAATTATACAGAAGTCCAATGCATGCCCAATTATAAATATTGGGAAGAATAAATATACCCAGGGGCAGAGAGCATTGTAAGTAGCAGTAGGTCGACTCATAGAGATAATTCGTGACATTAGGTATTCATAATAACTGTAAATGTCCGTCCCATATGCGTCCAGAAGTATCCTAGATGGTATGGAGATATAGGTGATGGCGCCTAAATATAGAGGAATAATAGAAGAAACAGAGAAAAAATTAGACAATAAGAAAAATAAAAAATCCACATTAAAAACAAATGAGAAGAAAACCTACAAGAATGAAGAGAAACTATTGTGTTCATTAAGACCACCAGGGGTCACCGTGTCCAGTACTGCAATCCAGCGGCATTCCAGCTGCGCCAAAATGCGCTTATAGTTACCTCCCCTGGTAATACAGCACATAGCCTATCTAAACATTGTACACTTTTCCATCCTAATCACAACAATCCAATATCCATAACACCCACATATATACCAGAACTTACACAAAACAGATTTAATTCACACAAAAGAAAAGAAATCTTTTGGATATATAAATTACAAACCATTTGTTCTCTTGGTTTAAATGAAATGACGAAGAAGACCCTATGTTGATAGAAGATGTACAACAATTAACCTCAAAGGACTCTTCAGGATGGACATAATTGTTTCTTTTATTGGAAAAAAACCCTCTCTCCTGAACTGCCCTATTGTGGCCTGTTACGTCATCTACTGGTGGAATACTGAACTGCACCTCATTCATGTGTTTTACTAGAAATTAACAAGGTAATATTAGTAACAGTAACCCCTTTGCGACTTCTCTTTATGACCTCCCCCTCTTTGATGTGGGCTCCGGCGCTGAGCCCGCATCGTTTCAGGCACATGACAGCTGATTTGATCAGATGTGCCCCTAACAGCCACAAGTGGAATTACCCCTGCCATGTGATCGCGAGGTGCTGATTGGTTGACATGACAACCCGGGGTCTGCAGGAGACCCCTATGGTTGTCATTGTCGACCTGCTATGAGCGTCGCCCTGCGGTCGGTGTTCATAGCAGATGAGCATTTCTGCTACACATAGCAGGGCTGAAGACTTGCTATTAGTGATGATTGAGCATGCTCATTGCTCAAGATTTACGAGCATGCTCGGACGAGCACCTATTATTATTATTATTTATTATTATAGCGCCATTTATTCCATGGCACTTTACATGTGAAAAGGGGTATACATAGCAAAAACAAGTACAATAATCTTGAACACAATGTGACAGCGACTGGTACAGGAGGAGCGAGGACCCTGCCCGCGAGGGCTCACAATCTACAAGGGATGGGTGAGGATACATTAGGTGAGGGTGGAGCTGGTCATGCGGCGGTGGTTACTGCAGGTTGTAGGCTTGTGGGAAGAGGTGGGTCTTCAGGCTCCTTTTGAAGGTTTCCACGGTCGACGAGAATCTGATGTGTTGGGGTAGAGAGTTCCAGAGTAGGGGGGAAGCACAGGAGAAATCTTGTATGCGATTGTGGGAGGAGGAGATAAGAGGGGAGTAGAGAAGGAGATCTTGTGAGGATCGGAGGTTGCGTGCAGGTATGTAACGGGAGACTAGGTCAGAGATATATGGAGGAGACAGGTTGTGAATGGCTTTGTATGCCATGGTTAGGGTTTTGAACTGGAGTCTCTGGGCAATGGGGAACCAGTGAAGAGATTGACAGAGAGGAGAGGCCGGGGAATAGCGGGGGGACAGGTGGATTAATCAGGCAGCAGAGTTTAGGATAGATTGGAGGGGTGCAAGAGTGGTAGAAGGGAGGTCACAGAGCAGGAGGTTGCAGTAGTCGAGGCGGGAGATGATGAGGGCGTGCACTAGTGTTTTTGCAGATTCATGGTTGAGGAATGTGAAGATCCGGGAACTATTCTTGAGTTGGAGTCAGCAGGAAGTGGAAAGGGCTTGGATATGTGGTTTGAAGAAGAGATCAGAGTCCAGGGTTACTCCAAGGCAGCGAGCTTGAGGGACTGGGGAGAGTGGACAGCCATTGACATTGATAGATAGGTCAGTTGGGGGGGGTGAATGGGATGGTGGAAAGATGATGAATTCTGTTTTGTCCATGTTAAGTTTTAGAAATCTAGCAGAGAAGAAGGATGAAATAGCGGACAGACATTGAGGGATTTTGGTTAGTAGGGAGGAGATATCGGGTCCAGAGAGGTAGATCTGTGTGTTATCAGCATAGAGGTGATAATGAAAGCCATGGGACTCTATGAGCTGTCCCATGCCTAAGGTGTAGATGGAGAAGAGCAGAGGTCCTAGGACTGAACCTTGGGGGACACCGACAGATAGGGGGCGAGATGAGGAGGTGGTGCATGAGTGGGAGACACTGAATGTCCTGCCTGTTAGGTATGAGCAGTTCCAGGATAGGGTCAAGTCTGTGATGCTGAGAGATGAGAGAGTTTGTAGTAAGAGGGAATGGTCCACTGTGTTGAAGGCAGATGACAGGTCTAGGAGGAGGAGGACGGAGTAGTGTCGCTTAGATTTGGCCATCAGTAGGTCGTTGGTGACTTTAGTCAGTGCCGTTTCAGTAGAATGGTGCGATCGGAAACCAGATTGTAGGCGGTTAAAGAGGGAGCAGGAGGAGAGGTGGGAGGACAGTTCAGAATGGACATGTTGTTCCAGTAGTTTTGAGGCATAGGGGAGATGTGATATGGGGCGATAGCTAGACAGAGAGGATGGGTCAAGGGAGGGCTTTTTGAGGATGGGTGTGTTAGAGGCATGTTTGAAGCATGAGGGGAAGACACCAGTTGTTAGTGACAGGTTAAAGAGGTGGGCTAGGGTTGGGATGAAGATAGTGGTAAGCTTTGGGATGAGGTGGGATGGGATTGGGTCAAGTTTACAGGTGGTGAGGTGTGATTTGGAGAGTAAAGAGGAAAATTGATCTTCCGTAATGGTGGAGAAGGTGGTTTTGAAGGAGGAGGGTTGAGTAGGTGTGGGGAGGGGCTGTGCAGGCTTTAGGCAAAAGCTTTGTCTGATGCTGTCAACCTTCTGCTTGAAGAATGAGGCAAAGTCTTCGGCTGAAATAAGAGGAGAGGGAGGAGGCACTGGGGGACGGAGGAGAGAATTGAAGGTGTTGAATAGTTGTTTGGGGTTGTGAGACAGGGAGGATATGAGGGATGCGAAGTATGTTTGTTTTGCGAAGTATTATCTTCAGCATACTCGGGCTTTAAGTTTTTGACTTGCCCCCCTGGGCCGTGGGGTACCCAGAACCGCGCCTTCTGGTGTACGCTGCTGATGGGGGTAGTAGTGGCAACCCGATCCCGTGGCTCAGGGTGGTGAGACCAAAAGATGGCAGTCTATTTATCAGTGTTTTGAATGTCCAACTACGCCACCCATTGATTGCGGTCAGAGATAACCGCCGCTGCGAGGCAGACCGCTACGGCTGGTGTTGGTGTGCAGCACAGGGATAGGATAACTCCCCACAGGAAGAGTGTAACCTCAGGGCAGTGTAGGTGGATGCTGGGGGTGATGGTGCAGGCGCAGCAAAGATCACACTGAGTCCAATGGTGCAGTCCAGGGTTTTTACTCACAGTTGTTACGCCAGTCACTTCTTTCAGCAATGACTGCCCAAGTTATGCTGCGTCCACCAGGTGAGGAGCTCGGTCAACCCCCAGGCAATTCAGGAGTATGGCACAGGACCCCCTTCTGTCCTTTCTCTGGCCTCTCGTGCCCCACCAGTGACCAAACTTCTGTCCAGCTACCGCGGACCGTGTCGGGTAAGCGTTGGCCTCCGCTTCCCGCTATCCTATATGGCGCCTTCCTAGGAGGTTTGGCGGGGGGTCGCACCAATAAATGATCACGACCTCCGGTTCTTGGCTGAGGGATGATTTACTTCCACCAACTTGGGAATCCGGTACCCTTCCACAGCCTGACCCTTCACCCGATATAACGCGGGTTTGCAACGGTTGCTGTCCGTTCTGCTCTCTTAGGGTCCCTTCTGCCTTCTTGTTTCTGGAGCCTTTCTACTCCTCTGTCTCTTCTCCTTCCTTCCTTCTCCTTCTTCTCTTCTCCTCTCTGGCCCCGGCCTTCTCTCTAGGCCTGCCTCGTGGAGCTGAGCTCAGGCTGAGCCGCGGCTCCCTGTCAGCTCTGACTGAACTACTCTCTACTCCTTTTCTCTCTACTATCAACAAGATGGCTCCCACCTTTTATCTGCTTCTCTGTGTCTGAGCTCAGGTGACCTGCACCCAATGAGCTCCTTCCTATGCTCCAGAAACTGTCCCCTTTTGCTCCCACACCACTGGGTTCTCTCCTCCCTCCCCACTCCAGCCAGGGACATGGTCAGTTGTGCCTGCAATATGGGAGCACCGGCGAGCTGTCCCCCGGAAATGGGGAGTGTATGTGTGTGCAGCTAACTGAGCCCTGGTCCACACTCCATCCTTACCTGGAAGTGGAATATCACACCTCTGGTTGAGGTGCAATACCCCTGAAGCAACTGAACCCTCGGGGCGCTACATTTCCGTAGCTCCGTGAGCATGATTTGCGACTGTTTGACAGCTTTAATACATGTGTGGAATGCTGGAAAAACAGGCATTCCTCACATGTATTAAAGCTGTCAAACAGTCGCAAATCACGTTCCCGGAGTGACGAAAACTTAAAGCCCGAGCACACTGAAGATAATAGGTGCTCACCTGAGCATGCTCGTAAATCTCGAGCAATGTGCATGCTCGATCATCACTACTTGCTATGTGTAGCACAAGTGATCAGACGATGGCAGCTTCAACTCTCCCATGGAGGCTATTAAAGCAGGTAAAAAGTAAAAAAAATGTTTTTAAAAATATTTAAAAAATGTAACAGTTCAAATCACCCTCCTTTTGCCCCATTCAAAATAAAACAATTAAAAATAAAAAATACACATATTTGGTATCGGCGAGTTCAGAATCACCCGATCTGTCAAAATAGAAAGAGAATTAATCAGATCGGTAATGAGGAAAAAAAACAAAACTGTAGAATTTTGGTTGCTGCAACATTGCAATAAAACGAAATAACGGGCAATAAAACATCGTATCTACCCCAAAATGGCATCAATAAAAACGTCAGCTCAGCGCGCAACAAATAAGCCCTCACCCGGCCCCAGATCCCAAAAAAGGAGATTCCATGGGTCTTGGAAAATGGCTCCATTATTTTATTTTTTACAAACTTTGGAATTTTTTTTCACCACTTAAATAAAAAAGAACCTATACTTGTTTGGTGTCTACAAACTCGTAATGACACGGAGAATCATAATGGCAGGTCACTTTTAGTATTTACTGAATATGTTAAAAAAAAACAATTGTCAAATTGCACTTTTTTTGCAATTTCACCACACTTGGAATTTTTTTCCCGTTTTCCAGTACACAATATGGTAAAATCAATGGTGTCGTTCAAAAGTACAACTCGTCCGCGAGAAACAAGCCCCCACACGGCCATATTGACTGAAAAAAAAAGTTATGGCTCTGGGTAGAAGGGGAACAAAAAATGAAAATGCAAAAACAAAAAATCCCAGGATGGTAAAGGGGTTAAATGAGCAATGTATATATGTGATTTGTATTTTGAAATCTATGTCTTAATCCACAGTTTTTAATATACTGTATTTTACAGACCATAAGGTTTTAGAGGAGGAAAATAGAAAAAAAATGTGAAGAAAAAAATGTCATGCCGCATTGTTATGGGGAAGGGTCTCCTGCTGGCACTGTTTATGGCCCTCACACGCCGATGTCAGCTGCCGGAATATTCACTGCTCCCCATGCCCGGGGGTGTGGAGAAAGTTTTAAGAAAATTATACAAACAACCTTTTCACCTATCTAAATTAGTGCCCTTATGGGAAAATCCTAGATTTATTCAGGGTAAACAGAACAAGCTTTGCAAGCAATGGAACCAGAAAGGGATTTATTAAATGTTAATGAAGGAAGGCTGCTCACCTGGCAGGAATTCTCAGGGATGTATGATATGGGAGATCATCAATGTCTACAGTACCACCAAACAGTTACTTTCTACAGCTCTATGGTGAGAGATTTCGGGAAGGTGGAAAGGAGGGGTGATTTTGACATATTGATGTGGTCTAGCTCATGGGTAAATTCCCTATCCACAATATACCAAAGGATTAAGAGACAAATTCTGCACACTGCGGTACCTGATTTATTTATCCATTGGAGTATAGCGCTAAATGACACTTAGATAGATGGTAAACTTTTGACGGGCTTGGATAAAGTAAAAATAGCAATGAACAATGGAGAGAAATGCAGAACAAACTGATTCATAATGCCATTTATGCTTTCAATTTTTCCTACAAAGATGCTTCATCACATTATTTATGAAAATTCCCAAAATGTAACCTAAAACCAATTTGTTTGATAGCATCAGGCGATGCCCTTCCACCCAAATGGTGTGGGAAGAGACCCTTCTCTATTTAGATAATGGTTGGAGAATTAAAGTCCCACAGTCTCCTCGGGCATGTTTATTTCATCATATTGTAACAGAACATCAGGAGGATGGGGACAGAGTTCTGTCTATACAGATAATACATGTAGTTCTTTTGGTGGTTAAAAAATGTATACTTAGATATTGGTTGAAGAAAGAGACATCTCAATTATCTGAAATATTCAAAACTCTGAAAACCTTATTAGTTTATGACAAACTTGAGTCAGAAAAACAAAAAGAAAAGTCGACGACAGAGTTTTTTCACAAACTGAGATCTTTTAATGAATATAGCAATACACAATCTGATATGTCACAGCTGATGAAAGTATTCTGACACACATCCTGGTGTCATATGGAGGAACATAGGGGGACAACAGGATTACTTAAAGTCTAATGGATTCACTTATTTTTACATCTATTCATATAAGGATTTTAGAAAAGTGTTTTTTTGTTGTTTTGCATGCGGAGTTAAAAATTGAATCTGTTAAAATTGTGGAAAAAAAATGATTGGATGGATTTCACACTTATTTATAAAGATGCGGTCTGTGTTGGTAAATGTCATGGAGATTCTAGGATTATAACCCGATTTGTTTGTCTATTTTGTCTCATTAAATAAAGTTTGTTTAAAAAAAATAGATGAGAACACTAGATTCCATCATGACATCATAATTAACCATCACTACTTACAGAAGTGTTTACACCCATATAGTCACTTTGACATTCCGGTGTCATTGCTGTCAGTGAGAAGCTACATAGCTAATCATATACTGATTGCGCTTGGATTTACTTTGGATTTACTTGAAATGTCTGAAATTCCTTCAGACAGACTTCAGGTGTTAGCACTGCTCCAGGGGATTCTTACCACCTACGCCCCTGACATTGTGCTACCACTACCCGATGGCGTCCTCAGCTTCACTTACCGGCTGGTTATGAAGCTTGTGATAGACTGCCTGACCAAATACCACAAAGGTCGTATTAGCTCAGAATATCTTGAGCATTTACAGCAAAACATCTGGACACTCGTACAGCAGGTAAATAGCAGGCAATCTGCACAAATCTCATAATAATAATAATAATAGAATATGGTAAGGGATTACAAGTTTAAGTTTAACCTGTTCCAAATACTAAGATAAGAATAGCCGGGGCCAAAAATGGGGCATACAGGCTACATGACAAGGGAAATTGAGGTATCTAAAGGGTTAATTGAAATAGGGACAGGAAGGTTGTTACCGTGGGGTGAATGGGATTGGTTAACCTTGTAAGGACCAGGAAATTTGACATTTTTTGCTGTCATTTTTTCATCACTTTCTTTTAAGAGCCATAACTTTCTTATTTTTCTGTTGGCGTTTGTGAGAAGAGTTGTAGCTTTGAGTGGCTCCATTCTTTTTACCATAAAATATACAGTAGTTTTTTGGGGGTTTTGTTTTTACGGCGTTTGTTATGCATTAAAAATGACCTGGAAATATGATTTTCCACGTCATTTCGATTAAGGCGATACCGAATATGCAAAGAAAATTCAGAATATTGCGAAAACATTTTTTTGCTTTGAGTCGCTAAATTCTGAGACCCAAAACAATTCTTATTTTTCTGTTGATGGGGCCCAGTGAAGACTTGTTTTTTTACGCTGTAAGATATGGAGGAGAGGAAGGAGGATTTAAAAGGCGGTGCTTGATAAATAGAGGGTTTGGGGAGATGTGATTTTTAATTGTCACAGGCCGATTTACACAAGTCGTAAGCAGTCATGTGTCTTACTTACACGCCCTAGGTGTAGAGGGTGGACGTGGAGATATAAAGGGAACCTGTCGCCTAAAATAATGCTATTAACCTGCAGGTTAATAGCGTTCTGACACCATGCAGCCGCCACACTGAAATAAACTGTATCCCCCCTGGCAGCCTCGCTCTTTCAGTCATATTGGTGGCGGCGGCAGGCTTTCAGTCACCGTTCTCTGCATAGTGAGCGGCGGCTGTAACCGCACCCGGCACTGACTGACAGCCGGTGCTAATATGGCCGCACAATGTCAGAATGCTACTAACCTGCATATCAACTCCATATCTGCAGGTTAATAGCATTACTTTACATGACAGGTTCCCTTTAGAGGTTTACAAATGACCGGATCCCTCGTCAGCTGTCATGTAGTAATGTAGTGCCGATATCAGGAGTAACATGGCGACATAAATGGTGTCCTCCATTCTGCACTTTCTCTCATGATTTTCCTTTCTTGTTTATTTCCATCTCTATAGGCTGAAGAAAAATCCCATAGTGGAGAATTGGCCTTTATTAAACAACTGGCCCAGAATGTCCTGCTTGTACTGGAGTATCCGGCCTACTCCCTGGAGCGCCTGGTAAGGAGCCATCGTCTTCTATATCTCATGTAGAGATGAGCGTTGTTCTACTCGAACTGTTCGCCAATCTCAAATTCGAGCTGTTTTGGGCGGTGTTCGAGCCGGTCGGCGAACACGAACAATTTGAGAAAAATTCGGCTGTTCGAGGTTATGTTCGATAACTGTTCGTGCACCAAAATCATAACTGGATTTTTTCTCAGTAATGATGAAAATTAATGTTAATACGCAGTTTGAGTGTACAGCGGGGCGGGGGGAGGGGCAGGGGATGGATCTCTGCAGGAACAATGAAGATCTCCATTTTTTTTTCTCTTTCCCGCATTTGCAGTGGGGAGGTGCAATCTGTCAGCCTATCAGCAGCGCACACACGGAGCGAAGTGCTTTTTTTCACACAAGCAAGGGTGTGATGAAAGCCGGCCGGTGGGTGCAGCTCTCTGGCGCCCCCTTACCTCTCAGGTCAGTCAAGGTACTGCACCTAGAGAAAGTAGTGCCAGGTAGCTGCAACCAGCGCAGGGAACACGGTAGTGTGTTATCCCTTCAACGTCACTAAACCGTAACGTCACTACACAGCACAACTCGCTAGCGCCCTCTTAGCCTCAGGTCAGTCAAGGAACTGCACCTAGGATAAGCGGTCGCCAGGGAGACTGTCCTGTAACCTACTGGGTATCGGGGCCCTCTGTAGTGAGGGCGGTATATATATCTTCCTTGGCCGCGCCAGGAATATATATATCTGAACCTCCGACCGTCACTACCAGCCTTCCCCAATCCCCAGTTGGTATGCTGCCACCAGTCCCTATTTTAGATATACGCCCAGTCCGTGAATGGGCCTATATCGGGTCAGGGACCAACCCTGGGTAGCGTTTTGGCTTGAGCCGAGCTCACACGGACGTGCGTTCGTTATGCAGAATAAAAGGCAGGCCCACAATTACTTGAGGTAATTGATTATAATAATACACTAGATACACGATATACAACTAAATATACACAGGTATAAGGTCAGGCTAAACTATACAACAATGGAATACAACACACAGAATCACCACAGCATATCAGTTACCGGTTTCTTGATTTTCTTGTGACGCAGGGAGAGGATTCTGCGATCGCAGGCACGGTTCTTTGTTACAGGCTGAGGCCTACCACCGCATGGTCAAACTGCTCCTCCCCTTGGTGGCCTCAGCTGGTGCTCAGATGTTCAGCACACCACTCTTGGGTCAAGACTGACTTATCTCTTGTCTGTCCTGCTATCTTACCTGCCCCGTCCCGCCCACTGCTGGTGAGGTCAGCTGGCTCAGTCTCCACCCTCAGGTCTAACTTCGATCAGAAGCCCAAATTCTATGGAACCCAATAACTTCTTCTGGGATGGTCTCATGATACCCCCAGGGGTTCCCATGGATTCGGGCCGCCGTAACCGACCTTTTGATATCAATTATGATACCATACGGTCCTCAGGAATGGCTCCGCGCTATATCTTGGCTTCCAGAGCACGTACAAACGTCTACCGCGGAGGCTTGTGTGCGCAATGGCTCCGGGACGCCGTGATATTTTTTTATTGGCCCATCCCATGCAACATGCGTGTACTTTTCATGTTTCTATATCTTATGCCTCCATGCTTGTGACAGACAAAGAAACTAGTCCTATGGGACAAATGGTCAGGTACAGATAGACGAAGCACCCCCCCCTGCTGGCTGTGTTTCCTCTCGAAGTCTTTGAAGCTCCTAGCATTCAAGTGTTAAGTAGGCTTCTTATCTTACAGGAGCCTGGATGGGGGGAAACTATCTAGTTGACGTTTTAACAGAAGGTCCCAAGGGTGGGGGCTGCTGAAGTGTGGCCATCCCTGGATATGATTTATCATTACCAAGATGGCGGCTACAGGTTCATCACACCTCCCCCTATACGAGGGCGCGAGGGGGTAGCACATTCCTGTGTTCCCCCGTGCGTCCTTCTGCACCCTCCCCTTGCCGGGATAACCCGTCAGCGTTACCGTGGTCACGGCCTCTTCTGTGGCGAATTGAGAAGTGGTACTGCTGGAGAGCGAGGCTCCAGCGTAGCAACCTGCCATTCGACCCAGAGACCGTGTGTAACCAGCTGAGGGGGTTGTGGTCCGTCTCCACGGTGAAATGGCTCCCGTACAAGTAGGGCTGCAGACGCTGCAGGGCCCATACAATTGCCAGGCATTCTTTTTCCACCGTGGAGTAAGCCACCTCCCGGGGCAGTAGCTTCCTGCTCAGGTACAAGACAGGATGTTCCTGGCCTGTCGTGTTGACCTGACTTAGCACAGCACCGAGGCCAAAGTCACTGGCGTCGGTCTGTACCACAAACGGCCGGTCGAAGTCGGCAGCTTGCAGTACAGGGGAGCTACTTAGGGCGGCCTTGAGTGCCCCGAAAGCTGTCTCGCAGGCGACTGTCCAGTCGACTGCGACGGGCAGCTTCTTCTTGGTGAGGTCCGTCAGGGGCTTGGCCAGGGTGCTATAGTGTGGGACGAACCTCCTATAGTACCCGGCGGTCCCCAAGAAGGACATCACCTGCTTTTTGGTCCTAGGAGTGGGCCAGGATGCGATGGCATCCACTTTCCCCGGTTCTGGCTTCAGAACCCCCCCGCCTACCCGGTGACCCAGGTAGAGGACCTCACTCATGCCCAGCTGGCACTTTTCCGGCTTGATGGTCAAGCCTGCCCGGTGGATCCGACCGAGCACCTGCCGCAGGTGCTCTAGGTGATCCTCCCAAGTGGGACTGAAGACTGCAATATCGTCCAAGTACGCAGCCGCGTACCCTTCAAGTCCCTCAAGCAGCGTATTGACCATCCGCTGAAAAGTGGCAGGGGCATTCTTCATGCCGAATGGCATCACTGTGGACTCGTACAGTCCAAAAGGGGTGATAAAGGCAGAGCGTTCCCTTGCCGCGGGGGTCAGAGGAATCTGCCAGTACCCCCGGCTCAGATCCATGATGGTCAGGTACTTAGCCCCGGCCATCCGATCGAGCAGGTCATCGATGCGTGGTATGGGGAACGCATCGGTGGCCGTTACAGCGTTGAGCCCCCGGTAGTCCACGCAGAACCGTGTAGTTCGGTCCTTCTTTGGTACGAGGACTACAGGCGAGGCCCACGCGCTGCTGGATGCCTGGATCACCCCCAGCTTCAGCATCTCGTCTATCTCTTGGCGCATGTTTCCCTGCACCTCGAAAGAGACCCGATATGCTGAACGCCGGATCGGCGGGTGATCGCCAGTGTCCACGTCGTGGACAGCCATCTCAGTCCTTCCGGGCAGGCTGCTGAACAGCCCCCGGAAGGGGTGCAGGGTGGTCCCCAGCTGGGACCGTTGGTCCTCCGTGAGCTGGTGGCCAACCCCCACATCCTCGATGGACCCACCCGCCTTGGCTTGGGTGAGCAGATCCAGGAGGGTTTCTACCTCTCCTTCCTCGGGAAGGTTGCACACTGGGTGGGCAGTCGCTTCCCGCTCATGATGAGCCTTCATCATGTTCACGTGGAAGGCCTTCCTCCTTCCACGGGCGTGATCCAGGGTGACCAGATAGGTGACGGCATTGAGTTTCTGGTGCACGAAGTAGGGACCTTCCCAGGCTGCCTGAAGCTTGTTCTGTGGTACGGGGACCAGTACCCACACCTTTTGACCCACCTGGTAGGTCCTCTCACAAGCATTCTGGTCGTACCACCGCTTCTGGTCGGCCTGGGCCTGGGCCATATTGTCCTGCACCAGCTTTGCCAAGGCCATCATCCTGTCCCGGTGGCGCACGACATACTCGATGACCGACACCTCGGGGGTGGCCAAATCCCCTTCCCATGCTTCCTTCACCAGAGCCAGGGGGCCCCGTACCCGTCGCCCGTACAGGAGCTCAAAGGGGGAGAACCCCGTTGAGGCCTGCGGAACCTCCCGGTAAGCAAATAGGAGGTGTGGGAGGTAACGCTCCCAGTCTCTCCCGTGGGAGTCGACCAACATCTTAAGCATCTGCTTTAAGGTGCCATTGAACCGCTCACACAGGCCATTAGTCTGTGGGTGATACGGGCTGGCCACCAGATGTTGCACCTGCATTTGCTTACAGAGGGACTCCATCAGCCGCGACATGAACTGGGTCCCTCGGTCGGTGAGCATTTCTTGGGGGAAACCCACTCTGGAGAAGATCTCCAGTAAGGCGGTAGCCACCTTGTCGGCCCGAATGGACGACAAAGCTACCGCTTCCGGGTACCGGGTGGCATAGTCCACTACCGTGAGTATGAAGCATTTCCCGGAGTGGCTGGGAGTGGACAGAGGTCCAATAAGATCCACAGCAACCCTCGAGAAAGGCTCTTCGATGATTGGCAGAGTTACCAGTGGGGCTTTGGGGCGCGGCCCCGCCTTCCCCACCCTCTGACAGGTGTCACACGAACGGCAGTAGGCACCCACCGCGGCTCCCATCCCAGGCCAGTAGAAATGCTGAGCTATCCTGGCCTTGGTTTTAGCGATCCCTAGGTGTCCGGCCATCGGAATCTCGTGTGCGATCCGCAACAATTCCGCCCTGAACGGATAGGGTACCACTAACTGTCGGTCCCTGGGCCACGCCTCCGGTGAACCCTGCTGGACCGTTACCCGGTACAGCCGTCCCTGGTCCCAGACCACCCGCTCGCAGTCTGACTCCATGGGAGGCTGTGCCGCCTGTTCCTTGAGAGCTTTCAGGCTGTCGTCTGCTTCCAACGCAGCCTGAAATTCCTGACTTGATGTGGCCAGAATCGACGAAACTGCCACATCCTCCGTCAGCCCCTCCGGGCATGTCACCTGGCCGCTGTCTGACCCGGCAGGCACTTGGTCAGAAGTGGGGAAGCCGTCGGACCTCTGCAAGGCTCCTTGGGCTCCGACGCTCCCACTCCTGGTGACAGCGGCTATGACCGCTGTGACCGTGGGTAGTGCCTGCTTCCCCTCTGTTTCTGACCAAGCCGCCCGATCAGGCAGGCTTCCTAGGCCTTTGGACATCTCGGATGTGGGGAACTCCTGCCCTGGGGTCTTACCTGGCGGCTCCTCTCTTGGGACACCCCCACCTCCCATGGCCTGTTCCTCCCCCTGCAGTGGGCCTATACTCAGCAGCCTGGATACCCCTGGGAGCCCTACACTGCCGGTAGCTGCCCCCCTCTCCATCCCTGAGCTTCCCTCTACAGAATCCTGCCCGCCCCCTCCCTCACCGGAGGACAAGAGGTCACGGCTCGCCGGCTGAGCACCTCTGCGGGCATCCCCACACTCCCCACCTGCTTTCACTAACCCTGTTTGTGTTGTGTCTGTGCAGGTGTTACCCTCAGGTTTCACTCCCTCCTCCTCAGCAGGACGCACACTACATACAACATGGTTGGCATTAGCAGCAGACAAATCAATACACTCTTGGGGGGCCGAACTTGGGGGTTCAGAGGGTACATACTGCGATACTAGACGCCCCAAGTCGGTCCCTAATAAAACATTTGCGGGAATATTTGGCGTTACTCCCACCTCCCGCATCCCCCTCCCGGCACCCCAGTCCAAATACACCATGGCAACGGGAAGGGCCGGCTCCACGCCTCCAACCCCGGAGACGGAAAGAGTCTTTCCTGGTACCAAGTCCTGGGGGGACACCACCTCAGGCCGTACCAGTGTTCGTTCAGCGCCCGTGTCCCGCAGTCCCATGACCGCAGAACGGCCTATGGTGACGGGTTGGATGTTGTCCAGGGACCTACCACCACCCCCTCCCACACACAAAACATTGGGCGCTCTCTGGGACTGGGATGGGGTCTTTTGGCGCTGGGGACACTCAGCCCTAAAGTGTCCTGGTTTGTTGCATAGATGACAACGTCTTACGTCTGGTCCTTGCCTGGAGAGGGCAACAGGGGGATACACCCCTTGTGCTCTAGGGGCCGGGGAAACAGGGGCATGACTGGGCTTACCCCCTCTCCAGGTGCTGCTGGCAGACTTCTTCAGCTCAGGCGCCCTGTTATTGGCATACTCGTCTGCCAGGGCGGCTGTAGCAGAAGCCCCTGTTGGTTTCCGGTCACGGAGGAACTGTCGGAGGTCCTCTGGGCAGTTCCACAAGAACTGCTCCGTGACGAACAGTTCCTGGACCTCCTGGCGGGTAGTAAGCGCTAGACCCGAGGTCCAGTGCTCTGCGGCTCTCAACAGCGCCCGCATATGATCGGTCCAGGTGTCCTTGGGGCCACGCAGCAGGCTCCGGAACTTCTGGCGGTACGACTCGGGAGTGAGGTTGTACTGCCGGATCAGGGCCCGCTTGATGCAGTCGTAGTTCTGTACCTCCCCGGCAGGTAAGTCCCCCAAGGCATCCAGGGACTTACCCCTCAAACGGGGGGTCAGGTATCTGGCCCACTGATCCCGGGCCAGATGGTGCTGAAGACAGGTCCGTTCAAATGCCACCAGAAAGGAGTCCAGGTCCCCATCCTTCTCCAGTAGAGGGAAGTCCTCAGCTCGGACTTTGGACGACTTGGTCTCCTGATGGGTTGGTTGCTCTAGCGGAAGCCCCCGCTGGGCCAGGTCCAGTTGGTGCTGGCGCTCCGCAGCTCGCTCTGCACGCTCCGCAGCCTCCCGGCGCTCTGCAGCTTCACGCTCCGCAGCCTCCCGGCGCTCTGCAGCTTCACGCTCCGCAGCCCGCTCCGCAGCCCGCTCCGCAGCCCGCTCTGCACGCTCCTCCTCCGCTGCCTTCTCTGATGCTGCCAGGAGGGTTTTGTAGACGGCATCGCCATGAGACTGGAGACTTGCCATAGCCGCTTGTAAAAGGGCTTGTGATCTGGACAGGCTGGGCTGGGTAGGTGGTGGGCAGCCCACTGCGGGACCGTATACTGGGGACTGGCTCCCTGAGGTGCCCGGGCTGGACTCCTCCTCGCCATGAGTAACAATGTCCTCCCCTCCTGCCACACGGACCGTAGCATTAGCCTCCTGCAGGGTCTTGCTCCTGGTGCCGTCTGCCATCTTGGTAACCGACACCGCTGCAACCCTGAGTTTGCACACACCTTGTTATACTTTTAGCCTGACCGTCTAATGTTGGGCTGACCTTAAGACTCCAGCAGTGGAAGTTACCACTGGCAGTCTTTAGTGCCTGGGAGTAGGGGTCCCACAACACTATTATTCTGCAATCCCACCGCTCTGCCACCAATGTGATGAAAGCCGGCCGGTGGGTGCAGCTCTCTGGCGCCCCCTTACCTCTCAGGTCAGTCAAGGTACTGCACCTAGAGAAAGTAGTGCCAGGTAGCTGCAACCAGCGCAGGGAACACGGTAGTGTGTTATCCCTTCAACGTCACTAAACCGTAACGTCACTACACAGCACAACTCGCTAGCGCCCTCTTAGCCTCAGGTCAGTCAAGGAACTGCACCTAGGATAAGCGGTCGCCAGGGAGACTGTCCTGTAACCTACTGGGTATCGGGGCCCTCTGTAGTGAGGGCGGTATATATATCTTCCTTGGCCGCGCCAGGAATATATATATCTGAACCTCCGACCGTCACTACCAGCCTTCCCCAATCCCCAGTTGGTATGCTGCCACCAGTCCCTATTTTAGATATACGCCCAGTCCGTGAATGGGCCTATATCGGGTCAGGGACCAACCCTGGGTAGCGTTTTGGCTTGAGCCGAGCTCACACGGACGTGCGTTCGTTATGCAGAATAAAAGGCAGGCCCACAATTACTTGAGGTAATTGATTATAATAATACACTAGATACACGATATACAACTAAATATACACAGGTATAAGGTCAGGCTGAACTATACAACAATGGAATACAACACACAGAATCACCACAGCATATCAGTTACCGGTTTCTTGATTTTCTTGTGACGCAGGGAGAGGATTCTGCGATCGCAGGCACGGTTCTTTGTTACAGGCTGAGGCCTACCACCGCATGGTCAAACTGCTCCTCCCCTTGGTGGCCTCAGCTGGTGCTCAGATGTTCAGCACACCACTCTTGGGTCAAGACTGACTTATCTCTTGTCTGTCCTGCTATCTTACCTGCCCCGTCCCGCCCACTGCTGGTGAGGTCAGCTGGCTCAGTCTCCACCCTCAGGTCTAACTTCGATCAGAAGCCCAAATTCTATGGAACCCAATAACTTCTTCTGGGATGGTCTCATGATACCCCCAGGGGTTCCCATGGATTCGGGCCGCCGTAACCGACCTTTTGATATCAATTATGATACCATACGGTCCTCAGGAATGGCTCCGCGCTATATCTTGGCTTCCAGAGCACGTACAAACGTCTACCGCGGAGGCTTGTGTGCGCAATGGCTCCGGGACGCCGTGATATTTTTTTATTGGCCCATCCCATGCAACATGCGTGTACTTTTCATGTTTCTATATCTTATGCCTCCATGCTTGTGACAGACAAAGAAACTAGTCCTATGGGACAAATGGTCAGGTACAGATAGACGAAGCACCCCCCCCTGCTGGCTGTGTTTCCTCTCGAAGTCTTTGAAGCTCCTAGCATTCAAGTGTTAAGTAGGCTTCTTATCTTACAGGAGCCTGGATGGGGGGAAACTATCTAGTTGACGTTTTAACAGAAGGTCCCAAGGGTGGGGGCTGCTGAAGTGTGGCCATCCCTGGATATGATTTATCATTACCAAGATGGCGGCTACAGGTTCATCACAAAGGGCATGTGTGATTGGCAGTGTATGTCACATGTCCTTGCCCTATAAGACCAAGCCATTTTCCCCGTCGCCACCATTTTCTCACTGCTGCAGCTGCGTGTTAGACGGCACCGCTGTTGCTGTGTGCGCTATACCTTGTTAATTTCAAGCCAATTTTCGCACAAATATACAGATAGCTTGGTAGTAGGGAATAGTTGTGATTGCAGTCCTTTTAAGGACTAGGTTACAGCATTTCCTACGACTTTTATCAGGCAGGTCTGTGCTCTTAAATAGATAGATTGTGGGAGTAAAGACTAATTGTAATTGGAGTCCTTTTCAGGACTAGGTTACATCAGTTCCTATCAGTTTTTGCCAGGCAGGTCTGTGCCAGTGCTGTGCAAGTTTTTTTCACAGCATTTGGCTGAATCTAGCAAAGCTAATCCTTTTTGGCCTATTGCAGAGTGTGTTAGTCAGTGGAGTAGCCTATCTGTGTTGCAAGATATACCACCTGTGTATAGAATACCAATTTTTTTACTGCACCTAGTGAAGTAAAATCTTTTGGGCATAGCATCATTCTATTAGTCCATCTATACTGACCTCCATCAGGTTGCAAACTGAATATAATTTTTTTCTGCATCTAGCTCTGAAAAAATATTTGGGCTTCTAGCAGTGTGTGGGACTTGGTCTATTAGTCCATCTATACTGACCTCCATCAGGTTGCAAATTAAAAATAATTTTTTTCTTCATTTAGCTCTGAAAAAATATTTGGGCTTCTAGCAGTGTGTGGGACTTGTTCTATTAGTCCTTCTATACTGACCTCCAGCAGGTTGCAAATTGAATATAATTTTTTTCTGCATCTAGCTCTGAAAAAATATTTGGGCTTCTAGCGGTGTGTGGGACTTGGTCTATTAGTCCATCTATACTGACCTCCATCAGGTTGCAAATTAAAAATAATTTTTTTCTGCATCTAGCTCTGAAAAAATATTTGGGCTTCTAGCAGTGTGTGGGACTTGGTCTATTAGTCCATCTATACTGACCTCCATCAGGTTGCAAATTAAAAATAATTTTTTTCTTCATTTATCTCTGAAAAAATATTTGGGCTTCTAGCAGCGTGTGGGACTTGTTCTATTAGTCCATCTATACTGACCTCCATCAGGTTGCAAATTAAAAATAATTTTTTTCTGCATCTAGCTCTGAAAAAATATTTGGGCTTCTAGCAGTGTGTGGGACTTGGTCTATTAGTCCATCTATACTGACCTCCATCAGGTTGCAAATTAAAAATAATTTTTTTCTGCATCTAGCTCTAAAAAAATATTTGGGCTTCTAGCAGTGTGTGGGACATGGTCTATTAGTCCATCTATACTGACCTCCATCAGGTTGCAAATTGAATAAAAAAATTTTCTGCATCTAGCTCTGAAAAAATATTTGAGCTTCTAGCAGTGTGTGGGACTTGGTCTATTAGTCCATCTATACTGACCTCCATCAGGTTGCAAATTAAAAATAATTTTTTTCTGCATCTAGCTCTGAAAAAATATTTGGGCTTCTAGCAGTGTGTGGGACTTGGTCTATTAGTCCATCTATACTGACCTCCATCAGGTTGCAAATTAAAAATAATTTTTTTCTTCATTTAGCTCTGAAAAAATATTTGGGCTTCTAGCAGTGTGTGGGACTTGTTCTATTAGTCCTTCTATACTGACGTCCAGCAGGTTGCAAATTGAATATAATTTTTTTCTGCATCTAGCTCTGAAAAAATATTTGGGCTTCTAGCGGTGTGTGGGACTTGGTCTATTAGTCCATCTATACTGACCTCCATCAGGTTGCAAATTAAAAATATTTTTTTTCTTCATTTAGCTCTGAAAAAATATTTGGGCTTCTAGCAGTGTGTGGGACTTGTTCTATTAGTCCTTCTATACTGACCTCCAGCAGGTTGCAAATTGAATATAATTTTTTTCTGCATCTAGCTCTGAAAAAATATTTGGGCTTCTAGCGGTGTGTGGGACTTGGTCTATTAGTCCATCTATACTGACCTCCATCAGGTTGCAAATTAAAAATAATTTTTTTCTGCATCTAACCCAGCCAATAGTTTTGGCCTAATACCACAGTTTGGCCACTCAGCTCTGCTCGGCTACCATCCATTGTTTTTTTGTGCAAACAACTCCAGAGTTGTGAATTAGTTAACCACCAAAATGAGTGGAAAAAGGCCTGCTGCTGGTGGAAAGGGGAATAGGCGTGTTGGGAAGGGGAAAAAAGGTTGTGTCTGTGGGGTAGGTGCAGAAGAAAGACCATCTTCCAGCCAAACTAAAATGTCTACTTCTTTTAGCGGACAATGTGATAAGATCCCTTTCTTACGGCCACGCCAATCGCTACAAATTCCAGATGAGGCACAAAAACAGCAGGTGCTTCAACGGATATCAAGTGCTCCTTTAAGTGGGCTCTCCTCCACATCAACTTCAACATCACAAATACTCCAGTCCTCAAAGGTGTCACCCAAATCGCACTTGCTTCCTCACAGCTCCCAAATCTCCAGCTGCCCGTCTGAGTATGAGGTAGAACAGATGGTTGAGTCTGCAGAGCTGTTTACTCATACTATAGCCTGGGAATCAGAGGTCGACTCCAGCGCTTCTGTGAATCCAGACGAGGAAATGATCTGCACTGATGCCCAGAATCTTTATGAGTCGGATCCAGGACCAGACGCAGAAGGTTCTGACCATAATGTAGACCCTCATTCCCAAACTGTAACTCCTGTTGGTGGAGACAATGAGGAAGACGATGATAAGACTCAAATACCTGATTGGAGCGACAACTTTAGTTTTTTGTCAGGGCAGGAACAGGTTGGCTCTGAGGACGACGGGTGTGATAACGCACAGGGTGATGATGATGAGGTCGGAGATCCCACTTACTGTCAACCCACAGTCAGCCAAGAGATGAGGTCAGCAGAGGAGGTGGAGGAAGATGCTAGTGACGACGAGGTCAGGTTGCGCCTTCCTGGACAGAGACGTAGTACTGGAAGCACGTCAACAACTGCATCCTCAAACACAACTCTGCCTCTCACCACAAGTCGTGGTGGCTCTTCAGGTCGCATGGGTGCTAAGCCTTGCATAGCCTGGGCATTTTTTCAGATCAATAAAGATGACCCAACTCGTGTTATCTGTAACATTTGTCAGCAAAAGCTAAGTAGAGGCCAAAAAATACATAGTTTGAGTACTTCATGCATGAACCGGCACATGGACATGAAGCATAAGTTGCAGTGGGAAGCTCAGTGTGCTACAATGCGGTCTAGCCGGCCGGGCCAACCACCGTCTGCCATATCTTGTGCATCCGCGGCCTCTTCATCCTCTGTGACTGGGGGGACAGCAGTCACACCTGTTTTGGGGCGCAGACCTGCCACCTCTTTACCCGCAACAGCCAGCGTGATTGGCAGGTCATCATTTTCTTTGGAGGTGGTAACACCAGCTGGTCTTGAGCGCTGTCCGACATCGATAGCACCACCTTTGGATCAAGGCAACCTAACATGTCCGCCTGCATCTTCCTCACAGACCGGCAGTTTGCCGGGGACACCCTTATCAACCCCGTCTAAGCACAATAGCCAGCCCTCGGTCCCTCAGATGTGGACAAGTAAAAGACCATTTCCTCCTAGCCATGAGAAAGCTAAGAGGTTGAATTTCACCATCTGCAAGCTCTTGGCTACAGAAATGCTGCCTTTCCGCCTGGTGGACACAGAGGATTTTCGAGACCTTATGTCCGTCGCAGTGCCCCAGTACCAGATGCCCAGTCGGCACTACTTCTCAAAGAAAGGTGTGCCTGCGCTCCACCAGCATGTCGCACACAACATCACCGCTTCTTTGAGAAACTCTGTGTGTGACAGGGTGCATTTCACCACAGACACTTGGACGAGTAGGCATGGACAGGGGCGTTACATGTCGCTGACTGGGCACTGGGTAACTATGGTGACAGCAGGACAAGGGGCTGCTGTCCAAGTCTTGCCGTCCCCACGAGTTGTGCGTCAATCCTCTTTATGTCATTTTTCCTCCACTGCTTCTGCCTCCTCAACCTCCTCTCGGTCTTCCACCTGCACCCAAAGCCTGTCTGGTCATGCCACAAGCTTTCTAACTGCGCAGAAGGGATCCTGCACACCTCCTTACTATGCTGGCAGTAGGGCTCAACGTCATCAGGCGGTTTTTACATTGAAATGTCTGGGAAATGTGAGTCACACAGCTGAGGAGTTGTGGTCAGCTCTGGAGAACCAATTTCATGAATGGTTGTCTCCACTGGACCTGAAACCAGGGAAGGCCGTGTGCGACAATGCTGCAAACCTGGGTGCGGCCCTTCGCCGGGGCAATGTCACACACGTGCCTTGTATGGCTCACGTGTTGAACCTGGTTGTCCAGCAATTTTTAGCCCACTATCCCAGACTAGATGGCCTTCTGCAGAGGGCACGGTCGCTGTGTGCTCACTTCCGCCGTTCGCATCCCGCAGCTCAGCGACTTACATCTCTACAGAAGTCGTTGGGCCTGCCACTTCACCGGCTAAAATGCGATGTGCCTACCCGGTGGAATTCAACTCTGCACATGTTGCAGCGACTGTGGCAGCACCGACAAGCCCTGGTGCAATACGTTCTGACGTATAGCCTGGGCCAACGAGATTCAGAGGTGGGGCAAATCACGCTGGAGGAGTGGTCTCAGATCAGGGACCTATGCACCCTTCTGCACAGTTTTGAAATGGCGACAAAGATGTTTAGTGCTGACGATGCCATTATCAGCATGACTATTCCGGTGATTTACATGCTGGAGCACATGTTAAACAGAATTCGGAGTCAGGTGGTGGCACAAGAGGAGGTGGAGGAAGTAGAGGAGGAGGAGTTGTATGCGGAAGGGCTAACATCTGCAAGGTCCAGACGGTCGGCAGCACCAGGGCGGCAGGCATGTGAGGGTGGGGGAGATGATTTTACCAGGGCGCATGGTAGCAGCCAAACTAGTGAGGAAGGTGCAGGAGCCCAGGAAGAAGTGGAGGACGAACTGATGGAAGACTCATCAGATGAGGGAGACCTTGATCACATTTCTGTTGTGCGAGGTTGGGGGGAGAGGACAGAGGAAGGAAGCATGATTGTTACCTCGCCACCAACACAACAGGGACTTGGTGCTCCTGGATGCGCAACACACATGAGTGCCTTCTTGCTGCACTACCTGCAACATGACCCTCGAATTGTGAGAATTAGAAATAATCCTGACTACTGGGTTGCCACACTGTTAGATCCCCGGTACAAAAGTAAATTTGCAGAAATTATTCCTGCCATAGAAAGGGATGCACGCATGCAGGAGTATCAGCAGAGACTGTTGCAGAATCTTACATGTGCTTTTCCACAAAATACCAGTGGTGCACGTAGTGAATCTCACAGTTCCAACTTGCCAACCGTGGGACCGTCAAGTGTTCAGCACTCAAACCGTAACAGAACCACAGTATCTGCTGGTAACATCAATTTTGCGGAATCATTTCACCACTTTTTTAGCCCATCCTTTGCAAGGCCACAGGAGACAAGAAGTCTGACACATAGTCAACGCCTAGAGACGATGGTACAGGAGTATCTCCAAGTAAACATTGAAGCCACGACTGTGTCACTGGACCCTTGCTCTTTTTGGGCTTCCAATCTGGATAAATGGCCGGAGCTAGCCACTTATGCCTTGGAGATCTTGTCATGCCCCGCAGCCAGCGTTCTGTCTGAACGTGTGTTCAGCGCTGCTGGTGGTGTGCTGACAGATAAGCGCACGCGGCTCTCCACTGATAATGTAGACAGACTCACGTTCATAAAGATGAACAAATCATGGATCCGAAACGACTTTTCTACCCCTGTGTCATCCTGGGGAGAGTAAAAGCTTGATGATTGGTTAAAATCACCCTAGCAACCGTTTTAAGCTTTCAAATTACTAATCATGTTTATCTGTATCTTGACTGGAAAATAATTTGGGCTTTGTAGCAGTGTGCAGCACTGATCCTATTAGGCCATCTATAATAAGCTTCACCAGATTTAAAATTAAAAATAATTTTTAGCTGCATCTAGCCCGGAAAATAATTTTGGGGCTCCGAGATGCGCAAGACACATAAGTGCCTTCTTGCTGCACTACCTGCAGCATGACTCTCATATTGTCAGAATTCGAAGTAATCATGACTACTGGGTTGCCACACTCTTAGATCCCCCAAACTTTTCGATCAACCTTTTCATTTTAATAAAGACCAAAAAAATGGTCATTTTTGAAATTATAAGCATTAGCAGGTTGTTAGAAACTGAAATCAAACAGTTTTCAACTCAAAACTTTATTCTAGGTGATGTTACATTTTCACATAGGACCCCTTGTTCGAAAGGAGCTTCTGAACTCTCTCGTCCATTGAATTTGTCAGGTTTTGGATTTTTTCTGCTTCAATTGTTTTGCATGAGGACAGAATACCCTCCCAGAGCTGTTGCTTAGATGTGAACTGCCTCCCGCCATCATAGACACTCCTTTTAATGATGCTCCAAAGGTTCTGAATGGGGTAGAGGTCAGGGGAGCATGGGGGTCACACCATAAGTTTGTCCCCTTTTATGCCCATATCAGCCAGAGATGCAGATGTTTTATGTGCAGCATGAGATGGTGCATTATCATGCAGAAAAATGATCTTGCTGTGAAATACATGGTTCTTCTTCTTGAACCATGGCAGGAAGTGCTGTTTGAGAAAATCCACATACATTATGGAGTTCATCTTTAGCGCCTTCAGGGATCCTAAAGGGGCCGACAATCTCTCTCCCCATGATTCCAGCCCAAAACATTACTCCACCTCCTCCTTGTTGGCGCTGTAGCCGTGTTTGCGTGGGGTGTCCATCAACCAGCCATCCTCCACTCCATTCATCTGGACCATCGAGCGCTGCACGGCACTCATCCGTGAACAAAACAGTTTTGAAATCAGTCTTCATGTAATGTTTGGCCCACTGGAGCCGTTTCTGCTTGTGTGAAGTGGATAGAGGAGGTCGACAGGATGGCGTATGCACAGCTGCAAACCTCTGAAGGACCCTGCATCTTGTTGTTCGGGGGACGTTGGAGGCACAAGCAGCTTCAAAAACTTGTCTGCTGCTATGACAAGGCTTTTTTGCCGCTGCTCTTTCAACCTGACGTAATTGCCTGTAGGAAAGAGTCCTCAATTTGCCCTTATCAGCACGCACACGTGTGTACTGTGAATCAGCTACATACTTCTTGATTGCCAAGACACTTCATCCTGATCATCGCACAATGTTGATTGTAGTCATGCCTTGACCTAAACACTCCACAATTTGTTGCTTCTCAGCAGCCGACACATCCTTTTTCTTTCCCATTTTGGCAGAAAATGTAGGCTGCTTAATAATGTGAGAGAGCCTTCTTAAGTAGTCTTGCCTTTCATTGGACACACCTGCCAAACTAATTAGCACAGGTGTCTGCAATTGCTTACAGTGATATAAAGAGCCCTGACACACATCACCATCAATGAGTTTAACTGACAAACAAACAAATTCTTCCCTTATCACTCCTAAACACTTTTTGCATAATAATTTGGAACGCGGTGTACATGTGCTTTTCCACAAAACACCAGTGGTTCACGTAGTGAATCTTACAGTTCTAACTTGCCAACCGTGGTCTGTATGGAATTGTTCAATAAAGGGCCCAAAATTAAGATAACATAGATGGGAGAGGTCTCTATGAATAGGAATTCCTAAGTATTTGATACCCTGTGAGGGCCAGGCAAAGGGAAAGTTGGACTGGATGGAATCCTATATGGATTTAGGGAGGGAGACATCGAGGGCCTCAGACTTCGCTGCATTGATTTTAAAATTTTACCATGTAACAAAGTGATCTATTTCAGCCATAACAGCAGGGATGGATATATGTGATTGAGTGATATATACTAGGACATCATCAGCAAATAGAGAGCACTTGTACTCGGTGCCTCCCACCTCAATCCACCTAATATTGGGGTTATGGCGAATTGATGAGAGCAGGTGCTCCGTCACTAGGATGTATAAGAGAGGGGACAGAGGACATCCCTGCCTTGTCCCATTGGTGATTGTGAAAGGTGATGAAAATGTTCTGACGCACCCCCTGGGCCTTGGGACACCCGGAGCCGGACCCTTTTTGGTGGATGCTGGTGGTTATAGTCTTCGTGGCGGCGATCCGGTTCCGTGGCTCAGGGCGGTCAAACCAGTGGCGGAACTATTTATGTGGTTTTGATGTTTAAATGTCCGACTACGCCACCCGTGGATTGCGGTCAGAGTGAACCGCCGCTACAGGGCAGACCGCTAAGGCTGGTGTTGTGGGTGCAGCAGAGCGTAGCATAACTCCCCACGGGAGGAGTATAGCCTCAGGGCAGTGTATGCGGAGGATGGGGGTGATGGTGCAGGGCAGCAGCAGTAACGACACGGAGTCAGTGATGCAGTTCAGGGCCTTTACTCACAGTTCTTATTATCCAGACCACGTCTGCAGGTAACGGCTGCCCACGTCGTACTGTGCTCACCAGGTGAGGGGCTCAGACAACTCCCAGATAACTTTGGAGCGCTTCACAGGACCCCCTTTGTGTGTCCTTTGTCTGGCCTTTCTTACCAACACTTCTGTCCGGCTGCCTCGGGCCTCCTCTTGGTAAACTTGGCGCCAGTTTCCCTGACCCTATGTGGTGCCTTCCTAGCGGGTGGAGCAAGGGGCTGCGCCACATAAAATGTCAGAGCCTCCGGTTTCTAGCTGAGGGTCGTTTCCTGCCTCCACTAGTTCGGGGACCAGTCTCCCCCTTTGGCCTGACCCCTCCACGCAGGTGGATTCGGGCGTGCGGTGGCGACTCGCCCGTCCGCACCCCTGGGATCCCTTCATTCCTCGTTCCTGGAGCCTTCTCCGCTCCTCTTCCTTCCTTCTCCCTCTTGCAGGCCTGGGCCTCTGTTACTAGGCCCGCCTCCGGAGCAGAGCTCATGCAGAGCCCCTGCTCCCTGCCACTTCTGCTCAGACTTCTCTGCACTGAACTAAGATGGTGCCCACCTTTTATACTCCCTTCTCAATGCACCCAGGAACTGCTTCCTCCCTGCTCCTGCACTGCAGGGTTCCCCTTCCTCAGTGTTCCCTCCCCCCACTCCAGCCAGGGACAGGGACTGTCGTGCCCATCTCAGGGGCATATTGGTCGCCCTGCCCCACGGCAATGTGGTGTAATGCATGCAGGTGTCGGGTCCTGATCCACACTCCATCCTTATCTGAGAGTGAGATATCACACCTCTGGGTGAGGTGCAATACGTCTGTAGCAACCGAGCCCTCGGTGCTACAGTTCCATTTATCTTCAGCCTAGGTGACGTATTGTGATACAGGGCCGTGATTTTGGCTATAAAAGGGTCCCCTAGACCCCTACCCCAAGCTTTTTAAGAGAATCATATATGGCGTGCCAGGAGACTCTATGGAATGCTTTCTCAGCATCCAACGAGAGTATCTACTTACAAATTTTTAACTGCATCTAGCCCAGGAAATACTTTGTGCCTAGTAGCAGTGTCTGCTAGTCAGCGGATTATCCCGGCTGTTAAGCAAGCTACACCACCTGTAGTTTGGACACTTAATTTTTTCAAAGGAAATGCTTCGGGACCACGGGATACTCAGTGAAGAGCATCAGGAGGCACCCCAAGGCATAGGGGCTGGGACTGGCACTAGGATGCCTTGCGGTGGACAGCCGAGCTCGATCCTTATAAAAGCTTTTTAACTGCAGCAGCTTTAGTGGACGCTACTGGAGCTGGAATTACGCGGCTGCTGGCATGAGACTTGCCCTCCAATAGATCCTTGTAAATGGATTTAAAGTGTATTCATTCAAATTAGAGGGACAATTTAAATTAAAAAGCTTAGAGCTGCCTCCACCACAGGGGGGCTCTCTCGACCCACCAGCGGACAGGCACCAGTATTGGGAGAGGGGGGCTGGCCGTCAGGGTTCACCGCGGCTCTGGCACAAACCCGGCGACACGGAGGTGGCACGGGCAGGAGCGGACTGGCCGTCTCGGCTTCTCACTTTTTGGATTTTAGAAGGGCATGACATGCCTATATCTGTGTCTCCCCCTCCTTTTACTCCTCCACCTCTTTTCTTTTCGCATGACTATATGTACTTGTCACTTTTCCATGTGTTAGTTGTGTCTTCTGAGCAGTTTGTCAGCTTTTGGACACCTTTGAAGGTGTTTTCTATGTGTTTCTATGTGTTTTTGTTTGCCTGCCATTGGTTTTAACGGTGTTCGAAGGTGTTCGACGAACAGTTCGACGAACAGTTCGGCGAACACACGGGTGTTCGACGAACCGAACCGAACTCGAACACTACGGGGGTGGCTCAACACTAATCTCATGTCCTTGTTGTCTGATCTTCTCCAGATTACCGTCATATAGCAGAAACTCAGATTTATGGTGGTAGAGGCCTCCCTGTCCGCTCCAGGCAGACACAGGACATTTTATGCCCGTCTGTCTCTGCGGCTCCATCATACGTGAGGACAGTCTGTACTCAGCGGTGCGGAGTTAGTATTTCCGCTTCTGTCTCTCTCGATCATCACAATCTTCCTTCTTATAAATGTTGCAGTCCTGATAGAAGATATTGTAGATCAGTTGTAGATACAAGTCCCTTATACAACCCCTGGCAAAAATTATGGAATCACCGGGCTCGGAGGATGTTCATTCAGTTGTTTAATGTTGTTGAAAAAAAAGCAGATCACAGACATGGCACAAAACTAAAGTCATTTCAAATGGCAACTTTAGGGCTTTAAGATACACTAAAAGAAATCAAGATTAAAAATGTGGTACTCAGTAAGGGTAATTTTTTTCATACCAAGCAGAGGGAAAAAAATATGGAATCACTCAATTCTGAGGAAAAAATTATGGAATCATGAAAAACAAACACACAAAAGAACACTACAATACATCACTAGTATTTCGTTGCACCACCTCTGGCTTTAATAACAGCTTGAAGTCTCTGAGGCATGGACTTAATGAGTGACAAACAGTACTCTTCATCAATCTGGCTCCAACTTTCTCTGATTGCTGTTGCCAGATCAGCTTTGCAGGTTGGAGCTTTGTCATGCACCATTTTCTTCAACTTCCACCAAAGATTTTCAATTGGATTCAGATCCGGACTATTTGCAGGCCATGACATTGACCTTATGTGTCTTCTTTCAAGGAATGTTTTCACAGTTTTTGCTCTATGGCAGGATGCATTATCATCTTGAAGAATGATGTCATCATCCCCAAACATCGTTTCAATTGATGGGATAAGAAGACTGTCCAAAATATCAATGTAAACTTGCGCATTTATTGAAGATGTAATGACAGCCATCTCCCCAGTGCCTTTACCTGACATGCAGCGTCATATCATCAATGACTGTGAAAATTTGCATGTTCTCTTCATGCAGTCATCTTTATAAATCTCATTGGAACGGCACCAAACAAAAGTTCCAGCATCATCACCTTGCCCAATGCAGATTCGCGATTCATCACTGAATATGACTTTCATCCAGTCATCCACAGTCCACAATTGCTTTTCCTTAGCCCATTGTAACCTTGTTTTTTTGTGTTTATGTGTTAATGATGGCTTATGTTTAGCTTTTCTGTATGTAAATCCCATTTCCTTTAGGCGGTTTCTTACAGTTCGGCCACAGACATTGACTCCAGTTTCCTCCAATTCATTCCTCATTTGTTTTGTTGTGCATTTCCTGTTTTGAAAACATATTGGATTAAGTTTCCGGTCTTGACGCTTTGATGTCTTCCTTGGGCAACATTGTGTGATGATTTACCTTCTTTTAAGAGTTTGATAATCCTCTAATTTGTTTCAATTGACATCTCTCGTGTTGGAGCCATGAGTCATGTCAGTCCACTTGGTGCAACAGCTCTCCAAGGTGTGATCACTCCTTTTTAGATGCAGATTAACTAGCAGATCTAATTTGATGCAGGTGTTAGATTGGAAATGAAAATTTACAGTGTGATTCCATAATTTTTTCTTCAGAATTTAGTGATTCCATATTTTTTTTCCCTCTGCTTGGTCTAAAATAAATTACCTTTACTGAGTACCTCATTTTTAATATTGATTTCTTTTAGTGTTTCTTAAAGCCCTAAAGTTGCCATTGGAAATTACTTTAGTTTTGTGCCATGTCTGTGATCTGCTTTTTTTTCAACAACATTAAACAACTGAATGAACATCCTCCGAGCCCGGTGATTCCATAATTTTTGCCAGGGGTTGTATATTAATGTGGATTTACTGGGGGAGCGGCTTTGTATAGTTCGTCCAATACTGAAATTATCCAGGAAATCCAATGATTAGTCCTTCCTGTCTATTGTATGTGGTAATGTAGTATTTGTGAAATGTTATATTAATTGTATATATTATATCCATCAGGAAACATCCGAAGGCGACTCCAAAGAGGGGCAAAATGGAAATATTGCTGACCCTGATATCAGTCAGCCGGGGCCGAACCCTGATCTGATGGAAGGTAAGCCGGTCATCTAATATTTTACATTCAAATATCAAGTTATAGAGAACGACAGAGAACATGGAGATTTACTCTTCATCCAATGTATGAGGAAGCTGGTGGCTCATGAGCCCCCATGGACTATAATGAGGGGGTCACAAATGTACAAAGAGGCTCATTGGTCCCCAATCATGTAATTGTTGAGGATTCGGTCAGATCCTGAGCAATGACACGTTCATAGTACAGTATATATATATAGATATGCCATAAATATATACAGTGTGTGCAGAATATCCTTATATCTAGTATATTCCATGTACAGGGGTCTTATCATTTCCATTATTATATGGATGTGTTATATAAGTGGTGATATAGACTAATACATGTCGTCTCTTCATTATTTTATCATTATTATAGGAATAACTGTGCCGACAAATACTGATGGTGGAACATCTGAGCCACCAGAGATCATCCAGGAATCTGCCAGTGTAAGTATCATGGGACGTCTGTATATCATCAGATGACGGGTGGGAATTACACATCCCATATGACAATGGGATATCTCTGCTCTTATGTAGATCAGACCTATTATGTGTGACGGTGGTGTTATTATTCTGTCTCCTCCGTGTGATGTCCCTTATCCTCCCCTGCAGTACAATGATTTATGTGTATGGGGAATATCCACTTATAATATAATAGTGTCTGTGGGGGGTCCGGCTTTTATCACGTCCTCTACTTCGGTTGCAGTGTAATCAGGGGGGATATAATATAGACGGGAGATCTGGAGCTTTTATACTCCTGCAGCTTCGTTGTCTTAATGTCATTTCTTATTCTTTTTTAGGCCTTGATCAGATCAGTGAATCCTTGTAAGGACGACTTTAATCCTATCAAACTGATCAGCTGTGGAGGATTTGGGTGAGCTTTACTTGGTATAATATTTATTTCTCAGGGCTCCTTATAGTGATGCCTATGTCTCTATGTCCTGCCCGCGCAATGCTACCATAGAGAAATTATGGTTCCACATCACTGTCCACATCTAATTGTCTCTCTTCAGGTCAGTTAGGATGTGACGTGGAAGAGGACTTTCCATAGGTGATCATTTATGGAGTGTTATGTTATGGATTTCTAGTGATGGCCACACATCTAGTATTAACCATTAGTACAGGAGATCACTTGATCAGGTCTATGGATGGACTGTTAGTAAGAATTCATAATAAATCATGGCTTTTCTTCCTCCTCAGATCCGTCCACCTAGTTCGCCATACAGACACAAACAAGATATGTGCTATGAAGAAAATGGACACGCAGAACCTGAGAAAGCCAAAGACCCTTAAATGGGCCTTTCAGGAGAGGGACATCTCTACATTCGCTGATTGTCCCTTTGTGGCCTCCATGTTCTGCTCCTTTCCTACTAAATTTCATCTGTGTATGGTCATGGAGTATGCACCAGGTAGGACACATCCATTGTATTTATATCCAGCCCACGTCTGCCTAATCCTAGCACCTTATATATAACCTGAACATGTCCACATGGACGGTTACATGTCCACACCGCATTTACTATAATGTTACTAAGATGCCTTGTGTGTCCTCACTGAGCATGGCGGCAATATCTGCTATGGAGGAAAGGAAGATTTCTCTGTATTTGAACAGTTTTTATAGATGAGAAGTTTCACAGAGAAATAAATGAGAGGCTTGTAGATGAGGCCTGGCTCTGTCTCTATGTACAGGGTTCCTCTGCAGTAGACGCTCTACATTACACAGTGTATCTCTATACATACAGTACAGACCAAAAGTTTGGACACACCTTCTCATTTAAAGATTTTTCTGCATTTTCAGGACTATGATAATTGTACATTCACACTGAAGGCATCAAAACTATGAATTAACACATGTGGAATTATATACTTAACAAAAACATGTGAAACAACTGAAAATATGTCTTATATTCTAGGTTCTTCAAAGTAGCCACCTTTTGCTTTGATGACTGCATTGCACACTCTTGGCATTCTCTTGATGAGCTTCAAGAGGTAGTCACCGGAAATGGTTTTCACTTCACAGGTGTGCCCTGTCAGGTTTAATAAGTGGGATTTCTTGCCTGATAAATGGGGTTGGGACCATCAGTTGTGTTGTGCAGAAGTCTGGTGGATACACAGCTGATAGTCCTACTGAATAGACTGTTAGAATTTGCATTATGGTAAGAAAAAAGCAGCTAAGTAAAGAAAAACGAGTGGCCATCATTACTTCAAGAAATGAAGGTCAGTCAGTGCGAAAAATTGGGAAAACTTTGAAAGTGTCCCCAAGTGCAGTTGCAAAAACCATCAAGCGCTACAAAGAAACTGGCACATATGAGGACCGCCCCAGGAAAGGAAGACCAACAGTCACCTCTGCTTCTGAGGATAAGTTTATCCGAGTCACCAGCCTCAGAAATCGCAGGTTAACAGCAGCTCAGATTAGAGACCAGGTCAATGCCACACAGAGTTTTAGCAGCAGACACATCTCTTCAACAACTGTTAAGAGGAGACTTTGTGCAGCAGGCCTTCATGGTAAAATAGCTGATAGGAAACCACTGCTAAGGACAGGCAACAAGCAGAAGAGACTTGTTTGGGCTAAAGAACACAAGGAATGGACATTAGACCAGTGGAAATCTGTGCTTTGGTCTGATGAGTCCAAATTTGAGATCTTTGGTTCCAACCACCATGTCTTTGTGCGACACAGAAAAGGAGAACGGATGGACTCTACATGCCTGGTTCCCACTGTGAAGAATGGAGGAAGAGGTGTGATGGTGTGGGGGTGCTTTGCTGGTGACACTGTTGGGGATTTATTCAAAATTGAAGGCATAATGAACCAGCATGGCTACCACAGCATCTTGCAGTGGCATGCTATTCCATCCGGTTTGCGTTTAGTTGGGCCATCATTTATTTTCCAATAGGACAATGACCCCAAACACACCTCCAGGCTGTGTAAGGGCTATTTGACCAAGAGGGAGAGTGATGGGTTTCTACGCCAGATGACCTGGCCTCCACAGTCACCAGACCTGAACCCAATCGAGATGGTTTGGGGTGAGCTGGACCGCAGAGTGAAAGCAAAAGGGCCAACAAGTGCTAAGCATCTCTGGGAACTCCTTCAACATTGTTGGAAGACCATTTCCGGTGACTACCTCTTGAAGCTCATCAAGAGAATGCCAAGAGTGTACAAAGCAGTCATCAAAGCAAAAGGTGGTTACTTTGAAGAACCTAGAATATGACATATTTTCAGTTGTTTCACCATTTTTGTTAAGTATATAATTCTACATGTGTTAATTCATAGTTTTGATGCCTTCAGTGTGAAAGTACAATTTTCATAGTCATGAAAATACAGAAAAATCTTTAAATGAGAAAGTGTGTCCAAACTTTTGGTCTGTACTGTACCATCCTGTCCCAATATCTCCGCTTGTTTCACATTCACACTCATCATGTGTAATTTACTCTGTAACAGACCCTCACCTGTCATATTTGCTTTTTCCTGTAGGAGGAGACTGTGGCAATCTTCTACAGCACAGGGGTCCTTTACCTATCACCTTGGCCCGTCTGTACATTGCAGAAACAGTCCTTGCTGTGGAATATCTGCACAGCTATGGTGTGGTGCACAGAGACCTGAAGCCTGTAAAGTAAGTGACCCTTGAGCTATAATAAAGGGGATGAAAGTTAGTTTGTTATACAGTCTATGGGTTATTACTTGGGGCTGACAACATCTTTTCTTTTACAGCCTCCTGATAACATCAACAGGACATATTAAAGTGACCGATTTTGGACTTTCAAAACTTGGCCTCATGAGACCAACATCAAACATCTATAAGGCTCAAACTATGGACATCACCAAAGAGTTCTGTGATAAAGAGGTCGGCTTTACTTACAGGATTTTCTACTTTACATATCTCATCTCTTTCTCCTTCTCTGATCATTTCTCATCACATTTCCACTGATGTTATTTGTCGTATGTATTGATCATCATCTCATTCTTCTGTTGTTTTCCAGACTGCTGGCACGTCTAGTTACATGGCCCCAGAAGTTATCCTAAGGAAAGGCTATGGAAGACCTGTTGACTGGTGGTCAGTAGGCATCATCCTATATGAATTTCTCTTTGGATATACACCATTTTATAGGGCTTCCCAAAAGGAGAAATTACGCAGTATCCTCAGTGGTAAGTAAAATAATCTGACTGCTTGTCATGTCGCTGTTATTTGGTTTGATTTGTTCCTTGGTTCAGTTTCTAGCTTTTTTAAGGAAAATGCTTTTTTATGTAAATAAATGAAGAGGTTTTATTTCCTGTAATATTTTCTTTTTATATCACAGATGACATTGTTTGGAGATGTAATTCCTTTCCTCCACCAAATGCTCGGGGCATCATCACTCAGCTACTCAGAAAAAATCCAGAACAAAGACTTGGGACAGGTAATATGATTATAGTATTAATAATGACTTATTACACCTCTGGGCAAATGAAGGTGTCCATGAGGATGAGCACTGAAGGTCTCTACCAACGTGTCCATTCCCCATTCTTCATGCTATAATGTTCAGTTCAGTTCCTTCATGTTGGCTCTTTTAAATCTCCAGTTCAGATTAACATAAACTGTATAGATACGGAGTAGTTTCTCTGACAATAACTGTATCAATTTTTTTCTTGTCTTCCTTTTCCAGGAGGGGCACACGAGATCAAAATTCATCCATTTCTGCGTGCCTTAAACTTTAACAACCTTCTAAGTCAGAAGCCTCTGTTCGTTCCTGATCTAAAATCAGATGAGGACACCCGCTATTTTAGCAGTAAGTAAAATGAGACGTTATCGGCAGAAAACTGCTGAGTGTCTTTTCTTTCATTATGTGTGACAATCAGTTCCCATCATAAAGTGTAATAACATGGTGACTGTCTGACTGGCTCTTATACTAATAATTTCTCATAACACTTTTACTTTTCAGATCGCTCTGTGGGTTATAAATTTAGGAATTCAGATGATGGGGACACAAGTGAGGACAATGACTGTTCAGAAATCAAAAACTTTGAATCATCTTCTCAAAGGTTTTCCAAAGTAAGTATATCTAAATCATGTAGGTCAATAAAATGAATAAAACCTATGATTAGAAAAAAAGTTTCAAAATATATCTATTTATATTTTATATTTCTTTGTGTTTTTTTAGCTATATACCACCAGTACCAAGATGGTGACCATTGAAGAACCTATGTCACCTCCAGAGTGTACCCCTGAGAACAGCAAAAAACACCAAGACTTGTGAGTAGATTATTATTATTATTATGAGATTTAGCTCTGATATATGCTCAGACACGAGTAACACAAATCTAAATCCAGCATCCACCACCCCATGATAACTGATTGCTGTGGATCTGGCTTGTGATTACACAGCAATATCAGTTGATCATTGCAACGAGCCATTCATTCCCAGCTCTTTATAGGCCAATATTACTAGTTAGACTCCATTCTTGCTGGTAGAATGGGGTCCTGAGCAGAATATCCCCTTTATGATGTCCCAAATGGCCTTACAGACAGGTGTTCTTCCTTTTTGTATTGTTTTCCCTTGTAATTTACTTGACTTTCTTCTACCAAACAGGCATAAAGAATCTCCCCCTTCCAAAACTGATGATGGTGACAATCAGTGTGTCACTGCTAAAAAGTGTGAGTCATCCTCGCCCTCATTGTCAGGTATGTACAGATTTATAGACCATCCCATTATAGGCTATGATACAAAAGTGTAATGTGAATCTGCACATGAAGGCTCAGATAATGACTTACTTTATTCCCGCTGCCCCTGAGTATTCAATTTTTTGTTTTGGTAAAATCCACCATACGGTTCCAGAGTTATTGGCAGTTTTATTTAGTGCTCATTTTTATGGTCTTTACAAGGGGGTGGTGCTAACAGGATTATCTGGGGGGGGGTGTCTTCAGCCTCTTCTTCAGTATTATAGTGTGGTAAAGACCATAAAAATGACCACTAAATAAAAAGGCCCCTGTCTGTGGAACTGTAAGGCGGTGTGCTCACAATGCGTTTTTAATTGTTTCCGCAGCAGCAATTCCGCCGCAGAAACGCTTAAAAAACGCTTGGTAGAAGGCCTGCCATGTTCCCCAATGATAATCCGCATGTGCTGTGCACATGCTGCAGAAATTTCCGCTGCGGATTATCATTGCGGAAAAATCCGCAGCACTACCAATTATTTTGCAGAAGTCCTGCGTTTTCACCGCCATTGACTTGCATTGGAACGCATGGAATCCGCATCACTGCATCTGTACATGCGGAATCCATGTGTTTCAATGTACGGATGGTACTCGGGTCTGGAGAAGAGGAGACTCTCCTCCAGACCCCCCCTACCATAGAACCTGTAAAAAAAAAAGAATAAAATAAAAAATAAATATGATACTTACCTTCTGATGGCCTCCGGTTCCTTGTCTCGGCTTGCCGGCAGCTCGCGGTAGACTAAAGGACCTGCGCTGACGTCATTTAGTCATGTGACGGGTCATGCGACCAATGATGTCGGCAGGTCCTTAAATCTACCGCGAGCTGCCGGCAAGCCAAGAAAAGGACTCCGGGGGCATCAGAAAGTAAGTATATTTATTTTTTACCATTCTTTCGGTCACACTATATAAATCCATGCCGGCTGCCGGTTGCATGGATTTATATAGTGTGACCAAGTTGTCAAGCACTTTCCAAGTGATGCTAAAATCGCTTGGAAAGTGCTTGACAACCCGCATGCGAAATCGCATGATCCGCATGTCCCTGGCAGGAAAAACACATGTACAATCCGCATGTACAATCCCCATGTACAATCCGCATGTACAATCCGCATGTTCAATCCGCATGCCTTTTTTGTGCCAGGGAGATGCAGAAACGCTCAGGAAAAAATCCGGAGCATTTCTGCATCGTGGGCACATAGCCTAAGGGGGATTTTAATAAAAACCAAAAACAGAGTCCTCAGGGGAGCAGGGGGAATAAAGTAAGAGTGAATTCTGGACACTTAAGACCTGGTGATGAGTCTTCTTTAAACTTACGCTTAAGTGTTATCTGACGGATTATATAAAAACACTTTGGCTTGCTGCAAGTAATGTCATGTTAATAAGGGAGACACCACACGGCCGCACACAGAAAAGCTACAAGTGCATATTAACCAGTTTGAGTAACTCTATAAACATATAAAATGAATCTTTGAGGAGTTTATAATCAACATCTTTTTCTGACTTCTTATTAGAACCTCCAGTTAAGGAGAGAAAGAAATCTGCACTAAATCTGAGAAAACAGCAAAGAACAGATAAAGTGGAAGAGGGGGAAAGTAGTAGGCGAGGTAAGTGTGAGGATAACCTCCATGTTGTATGATGTCAGTGAGATAAGTCATGTGGAGCAGATGTCATCTGTCAGTGGTGGGATTGTCACATGTATGATGGCTGACAATGATCCCGCACCTATGTATGGAGAAGATTCCTCTACCGGCCTCCCACAGAGACACCACAGTAGTGTCCTCTAATATGGAGTCCCATTACTTACATCGGTTTTCATCTTTTTTATAGGTTCTATCTTCCGCCGGATGATATCATCCTGCCGGCGTGGATTATCCAGGGCTGCTCGCACTATCAGAGAAAGCTGCATTTTTGCCCACTGTCACCAGGGCACCAGAAACATCTTAAGGGCAGAAAACCCCTCACATCTAGTGCCCTGAAGAAAGTACAGCACATCCACCATCAATGCTGTACCTGCATGGAAAGAGTTGTACCATCTACTGTACCTGTGGCCATCTGACCAGCGAGAAATATCTGCAAAAGTCAAAGGCCTCCAAGAACATCTTTTCAACCTTCCATTTAATTCTTAATTAAAAAAAAATAAATTGGTTAATGTCCTTTTGAATTGAATTGAATATTACTGACATTTATGGCATATCAATGCTACACATGTTATATCTGTCCAATGGTTTGGACACCAAACAGAAGATTAGACAAGACTGAAACATACAGTTTGCACAGCAAGTTGTTTTTACATTGCAGTGTTTGTTCAATTAAATTTTATTGAGTGCTTTTCATAAGGGAACCAGGCAGAAACCACCTGAAATAGACATTGTGTGCACAAAAAGTGGCAACCAAGCTAGGGGGAAACATGCCCTGATCCACTGATTTTACAAGAACTCAGATACTTTTACCTTAGTAGCGCTCTATTTCAGATTCAGGCACAAGAACAAGTTGGATTCTGTGCTGTGCATCCTGGAGGTCCCAGCAGCCACAATCCACCAGAAGCGTAGCTAAGACTTCAAGCACAGGGGAGGCGAAACATCCGAGTGGGTCACTAACCGATATTACCACTATTTGGTGACCATATAGTGGTAGATAACAGCACATATTAAGACTATAGATGAGTGAGCACTAAACTGCTCAGATGCTTGTTACTCGAACCGAACAATTCCTAATGTTCGTGTGCTCATTTCAAGTAACAAGTATAATGGAAGTCAATGAGAAATCCGAGCATTTTTCTGGAAGACCCTACAAGGAGGTCTGGGCGGCAGTGAAAATGTTCAAATGGATGGAAAAAGTGCTGAATGGAAGGAGAACAGCATGGGGAAGACCCCTGGAGGCATCTCTGACTCCCAGATCTCTGCTGAGAACAATGGTGTGACACTTTTTCTCCACTTTAAGGACTGAGAATAAAACATTCCCAATCAATGAGAAATTGCATTTAACAGGAACAAAAATGTTAAAGGGGTTGCCCAGTACTTTAGATTACCCCCACAATGTATCCCCCCTGGGCCCCTAAGGACTTTTGTAATTACCTTACGTTGCAGATAATGCCTGTGAGCGGCGCTATCACTGGCCGCTCACAGGCATCACGTGACCCCCGGCTGCAGCCGGCTCTGATATCCCCTGATGTCACGACAAGTGCTGGCAGCAGCCGGGGGTCTCTCTCTTCCACATTCCACGGTGAATGCCAGGCTGTATTCGGGGTTACCCCCCGCGTCACACCCGGCATCCATCTCACGCTCTCCCTCTCCCCATTCATTGGGAACGCACGGGGTGAATGCTGGGTGTGACGCGGGGGGTGATCGCGCCCACAATCCAGCTGTCACGCCTCACTTGTCGTGACGTCAGCGCGGGGTCACGTGATGCCTGTGAGCGGCGCTATCCTTGGCTGCAACGTAAGCTAATTACAAAAATTCTTAGGGGCCCCGTGGGGATACATTGGAGGGGTAATCTAAAGTACTGGACAACTTCTTTAAGAATCATTTTTTTCCTGTATAATGACTTAAACCAAAATTTTATTTTTGATTAACAAATAGATAATTTCAGTGTAATTTATGAAGGGAAAAAAAAACTGCCAAAAATTAGGGATTCTGATACATCCTGTATTAGAATAAAGGAGGGTCTCATGCACATTCTGGTCAATTTGACCTCCTCTTAGGAGGATATCTGTTTGTGCAGGTAACTATTACTGTGCAGAATTATTAGGCAACTTATTAAAAACCAAATATAATCCCATGTCACTTGTTTATTTTCACCAGGTAAACCAATATCAGTGCACAAAATACAGAAATAAACATTTCTGACATGCTAAAACAAAAACCAAAAAAATTAGTGATCAATATAGCCGCCTTTCTTTATGATGACACTCAACAGGCTTCCATCCACAGATTGTGGCCAACACACTTTCTGCAACCCTGTTGGCTATTTGACATGTAACGCTTGATTGTTCGGTGATCACGCTTCAAAAGTTTGGAAATTTCAAGACTGCTGCATCCCTCTGCAAGACATCTCACAATTTTGGACTTTTCAGAGCCCGTCAAACCTCTCTTTTGACCCATTTTGCCAAAGGAAAGGAAGTTGCCTAATAAATAAGCACACCTTCTATAGGGTGTTGATGTCATTAGTCAACACCCCGCCTCATAACAGAGATGCACATCACCAGATTTACTTAATTGGTAGTTGGCTTTCAAGCCTATGCAGCTTGGAGTAGGACAACATGTATAAAAAGTATCATGTGATCAAAATACTCATTTGCCTAATAATTCTGCACACAGTGTAGTTGTGGTACACCTACAATAGTGTTCAAACTAATAGCAGTGGGTTAAATAACATGAGTTAAGCACAAAACCTTTATACTAGTTTTTATTTCCATGCATTGGGAACATTGCACACTGTTTTCTAATTCTAAACATGAAGAGAAGTGTATATAATTTTTAACTATTTTACAGAAAATAGCAAAAAATGAACAATGGGCTGTTCTAAAAAAATAGCAGTGTCTGCATTTGTCTTTACAAACTCAAAATATGTACTCTTTTTTAGGATTTGGCATTCCTGTGAATCATTAACCTAATACTTAGTTGTATACTCAGTTTTTTAGAACTGCTTCACATGTATGTTGCATAGAGTCAACCAACTTCTGGCACCTGTGAACTGTTATTCCAGCCCAGGATGCTTTGACTACATCCCACAATTTTTTGGCATCTGTTGGCTTTGCCTCAGAAACAGTATTTTTGATGTCACCCCACAAGTGTTCTATCGGATTAAGATCCGGTCATTGGGCTGGTCACTCCATAACCTCAATTATGTTGGACTTCAACCAATAATTTGATCATTTACTGGTGTGTTTAGGGTAGTTGTCTTGTTGAAACACCCATTTCAAGGGCATATCCTCTTCAGCGTAAGGCAACATGACCTCTTCAAGTATTTTAATATATGCAAACTGGTCCATAATCTCTGGTATGAGGTAGATAGGTCCGGCACCATAGTAAGAGAAACGTGCCCATATCATGATGCTTGCTCCACCATGCTTCACTGTCTTCAGAGTGTACTGTGGCTTGAATGCAGAGTTTAGGGGTCATCTGACAAACTGTCTGTGGCCCTTGGACCCAAAAATAACAATTTTACTTTCATCAGTCCACAAAATGTTTCTCCACTTTTCTTTAGGCCAGTTGATGTGTTCTTTGACAAATTGTATCCGCTTCAGTACATGTCTTTTTTTAACAGTGGGACTTTGCGGGGACTTCTTGCTAAGAGATGAGCTTCACACAGGCATCTTCTGTCACAGTACTCACAGGTAACTTGAGACTGTCTTTGATCATCCTGGAGCTGATCATTGGCTGAACCTTTTCCATTCTGGATAATCTTCGATCCATTCGAATGGTATTCCTCTGTTTTTTTCCACATCTCTCTGGTTTCACTTTCCATTTTAAAGCATTGGAGATCATTATAGCTGAACAGCCTATCAAGTCTGCACTTCTATATAAGTTTTACCCTCTCCAAACAACTTTTTAATCAAAGTACGCTGTTCTTCTGAACAATGTCTCGAATGACCCATATTTCTCAGGCTTTCAAGGAGAAATGCATGTACAACATGTGCTGGCTTCATCCTTAAATAAGGGCCACCTGATTCACACCTGTGTCTTCACAGAATGATTGACCTCACTATTGAACTCCACACTGCTATTATTTTGAACACATCCCCTAACAATTAATTATTCGAATACACAGACTCATAAACATGCAGATCATGAATGCGGAGTTTGTTGGTTTTCTTAGAATCTACTGCACCAACTGGTAAATTGTTTGTCATGTGGTGGTAATATAATATATACCAAAAACAGTGATTAATCTCGTTAGTCATATTGGACTGCTATTATTTTGAATACTACTGTACATACTATGCACCTCCACTATGGCATCCATGCAGCAAAAAGGAGTCAAACAATTCTCCTGTGACTTTTCACACACAACACTAACAAGAATGGCAAATGCCTGAAGTGAATCGACCAACGTTTGTGGTATCAGACACCTCTTACGCTTTTTCTCTTCCTCTTTTGCGTTGTCATGAGGGAGAAGAGAAAATATCCTGGCATAATGATCCCGCGAATACAGCACATAGCCTATCTAAACATTGTACACTTTTCCATCCTAATCACAACAATCCAATATCCATAACACCCACATATATACCAGAACTTACACAAAACAGATTTAATTCACGCAAAAGAAAAGAAATCTTTTGGATATATAAATTACAAACCATTTGTTCTCTTGGTTTAAATGAAATGACGAAGAAGACCCTATGTTGATAGAAGATGTACAACAATTAACCTCAAGGGACTCTTCAGGATGGACATAATTGTTTCTTTTATTGGAAAAAAAAACCTCTCTCCTGAACTGCCCTATTGTGGCCTGTTACGTCATCTACTGGTGGAATACTGAACTGCACCTCATTCATGTGTTTTACTAGAAATTAACAAGGTAATATTAGTAACAGTAACCCCTTTGCGACTTCTCTTTATGACCTCCCCCTCTTTGATGTGGGCTCCGGCGCTGAGCCCGCATCGTTTCAGGCACATGACAGCTGATTTGATCAGATGTGCCCCTAACAGCCACAAGTGGAATTACCCCTGCCACGTGATCGCGAGGTGCTAATTGGTTGACATGACAACCCGGGGTCTCCAGGAGACCCCTGTGGTTGTCATTGTCGACCTGCTATGAGCGTCGCCCTGCGGTCGGTGTTCATAGCAGATGAGCATTTCTGCTACACATAGCAGGGCTGTAGACTTGCTATTAGTGATGATTGAGCATGCTCATTGCTCAAGATTTACGAGCATGCTCGGACGAGCACCTATTATTATTATTATTTATTATTATAGCGCCATTTATTCCATGGCGCTTTACATGTGAAAAGGGGTATACATAGCTAAAACAAGTACAATAATCTTGAACACAATGTGACAGCGACTGGTACAGGAGGAGCGAGGATCCTGCCCGCGAGGGCTCACAACCTACAAGGGATGGGTGAGGATACATTAGGTGAGGGTGGAGCTGGTCATGCGGCGGTGGTTACTGCAGGTTGTAGGCTTGTGGGAAGAGGTGGGTCTTCAGGCTCCTTTTGAAGGTTTCCACGGTCGACGAGAGTCTGATGTGTTGGGGTAGAAAGTTCCAGAGTAGGGGGGAAGCACGGGAGAAATCTTGTATGCGATTGTGGGAGGAGGAGATAAGAGGGGAGTAGAGAAGGAGATCTTGTGAGGATCGGAGGTTGCGTGCGGGTATGTAACGGGAGACTAGGTCAGAGATATATGGAGGAGACAGGTTGTGAATGGCTTTGTATGCCATGGTTAGGGTTTTGAACTGGAGTCTCTGGGCAATGGGGAACCAGTGAAGAGATTGACAGAGAGGAGAGGCCGGGGAATAGCGGGGGGACAGGTGGATTAGTCAGGCAGCAGAGTTTAGGATAGATTGGAGGGGTGCAAGAGTGGTAGAAGGGAGGTCACAGAGCAGGAGGTTGCAGTAGTCGAGGCGGGAGATGATGAGGGCGTGCACTAGTGTTTTTGCAGATTCATGGTTGAGGAATGTGAAGATCCGGGAGCTATTCTTGAGTTGGAGTCAGCAGGAAGTGGAAAGGGCTTGGATATGTGGTTTGAAGAAGAGATCAGAGTCCACGGTTACTCCAAGGCAGCGAGCTTGAGGGACTGGAGAGAGTGGACAGCCATTGACATTGATAGATAGGTCAGTTGGGGGGGTGAATGGGATGGCGGAAAGATGATGAATTCTGTTTTGTCCATGTTAAGTTTTAGAAATTTAGCAGAGAAGAAGGATGAAATAGCAGACAGACATTGTGGGATTTTGGTTAGTAGGGAGGAGATATCGGGTCCAGAGAGGTAGATCTGTGTGTTATCAGCATAGAGGTGATAATGAAAGCCATGGGACTCTATGAGCTGTCCCAGGCCTAAGGTGTAGATGGAGAAGAGCAGAGGTCCTAGGACTGAACCTTGGGGGACACAGACAGATAGGGGGCTAGATAAGGAGGTGGTGCATGAGTGGGAGAGACTGAATGTCCTGCCTGTTAGGTATGAGCAGTTCCAGGATAGGGTCAAATCTGTGATGCTGAGAGATGAGACAGTTTGTAGTAAGAGGGAACGGTCCACTGTGTTGAAGGCAGATGACAGGTCTAGGAGGAGGGGGACGGAGTAGTGTCGCTTAGATTTGGCCGTTAGTAGGTCGTTGGTGACTTTAGTCAGTGCCGTTTCAGTAGAATGGTGCGATCGGAAACCAGATTGTAGGCGGTTGAAGAGGGAGCAGGAGGAGAGGTGGGAGGACAGTTCAGAATGGACATGTTGTTCCAGTAGTTTTGAGGCATAGGGGAGATGTGATATGGGCGATAGCTAGACAGAGAGGATGGGTCAAGGGAGGGCTTTTTGAGGATGGGTGTGATAGAGGCATGTTTGAAGCATGAGGGGAAGACACCAGTTGTTAGTGACAGGTTAAAGAGGTGGGCTAGGGTTGGGATGAAGATAGTGGTAAGCTTTGGGATGAGGTGGGACGGGATTGGGTCAAGTTTACAGGTGGTGTGGTGTGATTTGGAGAGTAAAGAGGAAAGTTGATCTTCCGTAATGGTGGAGAAGGTGGTTTTGAAGGAGGAGGGTTGAGTAGGTGTGGGGAGGGGCTGTGGGGGCTTTAGGCAAAAGCTTTGTCTGATGGTGTCAACCTTCTGCTTGAAGAATGAGGCAAAGTCTTCGGCTGAAATAAGAGGAGAGGGAGGAGGCACTGGGGGACGGAGGAGAGAATTGAAGGTGTTGAATAGTTGTTTGGGGTTGTGAGACAGGGAGGATATGAGGGATGCGAAGTATGTTTGTTTTGCGAAGTATTATCTTCAGCATGCTCGGGCTTTAACTTTTTGACTTGCCCCCCTGGGCCGTGGGGTACCCAGAACCGGGCCTTCTGGTGTACGCTGCTGATGGGGGTAGTAGTGGCAACCCGATCCCGTGGCTCAGGGTGGTCAGACCAAAAGGTGGCAGTCTATTTATCAGTGTTTTGAATGTCCAACTACGCCACCCATTGATTGCGGTCAGAGATAACCGCCGCTGCGAGGCAGACCGCTGCGGCTGGTATTGGTGTGCAGCACAGGGATAGGATAACTCCCCACGGGAAGAGTGTAGCCTCAGGGCAGTGTAGGTGGATGCTGGGGGTGATGGTGCAGGCACAGCAAAGATCACACTGAGTCCAATGGTGCAGTCCAGGGTTTTTACTCACAGTTGTTATCCAAGTCACTTCTGTCAGCAATGACTGCCCAAGTTGTGCTGCGTCCACCAGGTGAGGAGCTCGGTCAACCCCCAGGCAATTCAGGAGTATGCCACAGGACCCCCTTCTGTCCTTTCTCTGGCCTCTTGCGCCCCACCAGTGACCAAACTTCTGTCCAGCTACCGCAGACCGTGTCGGGTAAGTGTTGGCCTCCGCTTCCCGCTATCCTATATGGCGCCTTCCTAGCAGGTTTGGCGGGGGGTCGCACCAATAAATGATCACGGCCTCCGGTTCTTGGCTGAGGGATGATTTACCTCCACCAACTTGGGAATCCGGTACCCTTCCACAGCCTGACCCTTCACCCGATATAACGCGGGTTTGCAACGGTTGCTGTCCGTTCTGCTCTCTTAGGGTCCCTTCTGCCTTCTTGTTTCTGGAGCCTTTCTACTCCTCTGTCTCTTCTCCTTCCTTCCTTCTCCTTCTTCTCTTCTCCTCTCTGGCCCCAGCCTTCTCTCTAGGCCTGCCTCGTGGAGCTGAGCTCAGGCTGAGCCACGGCTCCCTGTCAGCTCTGACTGAACTACTCTCTACTCCTTTTCTCTCTACTCTCAACAAGATGGCTCCCACCTTTTATCTGCTTCTCTGTGTCTGAGCTCAGGTGACCTGCACCCAATGAGCTTCTTCCTGTGCTCCAGAAACTGTCCCCTTTTGCTCCCACACCACTGGGTTCTCTTCTCCCTCCCCACTCCAGCCAGGGACATGGTCAGTTGTGCCTGCAATATGGGAGCACCGGCGAGCTGTCCCCCGGAAATGGGGAGTGTATGTGTGTGCAGCTAACTGAGCCCTGGTCCACACTCCATCCTTACCTGGAAGTGGAATATCACACCTCTGGTTGAGGTGCAATACCCCTGAAGCAACTGAACCCTCGGGGCGCTACATTTCCGTAGCTCCGTGAACATGATTTGCGACTGTTTGACAGCTTTAATACATGTGTGGAATGCTGGAAAAACAGGCATTCCTCACATGTATTAAAGCTGTCAAACGGTCGCAAATCACGTTCCCGGAGTGACGAAAACTTAAAGCCCGAGCACACTGAAGATAATAGGTGCTCGCCTGAGCATGCTTGTAAATCTCGAGCAATGAGCATGCTCGATCATCACTACTTGCTATGTGTAGCACAAGTGATCAGACGATGGCAGCTTCAACTCTCCCATGGAGGCTATTAAAGCAGGTAAAAAGTAAAAAAAATGTTTTTAAAAATATTTAAAAAATGTAACAGTTCAAATCACCCTCCTTTTGCCCCATTCAAAATAAAACAATTAAAAATAAAAAATACACATATTTGGTATCGGCGAGTTCAGAATCACCCGATCTGTCAAAATATAAAGAGAATTAATCAGATCGGTAATGAGGAAAAAAAACAAAACTGTAGAATTTTGGTTGCTGCAACATTGCAATAAAACAAAATAACGGGCAATAAAACATCGTATCTACCCCAAAATGGCATCAATAAAAACGTCAGCTCAGCGCGCAAGAAATAAGCCCTCACCCGGCCCCAGATCCCAAAAAATGAGATTCCATGGGTCTTGGAAAATGGCTCCATTTTTTTTTTTTTTTACAAACTTTGGAATTTTTTTTCACCACTTAAATAAAAAAGAACCTATACATGTTTGGTGTCTACAAACTCGTAATGACACGGAGAATCATAATGGCAGGTCACTTTTAGCATTTTCTGAATATGTTAAAAAAAACAATTGACAAATTGCACTTTTTTTGCAATTTCACCACACTTGGAATTTTTTTCCCATTTTCCAGTACACAATATGGTAAAATCAATGGTGTCGTTCAAAAGTACAACTCGTCCGCGAGAAACAAGCCCTCACACGGCCATATTGACTGAAAAAAAAAAGTTATGGCTCTGGGTAGAAGGGGATCAAAAAATGAAAATGCAAAAACAAAAAATCCCAGGATGGTAAAGGGGTTAAATGAGCAATGTATATATGTGATTTGTTTTTTGAAATCTATGTCTTAATCCACAGTTTTTAATACACCGTATTTTACAGACCATAAGGTTTTAGAGGAGGAAAATAGAAAAAAAATGTGAAGAAAAAAATGTCATGCCGCATTGTTATGGGGAAGGGTCTCCTGCTGGCACTGTTTATGGCCCCCACACGCTGATGTCAGCAGCCGGAATATTTACTGCTCCTCATGCCCGGGGGTGTGTAGAAAGTTTTAAGAAAATTATACAAACAACCTTTTCCCCTATCTAAATTAGTGCCCTTATGGGAAAATCCTAGATTTATTCAGGGTAAACAGAACAAGCTTTGCAAGCAATGGAATCAGAAAGGGATTTATTAAATGATAATGAAGGAAGGCTGCTCACCTGGCAGGAATTCTCAGGGATGTATGATATGGGAGATCATCAATGTCTACAGTACCACCAAACAGTTACTTTCTACAGCTCTATGGTGAGAAATTTCGGGAAGGTGGAAAGGAGGGGTGATTTTGGCATATTGATGTGGTCTAGCTCATGGGTAAATTCCCTATCCACAATATATCAAAGGATTAGGAGACAAATTCTGCACACTGCGGTACCTGATTTATTTATCCATTGGAGTATAGCGCTAAATGACACTTAGATAGATGGTAAACTTTTGACGGGCTTGGATAAAGTAAAAATAGCAATGAACAATGGAGAGAAATGCAGAACAAACTGATTCATAATGCCATTTATGCTTTCAATTTTTCCTACAAAGATGCTTCATCACATTATTTATGAAAATGCCCAAAATGTAACCTAAAACCAATTTGTTTGATAGCATCAGGCGATGCCCTTCCACCCAAATGGTGTGGGAAGAGACCCTTCTCTATTTAGATAATGTTTGGAGAATTAAAGTCCCACAGTCTCCTCGGGCATGTTTATTTCATGATATTGTAACAGAACATCGGGAGGATGGGGACAGAGTTCTGTCTATACAGATAATACATGTAGTTCTATTGGTGGTTAAAAAATGTATACTTAGATATTGGTTGAAGAAAGAGACACCTCAATTATCTGAAATAACTAAAACTCTGAAAACCTTATTAGTTTATGACAAACTTGAGTAAGAAAGACAAAAAGAAAAGTCGACGACAACGTTTTTTCACAAACTGAGATCTTTTAATGAATATAGCAATACACAATCTGATATGTCACAGCTGATGAAAGTATTCTGACACACATCCTGGTATCATACGGAGGAACATAGGGGGACAACAGGATTACTTAAAGTCTAATGGATTCACTTATTTTTACATCTATTCATATAAGGATTTTAGAAAAGTGTTTTTTTGTTGTTTTGCATGCGGAGTTAAAAATTGAATCTGTTAAAATTGTGGAAAAAAAGTGATTGGATGGATTTCACACTTATTTATAAAGATGTGGTCTGTGTTGGTAAATGTAATGGAGATTCTAGGATTATAACCCGATTTGTTTGTCTATTTTGTCTCATTAAATAAAGTTTGTTTAAAAAAAATAGATGAGAACACTAGATTCCATCATGACATCATAATTAACCATCACTACTTACAGAAGTGTTTACACCCATATAGTCACTTTGACATTCCGGTGTCATTGCTGTCAGTGAGAAGCTACATAGCTAATCATATACTGATTGCGCTTGGATTTACTTTGGATTTACTTGAAATGTCTGAAATTCCTTCAGACAGACTTCAGGTGCTAGCACTGCTCCAGGGGATTCTTACCACCTACGCCGCTGACATTGTGCTACCACTACCCGATGGCGTCCTCAGCTTCACTTACCGGCTGGTTATGAAGCTTGTGATAGACTGCCTGACCAAATACCACAAAGGTCGTATTAGCTCAGAATATCTTGAGCATTTACAGCAAAACATCTGGACACTCGTACAGCAGGTAAATAGTAGGCAATCTGCACACATCTTATAATAATAATAGAATATGATAAGGGATTACAAGTTTAAATTTAACCTGTTCCAAATACTAAGATAAGAATAGCCGGGGCCAAAAATGGGGCATACAGGCTACATGACAAGGGAAATTGAGGTATCTAAAGGGTTAATTGAAATAGGGACAGGAAGGTTGTTACCGTGGGGTGAATGGGATTGGTTAAACTTGTAAGGACCAGGAAATTTGACATTTTTTGCTGTCATTTTTTCATCACTTTCTTTTAAGAGCCATAACTTTCTTATTTTTCTGTTGGCGTTTGTGAGAAGAGTTGTAGCTTTGAGTGGCTCCATTCTTTTTACCATAAAATATACAGTAGTTTTTTGGGGGTTTTGTTTTTACGGCGTTTGTTATGCATTAAAAATGATCTGGAAATATGATTTCCACGACATTTCGATTAAGGCGATACCGAATATGCAAAGAAAATTCAGAATATTGCGAAAACATTTTTTTGCTTTGAGTCGCTAAATTCTGAGACCCATAACAATTCTTATTTTTCTATTGATGGGGCCCAGTGAAGACTTGTTTTTTTACGCTGTAAGATATGGAGGAAAGGAAGGAGGATTTAAAAGGCGGTGCTTGATAAATAGAGGGTTTGGGGAGATGTGATTTTTAATTGTCACAGGCCGATTTACACAAGTCGTAAGCAGTCATGTGTCTTACTTACATGCCCTAGGTGTGGAGGGTGGACGTGGAGATATAAAGGGAACCTGTCGCCTAAAATAATGCTATTAACCTGCAGGTTAAAAGCGTTCTGACACCATGCAGCCGCCACACTGAAATAAACTGTATCCCCCCTGGCAGCCTCACTCTTTCAGTCATATCGGTGGCGCCGGCAGGCTTTCAGTCACCGTTCTCTGCATAGTGAGCGGCGGCTGTAACCGCACCCGGCACTGACTGACAGCCGGTGCTAATATGGCCGCACAATGTCAGAATGCTACTAACCTGCATATCAACTCCATATCTGCAGGTTAATAGCATTACTTTACATGACAGGTTCCCTTTAGAGGTTTACAAATGACCGAATCCCTCGTCAGCTGTCATGTAGTATTGTAGTGCCGATATCAGGAGTAACATGGCGACATAAATGGTGTCCTCCATTCTGCACTTTCTCTCATGATTTTCCTTTCTTGTTTATTTCCATCTCTATAGGCTGAAGAAAAATCCCATAGTGGAGAATTGGCCTTTATTAAACAACTGGCCCAGAATGTCCTGCTTGTACTGGAGTATCCGGCCTACTCCCTGGAGCGCCTGGTAAGGAGCCATCGTCTTCTATATCTCATGTCCTTGTTGTTTGATCTTCTCCAGATTACCGTCATATAGCAGAAACTCAGATTTATGGTGGTAGAGGCCTCCCTGTCCGCTCCAGGCAGACACAGGACATTTTATGCCCGCCTGTCTCTGCGGCTCCATCATATGTGAGGACAGTCTGTACTCAGCGGTGCGGAGTTAGTATTTCCGCTTCTGTCTCTCTCGATCATCACAATCTTCCTTCTTATAAATGTTGCAGTCCTGATAGAAGATATTGTAGATCAGTTGTAGATACAAGTCCCTTATACAACCCCTGGCAAAAATTATGGAATCACCGGGCTCGGAGGATGTTCATTCAGTTGTTTAATGTTGTTGAAAAAAAAGCAGATCACAGACATGGCACAAAACTAAAGTCATTTCAAATGGCAACTTTAGGGCTTTAAGATACACTAAAAGAAATCAAGATTAAAAATGTGGTACTCAGTAAGGGTAATTTTTTTCATACCAAGCAGAGGGAAAAAAATATGGAATCACTCAATTCTGAGGAAAAAATTATGGAATCATGAAAAACAAACACACAAAAGAACACTACAATACATCACTAGTATTTCGTTGCACCACCTCTGGCTTTAATAACAGCTTGAAGTCTCTGAGGCATGGACTTAATGAGTGACAAACAGTACTCTTCATCAATCTGGCTCCAACTTTCTCTGATTGCTGTTGCCAGATCAGCTTTGCAAGTTGGAGCTTTGTCATGCACCATTTTCTTCAACTTCCACCAAAGATTTTCAATTGGATTCAGATCCGGACTATTTGCAGGCCATGACATTGACCTTATGTGTCTTCTTTCAAGGAATGTTTTCACAGTTTTTGCTCTATGGCAGGATGCATTATCATCTTGAAGAATGATGTCATCATCCCCAAACATCGTTTCAATTGATGGGATATGAAGACTGTCCAAAATATCAATGTAAACTTGCGCATTTATTGAAGATGTAATGACAGCCATCTCCCCAGTGCCTTTACCTGACATGCAGCCTCATATCATCAATGACTGTGAAAATTTGCATGTTCTCTTCATGCAGTCATCTTTATAAATCTCATTGGAACGGCACCAAACAAAAGTTCCAGCATCATCACCTTGCCCAATGCAGATTCGCGATTCATCACTGAATATGACTTTCATCCAGTCATCCACAGTCCACAATTGCTTTTCCTTAGCCCATTGTAACCTTGTTTTTTTGTGTTTATGTGTTAATGATGGCTTATGTTTAGCTTTTCTGTATGTAAATCCCATTTCCTTTAGGCGGTTTCTTACAGTTCGGCCACAGACATTGACTCCAGTTTCCTCCAATTCATTCCTCATTTGTTTTGTTGTGCATTTCCTGTTTTGAAGACACATTGGATTAAGTTTCCGGTCTTGACGCTTTGATGTCTTCCTTGGGCAACACTGTGTGATGATTTACCTTCTTTTAAGAGTTTGATAATCCTCTAATTTGTTTCAATTGACATCTCTTGTGTTGGAGCCATGAGTCATGTCAGTCCACTTGGTGCAACAGCTCTCCAAGGTGTGATCACTCCTTTTTAGATGCAGATTAACTAGCAGATCTAATTTGATGCAGGTGTTAGATTGGAAATGAAAATTTACAGTGTGATTCCATAATTTTTTCTTCAGAATTTAGTGATTCCATAATTTTTTTCCCTCTGCTTGGTCTAAAATAAATTACCCTTACTGAGTACCTCATTTTTAATATTGATTTCTTTTAGTGTTTCTTAAAGCCCTAAAGTTGCCATTGGAAATTACTTTAGTTTTGTGCCATGTCTGTGATCTGCTTTTTTTTCAACAACATTAAACAACTGAATGAACATCCTCCGAGCCCGGTGATTCCATAATTTTTGCCAGGGGTTGTATATTAATATGGAGTTACTGGGGGAGCGGCTTTGTATAGTTCGTCCAATACTGAAATTATCCAGGAAATCCAATGATTAGTCCTTCCTGTCTATTGTATGTGGTAATGTAGTATTTGTGAAATGTTATATTAATTGTATATATTATATCCATCAGGAAACATCCGAAGGCGACTCCAAAGAGGGGCAAAACGGAAATATTGCTGACCCTGATATCAGTCAGCCGGGGCCGAACCCTGATCTGATGGAAGGTAAGCCGGTCATCTAATATTTTACATACAAATATCAAGTTATAGAGAATGACAGAGAACATGGAGATTTACTCTTCATCCAATGTATGAGGAAGCTGGTGGCTCATGAGCCCCCATGGACTATAATGAGGGGGTCACAAATGTACAAAGAAGGTCATTGGTCCCCAATCATGTAATTGTTGAGGATTCGGTCAGATCCTGAGCAATGACACGTTCATAGTACAGTATATATATATAGATATGCCATAAATATATACAGTGTGTGCAGAATATCCTTATATCTAGTATATTCCATGTACAGGGGTCTTATCATTTCCATTATTATATGGATGTGTTATATAAGTGGTGATATAGACTAATACATGTCGTCTCTTCATTATTTTATCATTATTATAGGAATAACTGTGCCGACAAATACTGATGGTGGAAAATCTGAGCCACCAGAGATCATCCAGGAATCTGCCAGTGTAAGTATCATGGGACGTCTGTATATCATCAGATGACGGGTGGGAATTACACATCCCATAAGACAATGCGATATCTCTGCTCTTATGTAGATCAGACCTATTATGTGTGACGGTGGTGTTATTATTCTGTCTCCTCCGTGTGATGTCCCTTATCCTCCCCTGCAGTACAATGATTTATGTACTTATAATATAATAGTGTCTGTGGGGGGTCCGGCTTTTATCACGTCCTCTACTTCGGTTGCAGTGTAATCAGGGGGGATAAAATATAGACGGGAGATCTGGAGCTTTTATCCTCCTGCAGCTTCGTTGTCTTAATGTCATTTCTTATTCCTTTTAGGCCTTGATCGGATCAGTGAATCCTTGTAAGGACGACTTTAATCCTATCAAACTGATCAGCTGTGGAGGATTTGGGTGAGCTTTACTTGGTATAATATTTATTTCTCAGAGCTCCTTATAGTGATGCCTATGTCTCTATGTCCTGCCCGCGCAATGCTACCATAGAGAAATTATGGTTCCACATCACTGTCCACATCTAATTGTCTCTCTTCAGGTCAGTTAGGATGTGACGTGGAAGAGGACTTTCCATAGGTGATCATTTATGGAGTGTTATTTTATGGATTTCTAGTGATGGCCGCACATCTAGTATTAACCATTAGTACAGGAGATCACTTGATCAGGTCTATGGATGGACTGTTAGTAAGAATTCATAATAAATCATGGATTTTCTTCCTCCTCAGATCCGTCCACCTAGTTCGCCATACAGACACAAACCAGATATGTGCTATGAAGAAAATGGACAAGCAGAACCTGAGAAAGCCAAAGACCCTTAAATGGGCCTTTCAGGAGAGGGACATCTCTACATTCGCTGATTGTCCCTTTGTGGCCTCCATGTTCTGCTCCTTTCCTACTAAACTTCATCTGTGTATGGTCATGGAGTATGCACCAGGTAGGACACATCCATTGTATTTATATCCAGCCCACGTCTGCCTAATCCTAGCACCTTATATATAACCTGAACATGTCCACATGGACGGTTACATGTCCACACCGCATTTACTATAATGTTACTAAGATGCCTTGTGTGTCCTCACTGAGCATGGCGGCAATATCTGCTATGGAGGAAAGGAAGATTTCTCTGTATTTGAACAGTTTTTATAGATGAGAATTTTTCACAGAGAAATAAATGAGAGGCTTGTAGATGAGGCCTGGCTCTGTCTCTATGTACAGGGCTCCTCTGCAGTATACGCTCTACATTACACAGTGTATCTCTATATATACCATACTGTCCCAATATCTCCGCTTGTTTCACATTCACACTCATCATGTGTAATTTACTCTGTAACAGACCCTCCCCTGTCATATTTGCTTTTTCCTGTAGGAGGAGACTGTGGCAATCTTCTACAGCACAGGGGTCCTTTACCTATCACCTTGGCCCGTCTGTACATTGCAGAAACAGTCCTTGCTGTGGAATATCTGCACAGCTATGGTGTGGTGCACAGAGACCTGAAGCCTGTAAAGTAAGTGACCCTTGAGCTATAATAAAGGGGATGAAAGTTAGTTTGTTATACAGTCTATGGGTTATTACTTGGGGCTGACACCATCTTTTCTTTTACAGCCTCCTGATAACATCAACAGGACATATTAAAGTGACCGATTTTGGACTTTCAAAACTTGGCCTCATGAGACCAACATCAAACAGCTATAAGGCTCCAACTAAGGACATCACCAAAGAGTTCCATGATAAAGAGGTCGGCTTTACTTACAGGATCTTCTACTTTACATATCTCATCTCTTTCTCCTTCTCTGATCATTTCTCATCACATTTCCACTGATGTTATTTGTCTTATGTATTGATCATCATCTCATTCTTCTGTTGTTTTCCAGACTGCTGGCACGTCTAGTTACATGGCCCCAGAAGTTATCCTAAGGAAAGGCTATGGAAGACCTGTTGACTGGTGGTCAGTAGGCATCATCCTATATGAATTTCTCTTTGGATATACACCATTTTATAGGGCTTCCCAAAAGGAGAAATTACGCAGTATCCTCAGTGGTAAGTAAAATAATCTGACTGCTTGTCATGTCGCTGTTATTTAGTTTGATTGGTTCCTTTGTTCAGTTTCTAGCTTTTTTTAAGGAAAATGCTTTTTTATGTAAATAAATGAAGAGGTTTTATTTCCTGTAATATTTTCTTTTTATATCACAGATGACATTGTTTGGAGATGTAATTCCTTTCCTCCACCAAATGCTCGGGGCATCATCACTCAGCTACTCAGAAAAAATCCAGAACAAAGACTTGGGACAGGTAATATGATAATAGTATTAATAATGACTTATTACACCTCTGGGCAAATGAAGGTGTCCATGAGGATGAGCACTGAAGGTCTCTACCAACGTGTCCATTCCCCATTCTTCATGCTCTAATGTTCAGTACATTTCCTTCATGTTGGCTCTTTTAAATCTCCAGTTCAGATTAACATAAACTGTATAGATACGGAGTAGTTTCTCTGACAATAACTGTATCGATTTTTTTCTTGTCTTCCTTTTCCAGGAGGGGCACACGAGATCAAAATTCATCCATTTCTGCGTGCCTTAAACTTTAACAACCTTCTAAGTCAGAAGCCTCTGTTCGTTCCTGATCTAAAATCAGATGAGGACACCCGCTATTTTAGCAGTAAGTAAAATGAGATGTTATCGGCAGAAAACTGCTGAGTGTCTTTTCTTTCATTATGTGTGACAATCAGTTCCCATCATAATGAGTAATAACATGGTGACTGTCTGACTGGCTCTTATACTAATAATTTCTCATAACACTTTTACTTTTCAGATCGCTCTGTGGGTTATAAATTTAGGAATTCAGATGATGGGGACACAAGTGAGGACAATGACTGTCCAGAAATCAAAAACTTTGAATCATCTTCTCAAAGGTTTTCCAAAGTAAGTATATCTAAATCATGTAGGTCAATAAAATGAATAAAACCTATGATTAGAAAAAAAGTTTCAAAATATAGCTATTTATATTTTATATTTCTTTGTGTTTTTTTAGCTATATACCACCAGTACCAAGATGGTGACCATTGAAGAACCTATGTCACCTCCAGAGTGTACCCCTGAGAACAGCAAAAAATACCCAGACTTGTGAGTAGAGATGAGCGTTGTTCTACTCGAACTGTTCGCCAATCTCAAATTCGAGCTGTTTTGGGCGGTGTTCGAGCCGGTCGGCGAACACGAACAATTTGAGAAAAATTCGGCTGTTCGAGGTTATGTTCGATAACTGTTCGTGCACCAAAATCATAACTGGATTTTTTCTCAGTAATGATGAAAATTAATGTTAATACGCAGTTTGAGTGTACAGCGGGGCGGGGGGAGGGGCAGGGGATGGATCTCTGGAGGAACAATGAAGATCTCCATTTTTTTTTCTCTTTCCCGCATTTGCAGTGGTGAGGTGCAATCTGTCAGCCTATCAGCAGCGCACACACGGAGCGAAGTGCTTTTTTTCACACAAGCAAGGGCATGTGTGATTGGCAGTGTATGTCACATGTCCTTGCCCTATAAGACCAAGCCATTTTCCCCGTCGCCACCATTTTCTCACTGCTGCAGCTGCGTGTTAGACGGCACCGCTGTTGCTGTGTGCGCTATACCTTGTTAATTTCAAGCCAATTTTCGCACAAATATACAGATAGCTTGGGAGTAGGGAATAGTTGTGATTGCAGTCCTTTTAAGGACTAGGTTACAGCATTTCCTACGACTTTTATCAGGCAGGTCTGTGCTCTTAAATAGATAGATTGTGGGAGTAAAGACTAATTGTAATTGGAGTCCTTTTCAGGACTAGGTTACATCAGTTCCTATCAGTTTTTGCCAGGCAGGTCTGTGCCAGTGCTGTGCAAGTTTTTTTCACAGCATTTGGCTGAATCTAGCAAAGCTAATCCTTTTTGGCCTATTGCAGAGTGTGTTAGTCAGTGGAGTAGCCTATCTGTGTTGCAAGATATACCACCTGTGTATAGAATACCAATTTTTTTACTGCACCTAGTGAAGTAAAATCTTTTGAGCATAGCATCATTCTATTAGTCCATCTATACTGACCTCCATCAGGTTGCAAACTGAATATAATTTTTTTCTGCATCTAGCTCTGAAAAAATATTTGGGCTTCTAGCAGTGTGTGGGACTTGGTCTATTAGTCCATCTATACTGACCTCCATCAGGTTGCAAATTAAAAATAATTTTTTTCTTCATTTAGCTCTGAAAAAATATTTGGGCTTCTAGCAGTGTGTGGGACTTGTTCTATTAGTCCTTCTATACTGACCTCCAGCAGGTTGCAAATTGAATATAATTTTTTTCTGCATCTAGCTCTGAAAAAATATTTGGGCTTCTAGCGGTGTGTGGGACTTGGTCTATTAGTCCATCTATACTGACCTCCATCAGGTTGCAAATTAAAAATAATTTTTTTCTGCATCTAACCCAGCCAATAGTTTTGGCCTAATACCACAGTTTGGCCACTCAGCTCTGCTCGGTTACCATCCATTGTTTTTTTGTGCAAACAACTCCAGAGTTGTGAATTAGTTAACCACCAAAATGAGTGGAAAAAGGCCTGCTGCTGGTGGAAAGGGGAATAGGCGTGTTGGGAAGGGGAAAAAAGGTTGTGTCCGTGGGGTAGGTGCAGAAGAAAGACCATCTTCCAGCCAAACTAAAATGTCTACTTCTTTTAGCGGACAATGTGATAAGATCCCTTTCTTACGGCCACGCCAATCGCTACAAATTCCAGATGAGGCACAAAAACAGCAGGTGCTTCAACGGATATCAAGTGCTCCTTTAAGTGGGCTCTCCTCCACATCAACTTCAACATCACAAATACTCCAGTCCTCAAAGGTGTCACCCAAATCGCACTTGCTTCCTCACAGCTCCCAAATCTCCAGCTGCCCGTCTGAGTATGAGGTAGAACAGATGGTTGAGTCTGCAGAGCTGTTTACTCATACTATAGCCTGGGAATCAGAGGTCGACTCCAGCGCTTCTGTGAATCCAGACGAGGAAATGATCTGCACTGATGCCCAGAATCTTTATGAGTCGGATCCAGGACCAGACGCAGAAGGTTCTGACCATAATGTAGACCCTCATTCCCAAACTGTAACTCCTGTCGGTGGAGACAATGAGGAAGACGATGATAAGACTCAAATACCTGATTGGAGCGACAACTTTAGTTTTTTGTCAGGGCAGGAACAGGTTGGCTCTGAGGACGACGGGTGTGATAACGCACATGGTGAGGATGATGAGGTCGGAGATCCCACTTACTGTCAACCCACAGTCAGCCAAGAGATGAGGTCAGCAGAGGAGGTGGAGGAAGATGCTAGTGACGACGAGGTCAGGTTGCGCCTTCCTGGACAGAGACGTAGTACTGGAAGCACGTCAACAACTGCATCCTCAAACACAACTCTGCCTCTCACCACAAGTCGTGGTGGCTCTTCAGGTCGCATGGGTGCTAAGCCTTGCATAGCCTGGGCATTTTTTCAGATCGATAAAGATGACCCAACTCGTGTTATCTGTAACATTTGTCAGCAAAAGCTAAGTAGAGGCCAAAAAATACATAGTTTGAGTACTTCATGCATGAACCGGCACATGGACATGAAGCATAAGTTGCAGTGGGAAGCTCAGTGTGCTACAATGCGGTCTAGCCGGCCGGGCCAACCACCGTCTGCCATATCTTGTGCATCCGCGGCCTCTTCATCCTCTGTGACTGGGGGGACAGCAGTCACACCTGTTTTGAGGCGCAGACCTGCCACCTCTTTACCCGCAACAGCCAGCGTGATTGGCAGGTCATCATTTTCTTTGGAGGTGGTAACACCAGCTGGTCTTGAGCGCTGTCCGACATCGATAGCACCACCTTTGGATCAAGGCAACCTAACATGTCCGCCTGCATCTTCCTCACAGACCGGCAGTTTGCCGGGGACACCCTTATCAACCCCGTCTAAGCACAATAGCCATCCCTCGGTCCCTCAGATGTGGACAAGTAAAAGACCATTTCCTCCTAGCCATGAGAAAGCTAAGAGGTTGAATTTCACCATCTGCAAGCTCTTGGCTACAGAAATGCTGCCTTTCCGCCTGGTGGACACAGAGGATTTTCGAGACCTTATGTCCGTCGCAGTGCCCCAGTACCAGATGCCCAGTCGGCACTACTTCTCAAAGAAAGGTGTGCCTGCGCTCCACCAGCATGTCGCACACAACATCACCGCTTCTTTGAGAAACTCTGTGTGTGACAGGGTGCATTTCACCACAGACACTTGGACGAGTAGGCATGGACAGGGGCGTTACATGTCGCTGACTGGGCACTGGGTAACTATGGTGACAGCAGGACAAGGGGCTGCTGTCCAAGTCTTGCCGTCCCCACGAGTTGTGCGTCAATCCTCTTTATGTCATTTTTCCTCCACTGCTTCTGCCTCCTCAACCTCCTCTCGGTCTTCCACCTGCACCCAAAGCCTGTCTGGTCATGCCACAAGCTTTCTAACTGCGCAGAAGGGATCCTGCACACCTCCTTACTATGCTGGCAGTAGGGCTCAACGTCATCAGGCGGTTTTTACATTGAAATGTCTGGGAAATGTGAGTCACACAGCTGAGGAGTTGTGGTCAGCTCTGGAGAACTAATTTCATGAATGGTTGTCTCCACTGGACCTGAAACCAGGGAAGGCCGTGTGCGACAATGCTGCAAACCTGGGTGCGGCCCTTCGCCGGGGCAATGTCACACACGTGCCTTGTATGGCTCACGTGTTGAACCTGGTTGTCCTGCAATTTTTAGCCCACTATCCCAGACTAGATGGCCTTCTGCAGAGGGCACGGTCGCTGTGTGCTCACTTCCGCCGTTCGCATCCCGCAGCTCAGCGACTTACATCTCTACAGAAGTCGTTGGGCCTGCCACTTCACCGGCTAAAATGCGATGTGCCTACCCGGTGGAATTCAACTCTGCACATGTTGCAGCGACTGTGGCAGCACCGACAAGCCCTGGTGCAATACGTTCTGACGTATAGCCTGGGCCAACGAGATTCAGAGGTGGGGCAAATCACGCTGGAGGAGTGGTCTCAGATCAGGGACCTATGCACCCTTCTGCACAGTTTTGAAATGGCGACGAAGATGTTTAGTGCTGACGATGCCATTATCAGCATGACTATTCCGGTGATTTACATGCTGGAGCACATGTTAAACAGAATTCGGAGTCAGGTGGTGGCACAAGAGGAGGTGGAGGAAGTAGAGGAGGAGGAGTTGTATGCGGAAGGGCTAACATCTGCAAGGTCCAGACGGTCGGCAGCACCAGGGCGGCAGGCATGTGAGGGTGGGGGAGATGATTTTACCAGGGCGCATGGTAGCAGCCAAACTAGTGAGGAAGGTGCAGGAGCCCAGGAAGAAGTGGAGGACGAACTGATGGAAGACTCATCAGATGAGGGAGACCTTGATCACATTTCTGTTGTGCGAGGTTGGGGGGAGAGGACAGAGGAAGGAAGCATGATTGTTACCTCGCCACCAACACAACAGGGACTTGGTGCTCCTGGATGCGCAACACACATGAGTGCCTTCTTGCTGCACTACCTGCAACATGACCCTCGAATTGTGAGAATTAGAAATAATCCTGACTACTGGGTTGCCACACTGTTAGATCCCCGGTACAAAAGTAAATTTGCAGAAATTATTCCTGCCATAGAAAGGGATGCACGCATGCAGGAGTATCAGCAGAGACTGTTGCAGAATCTTACATGTGCTTTTCCACAAAATACCAGTGGTGCACGTAGTGAATCTCACAGTTCCAACTTGCCAACCGTGGGACCGTCAAGTGTTCAGCACTCAAACCGTAACAGAACCACAGTATCTGCTGGTAACATCAATTTTGCGGAATCATTTCACCACTTTTTTAGCCCATCCTTTGCAAGGCCACAGGAGACAAGAAGTCTGACACATAGTCAACGCCTAGAGACGATGGTACAGGAGTATCTCCAAGTAAACATTGAAGCCACGACTGTGTCACTGGACCCTTGCTCTTTTTGGGCTTCCAATCTGGATAAATGGCCGGAGCTAGCCACTTACGCCTTGGAGATCTTGTCATGCCCCGCAGCCAGCGTTCTGTCTGAACGTGTGTTCAGCGCTGCTGGTGGTGTGCTGACAGATAAGCGCACGCGGCTCTCCACTGATAATGTAGACAGACTCACGTTCATAAAGATGAACAAATCATGGATCCGAAACTACTTTTCTACCCCTGTGTCATCCTGGGGAGAGTAAAAGCTTGATGATTGGTTAAAATCACCCTACCAACCGTTTTAAGCTTTCAAATTACTAATCATGTTTATCTGTATCTTGACTGGAAAATAATTTGGGCTTTGTAGCAGTGTGCAGCACTGATCCTATTAGGCCATCTATAATAAGCTTCACCAGATTTAAAATTAAAAATAATTTTTAGCTGCATCTAGCCCGGAAAATAATTTTGGGGCTCCGAGATGCGCAAGACACATAAGTGCCTTCTTGCTGCACTACCTGCAGCATGACCCTCATATTGTCAGAATTCGAAGTAATCATGACTACTGGGTTGCCACACTCTTAGATCCCCCAAACTTTTCGATCAACCTTTTCATTTTAATAAAGACCAAAAAAATGGTCATTTTTGAAATTATAAGCATTAGCAGGTTGTTAGAAACTGAAATCAAACAGTTTTCAACTCAAAACTTTATTCTAGGTGATGTTACATTTTCACATAGGACCCCTTGTTCGAAAGGAGCTTCTGAACTCTCTCGTCCATTGAATTTGTCAGGTTTTGGATGGTTTCTGCTTCAATTGTTTTGCATGAGGACAGAATACCCTCCCAGAGCTGTTGCTTAGATGTGAACTGCCTCCCGCCATCATAGACACTCCTTTTAATGATGCTCCAAAGGTTCTGAATGGGGTAGAGGTCAGGGGAGCATGGGGGTCACACCATAAGTTTGTCCCCTTTTATGCCCATATCAGCCAGAGATGCAGATGTTTTATGTGCAGCATGAGATGGTGCATTATCATGCAGAAAAATGATCTTGCTGTGAAATACACGGTTCTTCTTCTTGAACCATGGCAGGAAGTGCTGTTTGAGAAAATCCACATACATTATGGAGTTCATCTTTAGCGCCTTCAGGGATCCTAAAGGGGCCGACAATCTCTCTCCCCATGATTCCAGCCCAAAACATTACTCCACCTCCTCCTTGTTGGCGCTGTAGCCGTGTTTGCGTGGGGTGTCCATCAACCAGCCATCCTCCACTCCATTCATCTGGACCATCGAGCGCTGCACGGCACTCATCCGTGAACAAAACAGTTTTGAAATCAGTCTTCATGTAATGTTTGGCCCACTGGAGCCGTTTCTGCTTGTGTGAAGTGGATAGAGGAGGTCGACAGGATGGCGTATGCACAGCTGCAAACCTCTGAAGGACCCTGCATCTTGTTGTTCGGGGGACGTTGGAGGCACAAGCAGCTTCAAAAACTTGTCTGCTGCTATGACAAGGCTTTTTTGCCGCTGCTCTTTCAACCTGACGTAATTGCCTGTAGGAAAGAGTCCTCAATTTGCCCTTATCAGCACGCACACGTGTGTACTGTGAATCAGCTACATACTTCTTGATTGCCAAGACACTTCATCCTGATCATCGCACAATGTTGATTGTAGTCATGCCTTGACCTAAACACTCCACAATTTGTTGCTTCTCAGCAGCCGACACATCCTTTTTCTTTCCCATTTTGGCAGAAAATGTAGGCTGCTTAATAATGTGAGAGAGCCTTCTTAAGTAGTCTTGCCTTTCATTGGACACACCTGCCAAACTAATTAGCACAGGTGTCTGCAATTGCTTACAGTGATATAAAGAGCCCTGACACACATCACCATCAATGAGTTTAACTGACAAACAAACAAATTCTTCCCTTATCACTCCTAAACACTTTTTGCATAATAATTTGGAACGCGGTGTACATGTGCTTTTCCACAAAACACCAGTGGTTCACGTAGTGAATCTTACAGTTCTAACTTGCCAACCGTGGTCTGTATGGAATTGTTCAATAAAGGGCCCAAAATTAAGATAACATAGATGGGAGAGGTCTCTATGAATAGGAATTCCTAAGTATTTGATACCCTGTGAGGGCCAGGCAAAGGGAAAGTTGGACTGGATGGAATCCTATATGGATTTAGGGAGGGAGACATCGAGGGCCTCAGACTTCGCTGCATTGATTTTAAAATTTTACCATGTAACAAAGTGATCTATTTCAGCCATAACAGCAGGGATGGATATATGTGATTGAGTGATATATACTAGGACATCATCAGCAAATAGAGAGCACTTGTACTCGGTGCCTCCCACCTCAATCCACCTAATATTGGGGTTATGGCGAATTGATGAGAGCAGGTGCTCCGTCACTAGGATGCATAAGAGAGGGGACAGAGGACATCCCTGCCTTGTCCCATTGGTGATTGTGAAAGGTGATGAAAATGTTCTGACGCACCCCCTGGGCCTTGGGACACCCGGAGCCGGACCCTTTTTGGTGGATGCTGGTGGTTGTAGTCTTCGTGGCAGCGATCCGGTTCCGTGGCTCAGGGCGGTCAAACCAGTGGCGGAACTATTTATGTGGTTTTGATGTTTAAATGTCCGACTACGCCACCCGTGGATTGCGGTCAGAGTGAACCGCCGCTACAGGGCAGACCGCTAAGGCTGGTGTTGTGGGTGCAGCAGAGCGTAGCATAACTCCCCACGGGAGGAGTATAGCCTCAGGGCAGTGTATGCGGAGGATGGGGGTGATGGTGCAGGGCAGCAGCAGTAACGACACGGAGTCAGTGATGCAGTTCAGGGCCTTTACTCACAGTTCTTATTATCCAGACCACGTCTGCAGGTAACGGCTGCCCACGTCGTACTGTGCTCACCAGGTGAGGGGCTCAGACAACTCCCAGATAACTTTGGAGCGCTTCACAGGACCCCCTTTGTGTGTCCTTTGTCTGGCCTTTCTTACCAACACTTCTGTCCGGCTGCCTCGGGCCTCCTCTTGGTAAACTTGGCGCCAGTTTCCCTGACCCTATGTGGTGCCTTCCTAGCGGGTGGAGCAAGGGGCTGCGCCACATAAAATGTCAGAGCCTCCGGTTTCTAGCTGAGGGTCGTTTCCTGCCTCCACTAGTTCGGGGACCGGTCTCCCCCTTTGGCCTGACCCCTCCACGCAGGTGGATTCGGGCGTGCGGTGGCGACTCGCCCGTCCGCACCCCTGGGATCCCTTCATTCCTCGTTCCTGGAGCCTTCTCCGCTCCTCTTCCTTCCTTCTCCCTCTTGCAGGCGCCCGCCTCCGGAGCAGAGCTCATGCAGAGCCCCTGCTCCCTGCCACTTCTGCTCAGACTTCTCTGCACTGAACTAAGATGGTGCCCACCTTTTATACTCCCTTCTCAATGCACCCAGGAACTGCTTCCTCCCTGCTCCTGCACTGCAGGGTTCCCCTTCCTCAGTGTTCCCTCCCCCCACTCCAGCCAGGGACAGGGACTGTCGTGCCCATCTCAGGGGCATATTGGTCGCCCTGCCCCACGGCAATGTGGTGTAATGCATGCAGGTGTCGGGTCCTGATCCACACTCCATCCTTATCTGAGAGTGAGATATCACACCTCTGGGTGAGGTGCAATACGTCTGTAGCAACCGAGCCCTCGGTGCTACAGTTCCATTTATCTTCAGCCTAGGTGACGTATTGTGATACAGGGCCGTGATTTTGGCTATAAAAGGGTCCCCTAGACCCCTACCCCAAGCTTTTTAAGAGAATCATATATGGCGTGCCAGGAGACTCTATGGAATGCTTTCTCAGCATCCAACGAGAGTATCTACTTACAAATTTTTAACTGCATCTAGCCCAGGAAATACTTTGTGCCTAGTAGCAGTGTCTGCTAGTCAGCGGATTATCCCGGCTGTTAAGCAAGCTACACCACCTGTAGTTTGGACACTTAATTTTTTCAAAGGAAATGCTTCGGGACCACGGGATACTCAGTGAAGAGCATCAGGAGGCACCCCAAGGCATAGGGGCTGGGACTGGCACTAGGATGCCTTGCGGTGGACAGCCGAGCTCGATCCTTATAAAAGCTTTTTAACTGCAGCAGCTTTAGTGGACGCTACTGGAGCTGGAATTACGCGGCTGCTGGCATGAGACTTGCCCTCCAATAGATCCTTGTAAATGGATTTAAAGTGTATTCATTCAAATTAGAGGGACAATTTAAATTAAAAAGCTTAGAGCTGCCTCCACCACAGGGGGGCTCTCTCGACCCACCAGCGGACAGGCACCAGTATTGGGAGAGGGGGGCTGGCCGTCAGAGTTCATCGCGGCTCTGGCACAAACCCGGCGACACGGAGGTGGCACGGGCAGGAGCGGACTGGCCGTCTCGGCTTCTCACTTTTTGGATTTTAGAAGGGCATGACATGCCTATATCTGTGTCTCCCCCTCCTTTTACTCCTCCACCTCTTTTCTTTTCGCATGACTATATGTACTTGTCACTTTTCCATGTGTTAGTTGTGTCTTCTGAGCAGTTTGTCAGCTTTTGGACACCTTTGAAGGTGTTTTCTATGTGTTTCTATGTGTTTTTGTTTGCCTGCCATTGGTTTTAACGGTGTTCGAAGGTGTTCGACGAACAGTTCTACGAACAGTTCGGCGAACACACGGGTGTTCGACGAACCGAACCGAACTCGAACACTACGGGGGTGGCTCAACACTACTTGTGAGTAGATTATTATTATTATGAGATTTACCTCTGATATATGCTCAGACACGAGTAACACAAATCTAAATCCAGCATCCACCACCCCATGATAACTGATTGCTGTGGATCTGGCTTGTGATTACACAGCAATATCAGTTGATCATTGCAACGAGCCATTCATTCCCAGCTCTTTATAGGCCAATATTACTAGTTAGACTCCATTCTTGCTGGTAGAATGGGGTCCTGAGCAGAATATCCCCTTTATGATGTCCCAAATGGCCTTACAGACAGGTGTTCTTCCTTTTTGTATTGTTTTCACTTGTAATTTACTTGACTTTCTTCTACCAAACAGTCATAAAGAATCTTCCCCTTCCAAAACTGATGATGGTGACAATCAGTGTGTCACTGCTAAAAAGTGTGAGTCATCCTCGCCCTCATTGTCAGGTATGTACAGATTTATAGACCATCCCATTATAGGCTATGATACAAAAGTGTAATGTGAATCTGCACATGAAGGCTCAGATAATGACTTACTTTATTCCCGCTGCCCCTGAGTATTAAATTTTTTGTTTTGGTAAAATCCACCATACGGTTCCAGAGTTATTGGCAGTTTTATTTAGTGCTAATTTTTATGGTCTTTACAAGGGGGTGGTGCTAACAGGATTATCTGGGGGGGGGTGTCTTCAGCCTCTTCTTCAGTATTATAGTGTGGTAAAGACCATAAAAATGACCACTAAATAAAAAGGCCCCTGTCTGTGGAACTGTAAGGCGGTGTGCTCACAATGCGTTTTTAATCGTTTCCGCAGCTTGGTAGAAGGCCTGCCATGTTCCCCAATGATAATCCGCATGTGCTGTGCACATGCTGCGGAAATTTCCGCTGCGGATTATCATTGCGGAAAAATCCGCAGCGCTAACAATTATTTTGCAGAAGTCCTGCGTTTTCACCGCCATTGACTTGCATTGGAACGCATGGAATCCGCATCACTGCATCTGTACATGCGGAATCCATGTGTTTCAATGTGCGGATGGTACTCCTCCAGACCCCCCCTACCATAGAACCTGTAAAAAAAAAGAATAAAATAAAAAATAAATATTATACTTACCTTCTGCTGGCCTCCGGTTCCGTGTCTCGGCTTGCCGGCAGCTCGCGGTAGACTAAAGGACCTGCGCTGACGTCATTTAGTCATGTGACGGGTCATGCGACCAATGATGTCGGCAGGTCCTTATATCTACCGCGAGCTGCCGGCAAGCCAAGACAAGGACTCTGGGGGCATCAGAAGGTAAGTATAATATTTATTTTTTATTTTTTACCATTCTTTCGGTCACACTATATAAATCCATGCCGGTTGCATGAATTTATATAGTGTGACCAAGTTGTCAAGCACTTGCCAAGTGATGCTAAAATCGCTTGGAAAGTGCTTGACAATCCGCATGCGAAATTGCATGATCAAAACGCTTCACATCCGCATGTCCCTGGCAGGAAAAACACATGTACAATCCGCATGTACAATCCGCATGTACACTCCGCATGTACAATCCGCATGTACAATCCGCAAGTACAATCCGCATGCGTTTTTTGTGCCAGGGAGATGCAGAAACGCTCAGGAAAAAATCCGGAGCATTTCCGCATCGTGGGCACATAGCCTAAGGGGGATTTTAATAAAAAACAAAAACAGAGTCCTCAGGGGAGCAGGGGAATAAAGTAAGAGTGAATTCTGGACACTTAAGACCTGGTGATGAGTCTTCTTTAATCTTACGCTTAAGTGTTATCTGACGGATTATATAAAAACACTTTGGTTGCTGCAAGTAATGTCATGTTAATAAGGGGGACACCACATGGCCGCACACAGAAAAGCTACAAGTGCATATTAACCAGTTTGAGTAACTCTATAAACATATAAAATGAATCTTTGAGGAGTTTATAATCAACATCTTTTTCGGACTTTTTATTAGAACCTCCAGTTCAGGAGAGAAAGAAATCTGCACTAAATCTGAGAAAACAGCAAAGAACAGATAAAGTGGAAGAGGGGGAAAGTAGTAGGCGAGGTAAGTGTGAGGATAATCTCCATGTTGTATGATGTCAGTGAGATAAGTCATGTGGAGCAGATGTCATCTGTCAGTGGTGGGATTGTCACATGTATGATGGCTGACAATGATCAAGCACCTCTGTATGGAGAAGATTCCTCTACCGGCCTCCCACAGAGACACTACAGTAGTGTCCTCTAATATGGAGTCCCATTACTTACATCGGTTTTGCATCTTTTTTATAGGTTCTATCTTCCGCCGGATGATATCATCCTGCCGGCGTGGATTGTCCAGGGCTGCTCGCACTATCAGACAAAGCTGCATTTTTGCCCACTGTCACCAGGGCACCAGAAACATCTCAAGGGCAGAAAACCCTCACATCTAGTGCCCTGAAGAAAGTACAGCACATCCACCATCAATGCTGTACCTGCATGGAAAGAGTTGTACCATCTACTGTACCTGTGGCCGTCTGACCAGCAAGAAATATCTGCAAAAGTCAAAGGCCTCCAAGAACATCTTTTCAACCTTCCATGTAATTCTTAATTTAAAAAAAATAAATTGATTAATGTCCTTTTGAATTTAATTGAATATTACTGACATTTATGGCATATCAATGCTACACATGTTATATCCACCTCACGTTCTCCCTCTCCCCATTCATTGAGAACGCACGGGGTGAATGCTGGGTGTGACGCGGGGGGTGATCGCGCCCACAATCCAGCTGTCACGCCTCACTTGTCGTGACGTCAGCGCGGGGTCACGTGATGCCTGTGAGCGGCGCTATCCTTGGCTGCAACGTAAGCTAATTACAAAAATCCTTACGGGCCCGTGGGGATACATTGGGGGGGGGGGGTGGGTAATCTAAAGTACTGGACAACTTCTTTAAGAAACATTTTTTTCCTGTATAATGACTTAAACCAAAATTTTATTTTTTATTACCAAATAGATAATTTCAGTGTAATTTACGAAGGAAAAAAAGAACTGCCAAAAATTAGGGATTCTGATACATCCTGTATTAGAATAAAGGAGGGTCTCATACACATTCTGGTCAATTTGACATATAGTAGTACTTCTAGACTCATAAAGGCTATGCACTAAGTGCAAATCCTGCCAAAAAATGCAAGTAGGGTCATCCATACACCATGGAAGGCACCAACTGTAGTGCCTCATTCAAATATTGTGAACAAAGTATACACTGTGTGCAGAATTATTAGGCAAGTTGTATTTTAGAGGATTATTTTTATTATTGATCAACAACTATGTTCTCAATCAACCCAAAAGACTCTTATATATCCAAGCTTAATATTTTTGGAAGTTGGAGTGGGGTGTTTTTAGATTTGGCTATCTTAGGAGGATATCTGTTTGTGCAGGTAACTATTACTGTGCAGAATTATTAGGCAACTTATTAAAAACCAAATATAATCCCATGTCACTTGTTTATTTTCACCAGGTAAACCAATATCAGTGCACAAAATACAGAAATAAACATTTCTGACATGCTAAAACAAAAACCAAAAAAATTAGTGATCAATATAGCCGCCTTTCTTTATGATGACACTCAGCAGCCTCCATCCACAGATTGCGTCAGTTACTTGACCTGTTTTCGATCAACATTGCGTGCAGCAGCCACCACAGTCTCCCAGACACTGTTCCAAGAGGTGTACTGTTTTCCCTCCCTGTAGATCTCACATTTGGCCAACACACTTTTTGCAACCCTGTTGGCTATTTGACATGTAACGCTTGATTGTTCGGTGATCACGCTTCAAAAGTTTGGAAATTTCAAGACTGCTGCATCCCTCTGCAAGACATCTCACAATTTTGGACTTTTCAGAGCCCATCAAACCTCTCTTTTGACCCATTTTGCCAAAGGAAAGGAAGTTGCCTAATGATTAAGCACACCTTCTATAGGGTGTTGATGTCATTAGTCAACACCCCGCCTCATAACAGAGATGCACATCACCAGATTTACTTAATTGGTAGTTGGCTCTCAAGCCTATGCAGCTTGGAGTAGGACAACACGTATAAAAAGTATCATGTGATCAAAATAGTCATTTGCCTAATAATTCTGCACACAGTGTAGTTGTGGTACACCTACAATAGTGTTCAAACTAATAGCAGTGGGTTAAATAACATGAGTTAAGCACAAAACCTTTATACTAGTTTTTATTTCCATGCATTGGGAACATTGCACACTGTTTTCTAATTCTAAACATGAAGAGAAATGTATATAATTTTTAACTATTTTACAGAAAATAGCAAAAAATGAACAATGGGCTGTTCTAAAAAAATAGCAGTGTCTGCATTTGTCTTTACAAACTCAAAATATGTACTCTTTTTTAGCATTTGGCATTCCTGTGAATCATTAACCTAATACTTAGTTGTATACTCAGTTTTTAAGAACTGCTTCACATGTATGTTGCATAGAGTCAACCAACTTCTGGCACCTGTGAACTGTTATTCCAGCCCAGGATGCTTTGACTACATCCCACAATTTTTTGGCATCTGTTGGCTTTGCCTCAGAAACAGTATTTTTGATGTCACCCCACAAGTGTTCTATCGGATTAAGATCCGGTCATTGGGCTGGTCACTCCATAACCTCAATTATGTTGGACTGCAACCAATAATTTGATCGTTTACTGGTGTGTTTAGGGCAGTTGTCTTGTTGAAACACCCATTTCAAGGGCATATCCTCTTCAGCGTAAGGCAACATGACCTCTTCAAGTATTTTAATATATGCAAACTGGTCCATAATCTCTGCTGGTATGCGGTAAATAGGTCCGGCACCATAGTAAGAGAAACGTGCCCATATCTTGATGCTTGCTCCACCATGCTTCACTGTCTTCAGAGTGTACTGTGGCTTGAATGCAGAGTTTAGGGGTCATCTGACAAACTGTCTGTGGCCCTTGGACCCGAAAAGAACAATTTTACTTTCATCAGTCCACAAAATGTTTCTCCACTTCTCTTTAGGCCAGTTGATGTGTTCTTTGACAAATTGTATCCGCTTCAGTACATGTCTTTTTTTAACAGTGGGACTTTGTGGGGACTTCTTGCTAAGAGATTAGTTTCACACAGGCATCTTCTTCTACAGTACTCACAGGTAACTTGAGACTGTCTTTGATCATCCTGGAGCTGATCATTGGCTGAACCTTTTCCATTCTGGATATTCTTCTATCCATTCGAATGGTAGTCTTCTGTTTTTTTCCACGTCTCTCTGGTTTCACTTTCCATTTTAAAGCATTGGAGATCATTATAGCTGAACAGCCTATCATAGTCTGCACTTCTATATAAGTTTTACCCTCTCCAAACAACTTTTTAATCAAAGTACGCTGTTCTTCTGAACAATGTCTCGAATGACCCATATTTCTCAGGCTTTCAAGGAGAAATGCATGTACAACATGTGCTGGCTTCATCCTTAAATAAGGGCCACCTGATTCACACCTGTGTCTTCACAGAATGATTGACCTCACTATTGAACTCCACACTGCTATTATTTTGAACACACCCCCTAACAATTAATTATTCGAATACACAGACTCATAAACATGCAGATCATGAATGCGGAATTTGTTGGTTTTCTTAGAATCTACTGCACCAACCGGTAAATTGTTTGTCATGTGGTGGTAATATAATATATACCAAAAACAGTGATTAATCTGGTTAGTCATATTGGACTGCTATTATTTTGAATACTACTGTACATACTATGCACCTCCACTATGCCATCCATGCAGCAAAAAGGAGTCAAACAATTCTCCTGTGACTTTTCACACACAACACTAACAAGAATGGCAAATGCCTGTAGTGAATCGACCAACGTTTGTGGTATCAGACGCCTCTTACGCTTTTTCTCTTCCTCTTTTGCGTTGTCATGAGGGAGAACAGAAAAAATCCCGGCATAATGATCCCGCGAATACAGCACATAGCCTATCTAAACATTGTACACTTTTCCATCCTAATCACAACAATCCAATATCCATAACACCCACATATATACCAGAACTTTCTCAAAACAGATATAAAGCCTAGAAAAATTGGAGTAGGACGCCCAACATGTCAAAAAAGGAACAAAAAATGAAGTATTAAAAACACTTTTATTAGTAGAAACATTAAAAAAATATATATGTCTATATAACAATAGTAGAAAAGGTCGTGCAGGGTAGGAGATACACAAACAGCAGATACAGCAGTTTATACGTGGGTCCCCCGGGAGCAGGGTGAAACGAATCCCATCAATAGATAAATAGTTCATAGAGCAGGTAAAATGGTATATACTCAATGTAAACAGCTGTAGGGCATGTATACAAGCTCAGAATCTAGGTGGGAAGAGTACAATGAAATATAAAGGGAAACCACTGCTCAGAGTGGAGGGAAGAAGAATGACCAGAGCAGGAAAAAGGTGCAAAGTCAGAGACTCACCCATGGGGACTAAAGTAACCACGTCACCGTACTGCAGCCCCGACGCGCGTTTCGCGTGGCTTCCTCAGGGGGCTGGGGTTGTGGATAGAGTGAGCGCCTTTAAATATCCTCCCAGATGAATCCCTGATTGATGCAGCGCATGCGAAGCGGCAGCGTCCCCCCGCCCCGCGTCACGTCCGGCCAGTTTCCCGGGGGGACTGTGGGCAGCGACGTACACGATGATCACTACCCATAATCCCCACGTACGGAAGCCCGACGGGACGCGGCCAAAGGAGGACGGCACTGCGCATGCGCGGCTCAGCGACAGCCATACCAAGTGAGGACAAGGGTAAGGGCAAAGATATCTCTTAGACAAAGAGGGTACTAGCTGTCAGAAACCAAGGTGCAGGTAGAGTAAATGCCCCATTCGTGCTACAAGTATAATAGTGTCATCATAGATATATATTAAGGAGTAAATGTAAGTATGCATTTTTAGAGTCTAACAGGGACACCATTGCATATACATAATGCGATAATGACTACGGCAGCTAGAGAGAGAAGCATATTCAAATGTATGGAACAATACATAAGTTGCCACAGAAAACAAGTGCAAATTATACAGAAGTCCAATGCATGCCCAATTATAAATATTGGGAAGAATAAATATATCCAGGGGCAGAGAGCATTGTAAGTAGCAGTAGGTCGACTCATAGAGATAATTTGTGACATTAGGTATTCATAATAACTGTAAATGTCCGTCCCATATGCGTCCAGAAGTATCCTAGATGGTATGGAGATATAGGTGATGGCGCCTAAATATAGAGGAATAATAGAAGAAACAGAGAAAAAATTAGACAATAAGAAAAATAAAAAATCCACATTAAAAACAAAGGAGAAGAAAACCTACAAGAATGAAGAGAAACTATTGTGTTCATTAAGACCACCAGGGGTCACCGTGTCCAGTACTGCAATCCAGCGGCATTCCAGCTGCGCCAAAGTGCGCTTATAGTTACCTCCCCTGGTAATACAGCACATAGCCTATCTAAACATTGTACACTTTTCCATCCTAATCACAACAATCCAATATCCATAACACCCACATATATACCAGAACTTACACAAAACAGATTTAATTCACATAAAAGAAAAGAAATCTTTTGGATATATAAATTACAAACCATTTGTTCTCTTGGTTTAAATGAAATGACGAAGAAGACCCTATGTTGATAGAAGATGTACAACAATTAACCTCAAAGGACTCTTCAGGATGGACATAATTGTTTCTTTTATTGGAAAAAAACCCTCTCTCCTGAACTGCCCTATTGTGGCCTGTTACGTCATCTACTGGTGGAATACTGAACTGCACCTCATTCATGTGTTTTACTAGAAATTAACAAGGTAATATTAGTAACAGTAACCCCTTTGCGACTTCTCTTTATGACCTCCCCCTCTTTGATGTGGGCTCCGGCGCTGAGCCCGCATCGTTTCAGGCACATGACAGCTGATTTGATCAGATGTGCCCCTAACAGCCACAAGTGGAATTACCCCTGCCATGTGATCGCGAGGTGCTGATTGGTTGACATGACAACCCGGGGTCTGCAGGAGACCCCTATGGTTGTCATTGTCGACCTGCTATGAGCGTCGCCCTGCGGTCGGTGTTCATAGCAGATGAGCATTTCTGCTACACATAGCAGGGCTGAAGACTTGCTATTAGTGATGATTGAGCATGCTCATTGCTCAAGATTTACGAGCATGCTCGGACGAGCACCTATTATTATTATTATTATTTATTATTATAGCGCTATTTATTCCATGGCACTTTACATGTGAAAAGGGGTATACATAGCAAAAATAAGTACAATAATCTTGAACACAATGTGACAGCGACTGGTACAGGAGGAGCGAGGACCCTGCCCGCGAGGGCTCACAATCTACAAGGGATGGGTGAGGATACATTAGGTGAGGGTGGAGCTGGTCATGCGGCGGTGGTTACTGCAGGTTGTAGGCTTGTGGGAAGAGGTGGGTCTTCAGGCTCCTTTTGAAGGTTTCCACGGTCGACGAGAGTCTGATGTGTTGGGGTACAGAGTTCCAGAGTAGGGGGGAAGCACGGGAGAAATCTTGTATGCGATTGTGGGAGGAGGAGATAAGAGGGGAGTAGAGAAGGAGATCTTGTGAGGATCGGAGGTTGCGTGCAGGTATGTAACGGGAGACTAGGTCAGAGATATATGGAGGAGACAGGTTGTGAATGGCTTTGTATGCCATGGTTAGGGTTTTGAACTGGAGTCTCTGGGCAATGGGGAACCAGTGAAGAGATTGACAGAGAGGAGAGGCCGGGGAATAGCGGGGGGACAGGTGGATTAGTCAGGCAGCAGAGTTTAGGATAGATTGGAGGGGTGCAAGAGTGGTAGAAGGGAGGTCACAGAGCAGGAGGTTGCAGTAGTCGAGGCGGGAGATGATGAGGGCGTGCACTAGTGTTTTTGCAGATTCATGGTTGAGGAATGTGAAGATCCGGGAGCTATTCTTGAGTTGGAGTCAGCAGGAAGTGGAAAGGGCTTGGATATGTGGTTTGAAGAAGAGATCAGAGTCCAGGGTTACTCCAAGGCAGCGAGCTTGAGGGACTGGGGAGAGTGGACAGCCATTGACATTGATAGATAGGTCAGTTGGGGGGGTGAATGGGATGGTGGAAAGATGATGAATTCTGTTTTGTCCATGTTAAGTTTTAGAAATCTAGCAGAGAAGAAGGATAAAATAGCAGACAGACATTGTGGGATTTTGGTTAGTAGGGAGGAGATATCGGGTCCAGAGAGGTAGATCTGTGTGTTATCAGCATAGAGGTGATAATGAAAGCCATGGGACTCTATGAGCTGTCCCAGGCCTAAGGTGTAGATGGAGAAGAGCAGAGGTCCTAGGACTGAACCTTGGGGGACACCGACAGATAGGGGGCGAGATGAGGAGGTGGTGCATGAGTGGGAGACACTGAATGTCCTGCCTGTTAGGTATGAGCAGTTCCAGGATAGGGTCAAGTCTGTGATGCTGAGAGATGAGAGAGTTTGTAGTAAGAGGGAATGGTCCACTGTGTTGAAGGCAGATGACAGGTCTAGGAGGAGGAAGACGGAGTAGTGTCGCTTAGATTTGGCCGTTAGTAGGTCGTTGGTGACTTTAGTCAGTGCCGTTTCAGTAGAATGGTGCGATCGGAAACCAGATTGTAGGCGGTTGAAGAGGGAGCAGGAGGAGAGGTGGGAGGACAGTTCAGAATGGACATGTTGTTCCAGTAGTTTTGAGGCATAGGGGAGATGTGATATGGGGCGATAGCTAGACAGAGAGGATGGGTCAAGGGAGGGCTTTTTGAGGATGGGTGTGTTAGAGGCATGTTTGAAGCATGAGGGGAAGACACCAGTTGTTAGTGACAGGTTAAAGAGGTAGGCTAGGGTTGGGATGAAGATAGTGGTAAGCTTTGGGATGAGGTGGGATGGGATTGGGTCAAGTTTACAGGTGGTGAGGTGTGATTTGGAGAGTAAAGAGGAAAGTTGATCTTCCGTAATGGTGGAGAAGGTGGTTTTGAAGGAGGAGGGTTGAGTAGGTGTGGGGAGGGGCTGTGGGGGCTTTAGGCAAAAGCTTTGTCTGATGGTGTCAACCTTCTGCTTGAAGAATGAGGCAAAGTCTTCGGCTGAAATAAGAGGAGAGGGAGGAGGCACTGGGGGACGGAGGAGAGAATTGAAGGTGTTGAATAGTTGTTTGGGGTTGTGAGACAGGGAGGATATGAGGGATGCGAAGTATGTTTGTTTTGCGAAGTATTATCTTCAGCATGCTCGGGCTTTAAGTTTTTGACTTGCCCCCCTGGGCCGTGGGGTACCCAGAACCGGGCCTTCTGGTGTACGCTGCTGATGGGGGTAGTAGTGTCAACCCGATCCCGTGGCTCAGGGTGGTGAGACCAAAAGGTGGCAATCTATTTATCAGTGTTTTGAATGTCCAACTACGCCACCCATTGATTGCGGTCAGAGATAACCGCCGCTGCGAGGCAGACCGCTACGGCTGGTGTTGGTGTGCAGCACAGGGATAGGATAACTCCCCACGGGAAGAGTGTAACCTCAGGGCAGTGTAGGTGGATGCTGGGGGTGATGGTGCAGGCGCAGCAAAGATCACACTGAGTCCAATGGTGCAGTCCAGGGTTTTTACTCACAGTTGTTATCCAAGTCACTTCTGTCAGCAATGACTGCCCAAGTTGTGCTGCGTCCACCAGGTGAGGAGCTCGGTCAACCCCCAGGCAATTCAGGAGTATGGCACAGGACCCCCTTCTGTCCTTTCTCTGGCCTCTCGTGCCCCACCAGTGACCAAACTTCTGTCCAGCTACCGCGGACCGTGTCGGGTAAGCGTTGGCCTCCGCTTCCCGCTATCCTATATGGCGCCTTCCTAGGAGGTTTGGCGGGGGGTCGCACCAATAAATGATCACGACCTCCGGTTCTTGGCTGAGGGATGATTTACCTCCACTAACTTGGGAATCCGGTACCCTTCCACAGCCTGACCCTTCACCCGATATAACGCGGGTTTGCAACGGTTGCTGTCCGTTCTGCTCTCTTAGGGTCCCTTCTGCGTTCTTGTTTCTGGAGCCTTTCTACTCCTCTGTCTCTTCTCCTTCCTTCCTTCTCCTTCTTCTCTTCTCCTCTCTGGCCCCGGCCTTCTCTCTAGGCCTGCCTCGTGGAGCTGAGCTCAGGCTGAGCCGTGGCTCCCTGTCAGCTCTGACTGAACTACTCTCTACTCCTTTTCTCTCTACTCTCAACAAGATGGCTCCCACCTTTTATCTGCTTCTCTGTGTCTGAGCTCAGGTGACCTGCACCCAATGAGCTCCTTCCTATGCTGCAAAAACTGTCCCCTTTTGCTCCCACACCACTGGGTTCTCTCCTTCCTCCCCACTCCAGCCAGGGACATGGTCAGTTGTGCCTGCAATATGGGAGCACCGGCGAGCTGTCCCCCGGAAATGGGGAGTGTATGTGTGTGCAGCTAACTGACCCCTGGTCCACACTCCATCCTTACCTGGAAGTGGAATATCACACCTCTGGTTGAGGTGCAATACCCCTGAAGCAACTGAACCCTCGGGGCGCTACATTTCCGTAGCTCCGTGAACATGATTTGCGACTGTTTGACAGCTTTAATACATGTGTGGAATGCTGGAAAAACAGGCATTCCTCACATGTATTAAAGCTGTCAAACAGTCGCAAATCACGTTCCCGGAGTGACGAAAACTTAAAGCCCGAGCACACTGAAGATAATAGGTGCTCACCTGAGCATGCTCGTAAATCTCGAGCAATGAGCATGCTCGATCATCACTACTTGCTATGTGTAGCACAAGTGATCAGACGATGGCAGCTTCAACTCTCCCATGGAGGGTATTAAAGCAGGTAAAAAGTAAAAAAATGTTTTTAAAAATATTTAAAAAATGTAACAGTTCAAATCACCCTCCTTTTGCCCCATTCAAAATAAAACAATTAAAAATAAAAAATACACATATTTGGTATCGGCGAGTTCAGAATCACCCGATCTGTCAAAATATAAAGAGAATTAATCAGATCGGTAATGAGGAAAAAAAACAAAACTGTAGAATTTTGGTTGCTGCAACATTGCAATAAAACGAAATAACGGGCAATAAAACATCGTATCTACCCCAAAATGGCATTAATAAAAACGTCAGCTCAGCGCGCAAGAAATAAGCCCTCACCCGGCCCCAGATCCCAAAAAAGGAGATTCCATGGGTCTTGGAAAATGGCTCCATTATTTTTTTTTTTACAAACTTTGGAATTTTTTTTCACCACTTAAATAAAAAAGAACCTATACATGTTTGGTGTCTACAAACTCGTAATGACACGGAGAATCATAATGGCAGGTCACTTTTAGCATTTACTGAATATGTTAAAAAAAACAATTGTCAAATTGCACTTTTTTTGCAATTTCACCACACTTGGAATTTTTTTCCCGTTTTCCAGTACACAATATGGTAAAATCAATGGTGTCGTTCAAAAGTACAAATCGTCCGCGAGAAACAAGCCCTCACACGGCCATATTGACTGAAAAAAAAAGTTATGGCTCTGGGTAGAAGGGGAACAAAAAATGAAAATGCAAAAACAAAAAATCCCAGGATGGTAAAGGGGTTAAATGAGCAATGTATATATGTGATTTGTTTTTTGAAATCTATGTCTTAATCCACAGTTTTTAATACACCGTATTTTACAGACATTAAAGGTTTTAGAGGAGGAAAATAGAAAAAAAATGTGAAGAAAAAAATGTCATGCCGCATTGTTATGGGGAAGGGTCTCCTGCTGGCACTGTTTATGGCCCCCACACGCCGATGTCAGCTGCCGGAATATTCACTGCTCCCCATGCCCGGGGGTGTGTAGAAAGTTTTAAGAAAATTATACAAACAACCTTTTCACCTATCTAGATTAGTGCCCTTATGGGAAAATCCTAGATTTATTCAGGGTAAACAGAACAAGCTTTGCAAGCAATGGAACCAGAAAGGGATTTATTAAATGTTAATGAAGGAAGGCTGCTCACCTGGCTGGAATTCTCAGGGATGTATGATATGGGAGATCATCAATGTCTACAGTACCACCAAACAGTTACTTTCTACAGCTCTATGGTGAGAGATTTCGGGAAGGTGGAAAGGAGGGGTGATTTTGGCATATTGATGTGGTCTAGCTCATGGGTAAATTCCCTATCCACAATATACCAAAGGATTAGGAGACAAATTCTGCACACTGCGGTACCTGATTTATTTATCCATTGGAGTATAGCGCTAAATGACACTTAGAGAGATGGTAAACTTTTGACGGGCTTGGATAAAGTAAAAATAGCAATGAACAATGGAGAGAAATGCAGAACAAACTGATTCATAATGCCATTTATGCTTTAAATTTTTCCTACAAAGATGCTTCATCACATTATTTATGAAAATGCCCAAAATGTAACCTAAAACCAATTTGTTTGATAGCATCAGGCGATGCCCTTCCACCCAAATGGTGTGGGAAGAGACCCTTCTCTATTTAGATAACGGTTGGAGAATTAAAGTCCCACAGTCTCCTCGGGCATGTTTATTTCATCATATTGTAACAGAACATCGGGAGGATGGGGACAGCGTTCTGTCTATACAGATAATACATGTAGTTCTATTGGTGGTTAAAAAATGTATACTTAGATATTGGTTGAAGAAAGAGACACCTCAATTACCTGAAATAATCAAAACTCTGAAAACCTTATTAGTTTATGACAAACTTGAGTAAGAAAGACAAAAAGAAAAGTCGACGACAGCGTTTTTTCACAAACTGAGATCTTTTAATGAATATAGCAATACACAATCTGATATGTCACAGCTGATGAAAGTATTCTGACACACATCCTGGTATCATACGGAGGAACATAGGGGGACAACAGGATTACTTAAAGTCTAATGGATTCACTTATTTTTACATCTATTCATATAAGGATTTTGGAAAAGTATTTTTTTGTTGTTTTGCATGCGGAGTTAAAAATTGAATCTGTTAAAATTGTGGAAAAAAAATGATTGGATGGATTTCACACTTATTTATAAAGATGTGGTCTGTGTTGGTAAATGTCATGGAGATTCTAGGATTATAACCCGATTTGTTTGTCTATTTTGTCTCATTAAATAAAGTTTGTTTAAAAAAAATAGATGAGAACACTAGATTCCATCATGACATCATAATTAACCATCACTACTTACAGAAGTGTTTACACCCATATAGTCACTTTGACATTCCGGTGTCATTGCTGTCAGTGAGAAGCTACATAGCTAATCATATACTGATTGCGCTTGGATTTACTTTGGATTTACTTGAAATGTCTGAAATTCCTTCAGACAGACTTCAGGTGTTAGCACTGCTCCAGGGGATTCTTACCACCTACGCCCCTGACATTGTGCTACCACTACCCGATGGCGTCCTCAGCTTCACTTACCGGCTGGTTATGAAGCTTGTGATAGACTGCCTGACCAAATACCACAAAGGTCGTATTAGCTCAGAATATCTTGAGCATTTACAGCAAAACATCTGGACACTCGTACAGCAGGTAAATAGCAGGCAATCTGCACACATCTTATAATAATAATAGAATATGATAAGGGATTACAAGTTTAAGTTTAACCTGTTCCAAATACTAAGATAAGAATAGCCGGGGCCAAAAATGGGGCATACAGGCTACATGACAAGGGAAATTGAGGTATCTAAAGGGTTAATTGAAATAGGGACAGGAAGGTTGTTACCGTGGGGTGAATGGGATTGGTTAACCTTGTAAGGACCAGGAAATTTGACATTTTTTGCTGTCATTTTTTCATCACTTTCTTTTAAGAGCCATAACTTTTTTATTTTTCTGTTGGCGTTTGTGAGAAGAGTTGTAGCTTTGAGTGGCTCCATTCTTTTTACCATAAAATATACAGTAGTTTTTTGGGGGTTTTGTTTTTACGGCGTTTGTTATGCATTAAAAATGACCTGGAAATATGATTTTCCACGTCATTTCGATTAAGGCGATACCGAATATGCAAAGAAAATTCAGAATATTGCGAAAACATTTTTTTGCTTTGAGTCGCTAAATTCTGAGACCCATAACAATTCTTATTTTTCTGTTGATGGGGCCCAGTGAAGACTTGTTTTTTTACGCTGTAAGATATGGAGGAGAGGAAGGAGGATTTAAAAGGCGGTGCTTGATAAATAGAGGGTTTGGGGAGATGTGATTTTTAATTGTCACAGGCCGATTTACACAAGTCGTAAGCAGTCATGTGTCTTACTTACATGCCTTAGGTGTGGAGGGTGGATGTGGAGATATAAAGGGAACCTGTCGCCTAAAATAATGCTATTAACCTGCACCTCAATTTGCAGGTTAATAGCGTTCTGACATCATGCAGCCGCCACACTGAAATAAACTGTATCTCCCCTGGCAGCCTCGCTCTTTCAGTCATATCGGTGGCGCCGGCAGGCTTTCAGTCACCGTTCTCTGCATAGTGAGCGGCGGCTGTAACCGCACCCGGCACTGACTGACAGCCGGTGCTAATATGGCCGCACAATGTCAGAATGCTACTAACCTGCATATCAACTCCATATCTGCAGGTTAATAGCATTACTTTACATGACAGGTTCCCTTTAGAGGTTTACAAATGACCGGATCCCTCGTTAGCTCTCATGTAGTATTTGTAGTGCCGATATCAGGAGTAACATGGCGACATAAATGGTGTCCTCCATTCTGCACTTTCTCTCATGATTTTCCTTTCTTGTTTATTTCCATCTCTATAGGCTGAAGAAAAATCCCATAGTGGAGAATTGGCCTTTATTAAACAACTGGCCCAGAATGTCCTGCTTGTACTGGAGTATCCGGCCTACTCCCTGGAGCGCCTGGTAAGGAGCCATCGTCTTCTATATCTCATGTCCTTGTTGTCTGATCTTCTCCAGATTACCGTCATATAGCAGAAACTCAGATTTATGGTGGTAGAGGCCTCCCTGTCCGCTCCAGGCAGACACAGGACATTTTATGCCCGCCTGTCTCTGCGGCTCCATCATATGTGAGGACAGTCTGTACTCAGCGGTGCGGAGTTAGTATTTCCGCTTCTGTCTCTCTCGATCATCACAATCTTCCTTCTTATAAATGTTGCAGTCCTGACCTTATACAACCCCTGGCAAAAATTATGGAATCACTGGGCTCGGAGGATGTTCATTCAGTTGTTTAATGTTGTTGAAAAAAAAGCAGATCACAGACATGGCACAAAACTAAAGTCATTTCAAATGGCAACTTTAGGGCTTTAAGATACACTAAAAGAAATCAAGATTAAAAATGTGGTACTCAGTAAGGGTAATTTTTTTCATACCAAGCAGAGGGAAAAAAATATGGAATCACTCAATTCTGAGGAAAAAATTATGGAATCATGAAAAACAAACACACAAAAGAACACTACAATACATCACTAGTATTTCGTTGCACCACCTCTGGCTTTAATAACAGCTTGAAGTCTCTGAGGCATGGACTTAATGAGTGACAAGCAGTACTCTTCATCAATCTGGCTCCAACTTTCTCTGATTGCTGTTGCTAGATCAGCTTTGCAGGTTGGAGCTTTGTCATGCACCATTTTCTTCAACTTCCACCAAAGATTTTCAATTGGATTCAGATCCGGACTATTTGCAGGCCATGACATTGACCTTATGTGTCTTCTTTCAAGGAATGTTTTCACAGTTTTTGCTCTATGGCAGGATGCATTATCATCTTGAAGAATGATGTCATCATCCCCAAACATCGTTTCAATTGATGGGATAAGAAGACTTTCCAAAATATCAATGTAAACTTGCGCATTTATTGAAGATGTAATGACAGCCTTCTCCCCAGTGCCTTTACCTGACATGCAGCCTCATATCATCAATGACTGTGAAAATTTGCATGTTCTCTTTATGCAGTCATCTTTATAAATCTCATTGGAACGGCACCAAACAAAAGTTCCAGCATCATCACCTTGCCCAATGCAGATTCGCGATTCATCACTGAATATGACTTTCATCCAGTCATCCACAGTCCACAATTGCTTTTCCTTAGCCCATTGTAACCTTGTTTTTTTGTGTTTATGTGTTAATGATGGCTTATGTTTAGCTTTTCTGTATGTAAATCCCATTTCCTTTAGGCGGTTTCTTACAGTTCGGCCACAGACATTAACTCCAGTTTCCTCCAATTCATTCCTCATTTGTTTTGTTGTGCATTTCCTGTTTTGAAGACATATTGGATTAAGTTTCCGGTCTTGACGCTTTGATGTCTTCCTTGGGCAACATTGTGTGATGATTTACCTTCTTTTAAGAGTTTGATAATCCTCTAATTTGTTTCAATTGACATCTCTCCTGTTGGAGCCATGAGTCATGTCAGTCCACTTGGTGCAACAGCTCTCCAAGGTGTGATCACTCCTTTTTAGATGCAGATTAACTAGCAGATCTAATTTGATGCAGGTGTTAGATTGGAAATGAAAATTTACAGTGTGATTCCATAATTTTTTCTTCAGAATTTAGTGATTCCATAATTTTTTTCCCTCTGCTTGGTCTAAAATAAATTACTTTTACAGAGTACCTCATTTTTAATATTGATTTCTTTTAGTGTTTCTTAAAGCCCTAAAGTTGCCATTGAAAATTACTTTAGTTTTGTGCCATGTCTGTGATCTGCTTTTTTTTCAACAACATTAAACAACTGAATGAACATCCTCCGAGCCCGGTGATTCCATAATTTTTGCCAGGGGTTGTATATTAATGTGGATTTACTGGGGGAGCGGCTTTGTATAGTTCGTCCAATACTGAAATTATCCAGGAAATCCAATGATTAGTCCTTCCTGTCTATTGTATGTGGTAATGTAGTATTTGTGAAATGTTATATTAATTGTATATATTATATCCATCAGGAAACATCCGAAGGCGACTCCAAAGAGGGGCAAAACGGAAATATTGCTGACCCTGATATCAGTCAGCCGGGGCCGAACCCTGATCTGATGGAAGGTAAGCCGGTCATCTAATATTTTACATACAAATATCAAGTTATAGAGAACGACAGAGAACATGGAGATTTACTCTTCATCCAATGTATGAGGAAGCTGGTGGCTCATGAGCCCCCATGGACTATAATGGAGGGGGTCACAAATGTACAAAGAGGCTCATTGGTCCCCAATCATGTAATTGTTGAGGATTCGGTCAGATCCTGAGCAATGACACGTTCATAGTACAGTATATATATATATAGATATGCCATAAATATATACAGTGTCTGCAGAATATCCTTATATCTAGTATATTCCATGTACAGGGGTCTTATCATTTCCATTATTATATGGATGTGTTATATAAGTGGTGATATAGACTAATACATATCGTCTCTTCATTATTTTATCATTATTATAGGAATAACTGTGCCGACAAATACTGATGGTGGAACATCTGAGCCACCAGAGATCATCCAGGAATCTGCCAGTGTAAGTATCATGGGACGTCTGTATATCATCATATGACGAGTGGGAATTACACATCCCATATGACAATGGGATATCTCTGCTCTTATGTAGATCAGACCTATTATGTGTGACGTTGGTGTTATTATTCTGTCTCCTCCATGTGATGTCCCTTATCCTCCCCTGCAGTACAATGATTTATGTGTATGGGGAATATCCACTTATAATATAATAGTGTCAGTGGGGGGTCCGGCTTTTATCACGTCCTCTACTTCGGTTGCAGTGTAATCAGGGGGGATATAATATAGACGGGAGATCTGGAGCTTTTATACTCCTGCAGCTTCGTTGTCTTAATGTCATTTCTTATTCCTTTTAGGCCTTGATCGGATCAGTGAATCCTTGTAAGGACGACTTTAATCCTATCAAACTGATCAGCTGTGGAGGATTTGGGTGAGCTTTACTTGGTATAATATTTATTTCTCAGGGCTCCTCATAGTGATGCCTATGTCTCTATGTCCTGCCCGCGCAATTCTACCATAGAGAAATTATGGTTCCACATCACTGTCCACATCTAATTGTCTCTCTTCAGGTCAGTTAGGATGTGACATGGAAGAGGACTTTCCATAGGTGATCATTTATGGAGTGTTATGTTATGGATTTCTAGTGATGGCCGCACATCTAGTATTAACCATTAGTACAGGAGATCACTTGATCAGGTCTATGGATGGACTGTTAGTAAGAATTCATAATAAATCATGGATTTTCTTCCTCCTCAGATCCGTCCACCTAGTTCGCCATACAGACACAAACCAGATATGTGCTATGAAGAAAATGGACAAGCAGAACCTGAGAAAGCCAAAGACCCTAAAATGGGCCTTTCAGGAGAGGGACATCTCTACATTCGCTGATTGTCCCTTTGTGGCCTCCATGTTCTGCTCCTTTCCTACTAAATTTCATCTGTGTATGGTCATGGAGTATGCACCAGGTAGGACACATCCATTGTATTTATATCCAGCCCACGTCTGCCTAATCCTAGCACCTTATATATAACCTGAACATGTCCACATGGACGGTTACATGTCCACACCGCATTTACTATAATGTTACTAAGATGCCTTGTGTGTCCTCACTGAGCATGGCGGCAATATCTGCTATGGAGGAAAGGAAGATTTCTCTGTATTTGAACAGTTTTTATAGATGAGAAGTTTCACAGAGAAATAAATGAGAGGCTTGTAGATGAGGCCTGGCTCTGTCTCTATGTACAGGGCTCCTCTGCAGTATACGCTCTACATTACACAGTGTATCTCTATATATACCATCCAGTCCCAATATCACCGCTTGTTTCACATTCACACTCATCATGTGTAATTTACTCTGTAACAGACCCTCACCTGTCATATTTGCTTTTTCCTGTAGGAGGAGACTGTGGCAATCTTCTACAGCACAGGGGTCCTTTACCTATCACCTTGGCCCGTCTGTACATTGCAGAAACAGTCCTTGCTGTGGAATATCTGCACAGCTATGGTGTGGTGCACAGAGACCTGAAGCCTGTAAAGTAAGTGACCCTTGAGCTATAATAAAGGGGATGAAAGTTAGTTTGTTATACAGTCTATGGGTTATTACTTGGGGCTGACAACATCTTTTCTTTTACAGCCTCCTGATAACATCAACAGGACATATTAAAGTGACCGATTTTGGAGTTTCAAAACTTGGCCTCATGAGACCAACATCAAACATCTATAAGGCTCAAACTATGGACATCACCAAAGAGTTCTGTGATAAAGAGGTCGGCTTTACTTACAGGATCTTCTACTTTACATATCTCATCTCTTTCTCCTTCTCTGATCATTTCTCATCACATTTCCACTGATGTTATTTGTCGTATGTATTGATCATCATCTCATTCTTCTGTTGTTTTCCAGACTGCTGGCACGTCTAGTTACATGGCCCCAGAAGTTATCCTAAGGAAAGGCCATGGAAGACCTGTTGACTGGTGGTCAGTAGGCATCATCTTATATGAATTTCTCTTTGGATATACACCATTTTATAGGGCTTCCCAAAAGGAGAAATTACGCAGTATCCTCAGTGGTAAGTAAAATAATCTGACTGCTTGTCATGTCGCTGTTATTTGGTTTGATTGGTTCCTTGGTTCAGCTTCTAGCTTTTTTAAGGAAAATGCTTTTTTATGTAAATAAATGAAGAGGTTTTATTTCCTGTAATATTTTCTTTTTATATCACAGATGACATTGTTTGGAGATGTAATTCCTTTCCTCCACCAAATGCTCGGGGCATCATCACTCAGCTACTCAGAAAAAATCCAGAACAAAGACTTGGGACAGGTAATATGATTATAGTATTAATAATGACTTATTACACATCTGGGCAAATGAAGGTGTCCATGAGGATGAGCACTGAAGGTCTCTACCAACGTGTCCATTCCCCATTCTTCATGCTCTAATGTTCAGTTCAGTTCCTTCATGTTGGCTCTTTTAAATCTCCAGTTCAGATTAACATAAACTGTATAGATACGGAGTAGTTTCTCTGACAATAACTGTATCGATTTTTTTCTTGTCTTCCTTTTCCAGGAGGGGCACACGAGATCAAAATTCATCCATTTCTGCGTGCCTTAAACTTTAACAACCTTCTAAGTCAGAAGCCTCTGTTCGTTCCTGATCTAAAATCAGATGAGGACACCCGCTATTTTAGCAGTAAGTAAAATGAGATGTTATCGGCAGAAAACTGCTGAGTGTCTTTTCTTTCATTATGTGTGACAATCAGTTCCCATCATAATGAGTAATAACATGGTGACTGTCTGACTGGCTCTTATACTAATAATTTCTCATAACACTTTTACTTTTCAGATCGCTCTGTGGGTTATAAATTTAGGAATTCAGATGATGGGGACACAAGTGAGGACAATGACTGTCCAGAAATCAAAAACTTTGAATCATCTTCTCAAAGGTTTTCCAAAGTAAGTATATCTAAATCATGTAGGTCAATAAAATGAATAAAACCTATGATTAGAAAAAAAGTTTCAAAATATATCTATTTATATTTTATATTTCTTTGTGTTTTTTTAGCTATATACCACCAGTACCAAGATGGTGACCATTGAAGAACCTATGTCACCTCCAGAGTGTACCCCTGAGAACAGCAAAAAACACCCAGACTTGTGAGTAGATTATTATTATTATGAGATTTAGCTCTGATATATGCTCAGACACGAGTAACACAAATCTAAATCCAGCATCCACCACCCCATGATAACTGATTGCTGTGGATCTGGCTTGTGATTACACAGCAATATCAGTTGATCATTGCAACGAGCCATTCATTCCCAGCTCTTTATAGGCCAATATTACTAGTTAGACTCCATTCTTGCTGGTAGAATGGGGTCCTAAGCAGAGTATCCCCTTTATGATGTCCCAAATGGCCTTACAGGCAGGTGTTCTTCCTTTTTGTATTGTTTTCACTTGTAATTTACTTGACTTTCTTCTACCAAACAGGCAGAAAGAATCTCCCCCTTCCAAAACTGATGATGGTGACAATCAGTGTGTCACTGCTAAAAAGTGTGAGTGTGAGTCATCCTCGCCCTCATTGTCAGGTATGTACAGATTTATAGACCATCCCATTATAGGCTATGATAGAAAAGTGTAATGTGAATCTGCACATGAAGGCTCAGATAATGACTTACTTTATTCCTGCTGCCCCTGAGTATTCAATTTTTTGTTTTGGTAAAATCCACCATAAGGTTCCAGAGTTATTGGCAGTTTTAATTAGTGCTAATTTTTATGGTCTTTACAAGGGGGTGGTGCTAACAGGATTATCTGGGGGGGGGGTGTCTTCAGCCTCTTCTTCAGTATTATAGTGTGGTAAAGACCATAAAAATGACCACTAAATAAAAAGGCCCCTGTCTGTGGAACTGTAAGGCGGTGTGCTCACAATGCGTTTTTAATCGTTTCCGCAGCAGCAATTCCGCCGCAAAAACGCTTAAAAAACGCTTGGTAGAAGGCCTGCCATGTTCCCCAATGATAATCCGCATGTGCTGTGCACATGCTGCAGAAATTTCCGCTGCGGATTATCATTGCGGAAAAATCCGCAGCACTACCAATTATTTTGCAGAAGTCCTGCGTTTTCACCGCCATTGACTTGCATTGGAACGCATGGAATCCGCATCACTGCATCTGTACATGTGGAATCCATGTGTTTCAATGTACGGATGGTACTCCTCCAGACCCCCCCTACCATAGAACCTGTAAAAAAAAAAAGAATAAAATAAAAAATAAATATGATACTTACCTTCTGATGGCCTCCGGTTCCTTGTCTCGGCTTGCCGGCAGCTCGCGGTAGACTAAAGGACCTGCGCTGACGTCATTTAGTCATGTGACGGGTCATGCGACCAATGATGTCGGCAGGTCCTTAAATCTACCGCGAGCTGCCGGCAAGCCAAGACAAGGACTCCGGGGGCATCAGAAAGTAAGTATATTTATTTTTTACCATTCTTTCGGTCACACTATATAAATCCATGCCGGCTGCATGGATTTATATAGTGTGACCAAGTTGTCAAGCACTTTCCAAGTGATGCTAAAATCGCTTGGAAAGTGCTTGACAACCCGCATGCGAAATCGCATGATCCGCATGTCCCTGGCAGGAAAAACACATGTACAATCCGCATGTACAATCCCCAAGTACAATCCGCATGTACAATCCGCATGCCTTTTTTGTGCCAGGGAGATGCAGAAACGCTCAGGAAAAAATCCGGAGCATTTCTGCATCGTGGGCACATAGCCTAAGGGGGATTTTAATAAAAACCAAAAACAGAGTCCTCAGGGGAGCAGGGGGAATAAAGTAAGAGTGAATTCTGGACACTTAAGACCTGGTGATGAGTCTTCTTTAAACTTACGCTTAAGTGTTATCTGTCGGATTATATAAAAACACTTTGGTTGCTGCAAGTAATGTCATGTTAATAAGGGAGACACCACATGGCCGCACACAGAAAAGCTACAAGTGCAGATTAACCAGTTTGAGTAACTCTATAAACATATAAAATGAATCTTTGAGGAGTTTATAATCAACATCTTTTTCTGACTTTTTATTAGAACCTCCAGTTCAGGAGAGAAAGAAATCTGCACTAAATCTGAGAAAACAGCAAAGAACAGATAAAGTGGAAGAGGGGGAAAGTAGTAGGCGAGGTAAGTGTGAGGATAACCTCCATGTTGTATGATGTCAGTGAGATAAGTCATGTGGAGCAGATGTCATTTGTCAGTGGTGGGATTGTCACATGTATGATGGCTGACAATGATCCCGCACCTCTGTATGGAGAAGATTCCTCTACCGGCCTCCCACAGAGACACCACAGTAGTGTCCTCTAATATGGAGTCCCATTACTTACATCGGTTTTACATCTTTTTTATAGGTTCTATCTTCCGCCGGATGATATCATCCTGCCGGCGTGGATTATCCAGGGCTGCTCGCACTATCAGACAAAGCTGCATTTTTGCCCACTGTCACCAGGGCACCAGAAACATCTCAAGGGCAGAAAACCCTCACATCTAGTGCCCTGAAGAAAGTACAGCACATCCACCATCAATGCTGTACCTGCATGGAAAGAGTTGTACCATCTACTGTACCTGTGGCCGTCTGACCAGCAAGAAATATCTGCAAAAGTCAAAGGCCTCCAAGAACATCTTTTCAACCTTCCATGTAATTCTTAATTTAAAAAAAAATAAATTGATTAATGTCCTTTTGAATTTAATTGAATATTACTGACATTTATGGCATATCAATGCTACACATGTTATATCCACCTCACGTTCTCGCTCTCCCCATTCATTGGGAACGCACGGGGTGAATGCTGGGTGTGACGCGGGGGGTGATCGTGTCCACAATCCAGCTGTGACACCTCACTTGTCGTGATGTCAGCGCGGGGTTATGTGATGCCTGTGAGCGGCGCTATCCTTGGCTGCAACGTAAGCTAATTACAAGAATCCTTAGGGGCCCCGTGGGGATACATTGGGGGGGGGTAATCTAAAGTACTGGACAACTTCTTTAAGAAACATTTTTTTCCTGTATAATGACTTAAACCAAAATTTTATTTTTTATTAACAAATAGGTAATTTCAGTGCATTTTATGAAGGAAGAAAGAACTGCCAAAAATTAGGGATTCTGATACATCCTGTATTAGAATAAAGGAGGGTCTCATACACATTCTGGTCAATTTGACATATAGTAGTACTTCTAGACTCATAAAGGCTATGCACTAAGTGCAAATCCTGCCAAAAAATGCAAGTAGGGTCATCCATACACCATGGAAGGCACCAACTGTAGTGCCTCATTCAAATATTGTGAACAAAGTGTAGTTGTGGTACACCTACAATAGTGTTCAAACTAATAGCAGTGGGTTAAAAAACATGAGTTAAGCACAAAACCTTTATACTACTTTTTATTTCCATGCATTGCGAACACTGCACACTGTTTTCTAATTCTAAAAATGAAGAGAAATGTATATAATTTTTAACTATTTTACAGAAAATAACAAAAAATGAACAATGGGCTGTTCTAAAAAAAATAGCAGTGTCTGCATTTGTCTTTACAAACTCAAAATATGTACTCTTTTTTAGCATTTAGCATTCCTGTAAATCATTAACCTAATACTTAGTTGTATACTCTGTTTTTTAGAACTGCTTCACATGTATGTTGCATAGAGTCAACCAACTTTTGGCCCCTGTCAACTGTTTTTCCAGCCCAGGATGATTCGACTACATCCCACAATTTTTTGGCTTTGCCTCAGAAACAGTATTTTGATGTCACCCCAAAAGTGTTCTATCAGATTAAGATCCGGGGATTGGGCTTGTCACTCCATAACCTCTATTTTGTTGGACTGGGACCAATAATTTGACCGTTTACTGGTGTGTTTAGGGCCGTTGTCTTGTTGAAACACCCATTTCAAGGGCATATCCTCTTCAGCGTAAGGCAACATGACCTCTTCAAGATTTTAATATATGCAAACTGGTCCATAATCTCTGGTATGCGGTAAAGAGATCCGGCACCATAGTAAGAGAAACGTGCCCATATCATGATGCTTGCTCCACCATGCTTCACTGTCTTCAGAGTGTACTGTGGCTTGAATGCAGAGTTTAGGGGTCATCTGAGAAACTGTCTGTGGCCCTTGGACCCAAAAAGAACAATTTTACTTTCATCAGTCCACAAAATGTTTCTCCACTTCTCTTTAGGCCAGTTGATGTGTTGAAAAATTGTATCCGCTTCAGTACATGTCTTTTTTTAATAGTGGGACTTTGCGGGGACTTCTTGCTAAGAGATTAGCTTCACACAGGCATCTTCTGTCACAGTGCTCACAGGTAACTTGAGACTGTCTTTGATCATCCTGGAGCTGATCATTGGCTGAACCTTTTCCATTCTGGATATTCTTCGATCCATTCGAATGGTAGTCTTCTGTTTTTTTCCACGTCTCTCTGGTTTCACTTTCCATTTTAAAGCATTGGAGATTATTATAGCTGAACAGCCTATCATAGTCTGCACTTCTCTATAAGTTTTACCCTCTCCAAACAACTTTTTAATCAAAGTACGCTGTTCTTCTGAACAATGTCTCGAATGACCCATATTTCTCAGGCTTTCAAGGAGAAATGCATGTACAACATGTGCTGGCTTCATCCTTAAATAAGGGCCACCTTATTCACACCTGTGTCTTCACAGAATGATTGACCTCACTATTGAACTCCACACTGCTATTATTTTGAACACACCCCCTAACAATTAATTATTCAAATACACAGATTCAAAAACATGCAGATCATGAATGCGGAGTCTGTTGGTTTTCTTAGAATCTACTGCACCAACTGGTAAATTGTTTGACATGTGGTAATATAATCTAAACCAAAAACAGTGATTAATCTGGTTAGTCATATTGGACTGCTATTATTTTGAATACTACTGTACATACTATGCACCTCCACTATGCCATCCAGGCAGCAAAAAGGAGTCAAACAATTCTCCTGTGACTTTTCACACACAACACTAACAAGAATGGCAAATGCCTGAAGTGAATCGACCAACGTTTGTGGTATCAGACGCCTCTTACGCTTTTTCTCTTCCTCCTTAATACCAGGCACACGTGATCACCCAGCCGCTGTAGGAAGCCGGTGGCTTGCGGCTAACACGTGTGCCCGCTATTAAAGATAATTAATATTCACTGCTCCCCACGTCCATAGTCCTGCCCACCTTTTGGCGCCGACTTAAGTGCAGAGAGGTGGGCAAGATTATGGGCGTGGGTAGCAGTGAATATTCATTTTCTTTAATATCGGGCGTACGTGTTAGCCGCAGCGCCCGCTCCTGTCTCATGTGACCAGGTACATCTGTGGGTTCAGTCGCCACAGAGGTACTGCATCTCAGCCAGAGGTGGGGTCACTCTCAGGGAAGGATGGAGTACTACACCCACATCCAATACACTCCACTTCAGTAGGGAAGGGTGAGATTGCTCCTAAGGGAGAGCACAGTCCCTGGTCCCTAGCTGAAGGGTGGAACTAGGTAGAGGAGGTGGATGTAGGAAGAAGTTCAGACACACAGACAGAAAGGGTATAAGAAGAAGGGGAACCATCTAGAAGCAGTCAGTTGTGAGGAGACAGTACAGAGGAGAGAGAGCTGAGAGCAGGAGCTCAGGAGGAGTGGAGAAAGGAGCATGGCCCAGTGAGAGAGGCCCAGGAGAAGGAGAGAGAAAGAAGAGAGGAGCAGTGAGAAGGGCTCCAGGAGGAACAGAGGGAATCCCAGGGGCACGGCGAGTGCGGAAGCCACCCGTGCGCCCGAATTCACGCTGACGAGGAAGGATCAGGCCGCAGAAGGGGACCGGCCCCTAACTAGTGGAGAACAACCAGGCTCAGCTAGACAACCAGAGGCTGCTGCATTTTCAAGGTGCTGCAGCCAACATCCACAATTACATCGCCGAAAAGGTGGACGCATAGGGTCCAGGGGACTGCACGTCGCCCGACAAGGCCCGAGGCCACTGGCTTGGGACACTGCTTGTGAGGCGTAGGGCAGGAGGGCGAGAGCCAGCGCAGGAAGACGACCGGGAAAGCCATATAGAACGGGGTCCCGTTTAAATATTCTTGAGATACTTGAGAGATTGCTGAACCCCTTCTCTGGAGGACACAGGATGCCGTGGGAGATTACACACTGGCCCTGGTAACCTGGAGAATTGAACAACCGTGAGTAAAACCTGAAGACTGCACCCCCCTGTGTCCTAGAATTATTGCTGCGCCATCACCAGTCCTGCACTACACAGCACCAGAAACATCTACCTCATACAATTTATAATTTCCTGCCCTGGAGCTAAGCTCTGCCTGTGGAGAGCTGAACCAACTCTGCTGCGTAACCATCAGCTCCAGAGGATCTGCACCGCAGTGGCGGCTCCATATAGCCGCATACCACAGGTGGCGTCACGAACATTATCTCTAAAAACTTTATTCCCCTTTTACTTTCCCTTTAATTGACCGTCCTGAGTCACGGACTATGTCACTGCCACCGTGACATCCCGCAGCACTGACCGGCCCGGCTACTGAGTACCTCACGGCCCAGGGGACGCGTCACACCCCCCACATTTTCCCACAAAATTTGGGAAAAACGTGCGTCTTATAGTCCGGAAAATACGGTAAATCATTTTTTAATTTCCCAATGCTTTTACCTTTCCCTTTATTTCTTTTTTTATCAATTTTTTCTTTTTGGATTTGCTAATATGTTTTCACTTACACACTTTATAGAGTTTATTAATGATTTTAATATGGTATGTTTGATATTTTAATGAATTAATATGAATTGACCATATTTAAAATGTCATTCACGCCAAATTGAGCATTTAACCAGCGCTTTGCGCGCTCACTGCTTATTAGAGATGAGCGTTGTTCGACTCGAACTGTTCGCCAATCTCAAATTCGAGCTGTTTTGCGCGGTGTTCGAGCCGTTCGGCGAACACGAACGATTTGAGAAAAATTCGGCTGTTCGAGGTTATGTTCGATAACTGTTCGTGCACCAAAATCATAACTGGATTTTTTCTCAGTAATGATGAAAATTAATGTTAATACGTAGTTTGAGTGTACAGCGGGGTGGGGGGAGGGGCAGGGGATGGATCTCTGCAGGAATAATGAAGATCTCCATTTTTTTTTTTCTTTCCCGCATTTACAGTGGGGAGGTGCAATCTGTCAGCCTATCAGCAGCGCACACACGGAGCGAAGTGATTTTTTTCACACAAGCAAGGGCATGTGTCATTGGCAGTGTATGTCACATGTCCTTGCCCTATAAGACCAAGCCATTTTCCCCGTCGCCACCATTTTCTCACTGCTGCAGCTGCGTGTTAGACAGCACCGCTGTTGCTGTGTGCGCTATACCTTGTTAATTTCAAGCCAATTTTCGCACAAATCTACAGATAGCTTGGGAGTAGGGAATAGTTGTTGACGCGCCCCCTGGGCCAGTGTTGTTTGGGGGATACCCGGAGCCGGATCAGATGGGGGTTGTAGTCTCCGAGTGGCGGTGACCCGGTCCGTGCCCAGGGTGTCAAGCTCAGTGTGTGGCAGTCCTACAGATGTTACTAGATGTTCTTTTATGTCGACTACGCCACCCGTTGAATTGCGGTCAATACGGCCGCCGCTGCAGCAGGGTCCGCTGAGGCTGGTGATGTGTGTGCAGCTCAGGTAGTATAACCCCCAACGGGAGGGGTATAGCCTCAGGGGGTCAGGTGTAGAGGATGGTGGTTGTGGAGGTGCAGTGAGGATGGTAATGAGACTCAGAGTCGGGCTGTGCAGTTCAGGGTCTTTACTTACTGCTGTTATGCTGGTCACTCCGGCCTTGAGTGACCGCCCGAGCCGTGCTGCGTCCACCAGGTCCTGGACTCGGCCAACTCCCAAGTAATTCTGGAGCGTGATCCTGAGCTCCCTTTCTGACATTCCTTCTCTCTCTGGCCTTCCCCACCAGGGATCCACCTAAGTCCGGCTCCCTCGGGCCTCTTGTTGGTAAACCCTTGTCTCTGGGTTCCCTGACCCTATTCTTGGTGTGCCTTCCGGGTGGATTTAGTGGGTGGTCGTGGCAGATCCTGCCCACGACCTCCGGTCTCTGGCTAAGGATTAATGCCCTCCACCAGCTTGGGATCCGGTACCCTTGTGCCAACTCTTCACCCTCTGATCTAATCTTGGGTTCTTGGAGTTCTCTCTTCTCCCCCTCTGGGTCTTTCTTTCTCCTCTCTCTCTCTGGGCCTTGGAGCTGCTCTTTTCCTCTGCTCTCTTACTCAACTCTGACAGACTGACTGACCCTGATCTAAGATGGTTCCCACCTTATATACTCCCTCTATGTGTGAGCTCAGGTGACCAGCACCCAATGAGCTCCTATCTTTACCCAGACTGCTCCCCCTATCTGCCCCTACACTACTGGGATGTTCCAACCCCCTCCCACTCCAGCCAGGGACAGACACTGTCGTACCTGCACATTTCTCTAGTGGGAGTACCATTGGTCTGTCCCTCGGAAATGGGATGTGTGTAGTGCATGCAGCCTACTGAGCTCAGTTCCACACTCCATCCTTACCCGGGAGTGGAATACCACACCTCTGGCTTGAGGTGTAATACCCCTGTAGCAGCCGAATCCTCAGGGTGCTACATTCCCCCCTGGTAAATCACAGCACGTCCTCGGGCTGTAAGATATAAAAACATCCAAAACATACAATTTTTTTCATAAACATAAACATATAAAACATCATAGATATATCAGCAATAAAACGTTTTCATAAATAACATTCCTGTAAACATTCCTGTCTCTGGTTCCTCCGGTCACGGTGCAACTTGTGACCGGGTAAAGTGCGACAGTCTCTTAAAGAAAATGGTTTCCTATAAAACCAGTAGGGGGCGCTTTAAGAAGCGCAACTATGTACAAGGGGATATGGCCGCTCTCAGTCCTCGGCCAGGTATAAGGAAGGAATGACCGCTCTCAGTCCTCGGTCAGTTGGATTAAGGGAAATACGGGTAACAGTTTACACTTGTCCCAACGGGGACATATTTAAAGCAGCAACAGTTCACTGTACCCCGACAGGTAACTATATACAGTCTCTTTACCGTACTTTAACGACAGCGTCCTCCTGCTCTTTCTTGTTGGTTGGTTTCAGTTTCAGACCCGTCCGGGTCCTCTTGCTCCTCCTCACACCGCAGCTCCTCTTCCGTCAGGCGATGCACATGGAGGGCGTAGGGTCCTTTGGCACACTTGTGCCGGGTGAAGGTGACCTCGTCCCCTACATACAGGTCACGACCTCTGTGTCCCTCCGGCAGATGGCTTTCTACGTCTCTGCGGGTCACAAAGACGTCGCCGGGGGTATGATGGTCTCTAATGAAGCCCCACCCATGCTGCATGTTGAATTTTATCACAGTCCCGGTGGAAGGGGGACCATGAGCTGCACGGGGATTCCTCCTGGTCCGGCTCTTCTGCTCCGCGCTTCTTAACTGCATCTGCTGTTCCCGGACCCGCCTCTCTCTCCGCTCCCTCTCGAAGACCTCGAGCTGCTGCCGGCAGCACTCTGCACGCTCCGCTGCGGCCGCCCGAGTCTCCTGAGTGAACCCCATGAGGTCTTCTCCAGTGGGGTCCCACTCAAACTGTGCCTCCTCCAGCGGGGGCGAGGTCCTCTTTACGGGCTTCGGAGCCGGAATCAGGGGCTCGCACATGGGCCTTGCTCTCTGGAGTTCCAGCTGAATGTACTCCTGGGGCCATATGAAGGGCTGCCCATCCGGGCACGTATGCTGGGCAAATAGATTTTCACCCAGGTGCGGCACTCTAGATGTTGAGGGCGCGTTGATGGTAGCGGCGCCCGGGTTAACCAGGCCTTGCAACCAGGCCTGGGGCACCTTAAAGGCAAAGGGCACCGTAAGAACGGCGGCGCCCTGGGTTATTCGGCCCTGCGACCAGGCCGGTGGCTCCGCGGAGGTAGGGGGCGCTGTTGGAATTGCGGCGCCCGGGTGTACTAGGCCTTGCGACCAGGCCGGTGGTATTTCCTGCTTGGCCACGCTCGAGGTCGAGGCATGTGACGTCACAGGGGTCGCGGCCGCGGTTTCCGGTTGAGGCCTAGTCGGCGGCGGTGACGATGCAGCGACGGGCATGGCAGGGGGAACTTCGGGCTCTGCGACGGGGAGCTGGGGCAGGCACGCGGTTTCCCGGCTCGGGGTAGAGACGTCCCCTTTACCTGCCTCCGTCCGTTCAGCTCCCTTCTCGGCGCCGTCTCCGGCCTTGAGTCCTCCTGCACCATCCTCAGAGGCGGTCTGTCTCCTCGTCTCGGGTGGCGTGCTCCGCTGACGGGTTTCGGTCTGCTGGGCCATCTCTCGGCTCCACTCCGCCAACGTCTCTCGCTGCACCCGGGCCATCCTCCGTGCGAGGCCCTCCAGCGCAGTCTGTGCACACTCCCGGTCTCGGGGGAGCTGTGCCAGGACCTCCACTAGGCCTAGTGGGGTTGTGGCTTGTAGCAGGCTCCTGACCACTGGGTCGGTGCTGCCTGACTCTCCCTCCATCTCCGGGTAGGCTCTCTCTGGACTCCTCTCCAGACTTCTTGTCTCCGGGTGCGCTCTCTCCAGACTGCTCCAGGCGACACCCATCTTCGTTCTCTTGTTCTGTCTCCGCCCACATTGAGGGTGGTCCCGGGGCAACTTTGTGATTGTCAGTTCCAGGGGCAGTTCTCTCACGCTGATGGACACTTCCAGCATCACAGTCTCTGTTGGTGGGCGCGGTTTCCGCTTTTGGCGCCATTCTTCGACCTGGCCCACGATGGGAGGTGGCCTCTTGCCACCCTCTGGCACGCCCATAATGGCGTCCGCTCTTCCAAGGCGGGAAATCTTTGGAAATGGCGGGAATCGTCTCCCAGTGGCGGGAAACTCCACGGATGGCGGGAAAAAGCTGCAAATGGCGGACAACCGGCGGGAAACGACCTGTGATGGGGTCCGTTGGCGGGGACCCTCCGGAACCGGCGGGAGACTTCTTTTTAAGGTAACGGTGAACTTTTCTTCAGGCACGCAGTACCAGGTTGTTGCGGGCACGTAATCCTGCCGACTACGCCAAAGTTGACGCGCCCCCTGGGCCAGTGTTGTTTGGGGGATACCCGGAGCCGGATCAGATGGGGGTTGTAGTCTCCGAGTGGCGGTGACCCGGTCCGTGCCCAGGGTGTCAAGCTCAGTGTGTGGCAGTCCTACAGATGTTACTAGATGTTCTTTTATGTCGACTACGCCACCCGTTGAATTGCGGTCAATACGGCCGCCGCTGCAGCAGGGTCCGCTGAGGCTGGTGATGTGTGTGCAGCTCAGGTAGTATAACCCCCAACGGGAGGGGTATAGCCTCAGGGGGTCAGGTGTAGAGGATGGTGGTTGTGGAGGTGCAGTGATGATGGTAATGAGACTCAGAGTCGGGCTGTGCAGTTCAGGGTCTTTACTTACTGCTGTTATGCTGGTCACTCCGGCCTTGAGTGACCGCCCGAGCCGTGCTGCGTCCACCAGGTCCTGGACTCGGCCAACTCCCAAGTAATTCTGGAGCGTGATCCTGAGCTCCCTTTCTGACGTTCCTTCTCTCTCTGGCCTTCCCCACCAGGGATCCACCTAAGTCCGGCTCCCTCGGGCCTCTTGTTGGTAAACCCTTGTCTCTGGGTTCCCTGACCCTATTCTTGGTGTGCCTTCCAGGTGGATTTAGTGGGTGGTCGTGGCAGATCCTGCCCACGACCTCCGGTCTCTGGCTAAGGATTAATGCCCTCCACCAGCTTGGGATCCGGTACCCTTGTGCCAACTCTTCACCCTCTGATCTAATCTTGGGTTCTTGGAGTTCTCTCTTCTCCCCCTCTGGGTCTTTCTTTCTCCTCTCTCTCTCTGGGCCTTGGAGCTGCTCTTCTCCTCTGCTCTCTTACTCAACTCTGACAGACTGACTGACCCTGATCTAAGATGGTTCCCACCTTATATACTCCCTCTATGTGTGAGCTCAGGTGACCAGCACCCAATGAGCTCCTATCTTTACCCAGACTGCTCCCCCTATCTGCCCCTACACTACTGGGATGTTCCAACCCCCTCCCACTCCAGCCAGGGACAGACACTGTCGTACCTGCACATTTCTCTAGTGGGAGTACCATTGGTCTGTCCCTCGGAAATGGGATGTGTGTAGTGCATGCAGCCTACTGAGCTCAGTTCCACACTCCATCCTTACCCGGGAGTGGAATACCACACCTCTGGCTTGAGGTGTAATACCCCTGTAGCAGCCGAATCCTCAGGGTGCTACATTGTGATTGCAGTCCTTTTAAGGACTAGGTTACAGCATTTCCTACGACTTTTATCAGGCAGGTCTGTGCTCTTAAATAGATAGATTGTGGGAGTAAAGACTAATTGTAATTGCAGTCCTTTTCAGGACTAGGTTACATCAGTTCCTATCAGTTTTTGCCAGGCAGGTCTGTGCCAGTGCTGTGCAAGTTTTTTTCACAGCATTTGGCTGAATCTAGCAAAGCTAATCCTTTTTGGCCTATTGCAGAGTGTGTTAGTCAGTGGAGTAGCCTATCTGTGTTGCAAGATATACCACCTGTGTATAGAATACCAATTTTTTTACTGCACCTAGTGAAGTAAAATCTTTTGGGCATAGCATCATTCTATTAGTCCATCTATACTGACCTCCATCAGGTTGCAAATTGAATATCATTTTTTTCTGCATCTAGCTCTGAAAAAATATTTGGGCTTCTAGCAGTGTGTGGGACTTGTTCTATTAGTCCATCTATACTGACCTCCATCAGGTTGCAAACTGAATATAATTTTTTTCTGCATCTAGCTCTGAAAAAATATTTGGGCTTCTAGCAGTGTGTGGGACTTGTTCTATTAGTCCATCTATACTGACCTCCATCACGCTGCAAATTCAAAATAATTTTTTGTCTGCATCTAGCTCTGAAAAAATATTTGGCCTTCTAGCAGTGTGTGGGACTTTCTCTATTAGTCCATCTATACTGACCTCCATCAGGTTGCAAATTAAAAATAATTTTTATCTGCATCTACCTCTGAAAAAATATTTGGGCTTCTAGCTGTGTGTGGGACTTGTTCTATTAGTCCATCTATACTGACCTCCATCAGGTTGCAAACTGAATATAATTTTTTTCTGCATCTAGCTCTGAAAAAATATTTGGCCTTCTAGCAGTGTGTGGGACTTTCTCTATTAGTCCATCTATACTGACCTCCATCAGGTTGCAAATTAAAAATAATTTTTATCTGCATCTAGCTCTGAAAAAATATTTGGCCTTCTAGCAGTGTGTGGGACTTTCTCTATTAGTCCATCTATACTGACCTCCATCAGGTTGCAAATTCAAAATAATTTTTTGTCTGCATCTAGCTCTGAAAAAATATTTGGCCTTCTAGCAGTGTGTGGGACTTTCTCTATTAGTCCATCTATACTGACCTCCATCAGGTTGCAAATTCAAAATAATTTTTTGTCTGCATCTAGCTCTGAAAAAATATTTGGCCTTCTAGCAGTGTGTGGGACTTTCTCTATTAGTCCATCTATACTGACCTCCATCAGGCTGCAAATTAAAAATAATTTTTATATGCATCTACCTCTGAAAAAATATTTGGCCTTCTAGCTGTGTGTGGGACTTGTTCTATTAGTCCATCTATACTGACCTCCATCAGGTTGCAAACTGAATATAATTTTTTTCTGCATCTAGCTCTGAAAAAATATTTGGCCTTCTAGCAGTGTGTGGGACTTTCTCTATTAGTCCATCTATACTGACCTCCATCAGGTTGCAAATTAAAAATAATTTATATCTGCATCTAGCTCTGAAAAAATATTTGGCCTTCTAGCAGTGTGTGGGACTTTCTCTATTAGTCCATCTATACTGACCTCCATCAGGTTGCAAATTAAAAATAATTTTTTGTCTGCATCTAGCTCTGAAAAAATATTTGGCCTTCTAGCAGTGTGTGGGACTTTCTCTATTAGTCCATCTATACTGACCTCCATCAGGCTGCAAATTAAAAATAATTTTTATCTGCATCTAGCTCTGAAAAAATATTTGGCCTTCTAGCAGTGTGTGGGACTTGTTCTATTAGTCCATCTATACTGACCTCCATCAGGTTGCAAATTGAATATAATTTTTTTCTGCATCTACCTCTGAAAAAAAATTTGGGCTTCTAGCAGTGTGTGGGACTTGTTCTATTAGTCCATCTATACTGACCTCCATCAGGTTGCAAATTGAATATAATTTTTTTCTGCATCTACTTCTGAAAAAATGTTTGGGCTTCTAGCAGTGTGTGGGACTTGGTCTATTAGTCCATCTATACTGACCTCCATCAGGCTGCAAATTAAAAATAATTTTTATCTGCATTTAGCTCTGGAAAAATATTTGGGCTTCTAGCAGTGTGTGGGACTTGTTCTATTAGTCCATCTATACTGATCTCCATCAGGTTGCAAATTGAATATAATTTTTTTCTGCATCTAGCTCTGAAAAAATATTTGGGCTTCTAGCAGTGTGTGGGACTTGTTCTAGTAGTCCATCTATACTGACCTCCATCAGGTTGCAAATTAAAAATATTTGTTATCTGCATCTAGCTCTGAAAAAATATTTGGGCTTCTAGCAGTGTGTGGGACTTGGTCTATTAGTCCATCTATATCACACGTTCAGAGAGAACGCTGGCTGCATGGCATGACAAGATCTCCAAGGCGTGAGTGGCGAGCTCCGGCGATTTTTCCAGATTGGAATACCAAAATGAGCAAGGGTCCAGTGACACAGTCATGGCTTCGATGTTCACTTGGAGATTCTCCTGTACCATCCTCTCTAGGCATTGACTATGTGTCAGACTTCTTGTCTCCTGTGGCCTTGCAAAGGATGGTCTAAAAAAGTGGTGAAACGATTCCACACAATTGCTGTTACCAGCAGACACTGTGTTACTGTTACTGTTTGAGTGATGAAGACTCGACAGTCCCACCGTTGGCAAGTTAGAACTGTGAGATTCACTACGTGCACCACTGGTGTTTTGTGGAAAAGCACATGTAAGATTCTGCAACAGCGTCTGCAGATACTCCTGCATTCGTCAATACCTTTTTATGGCAGGAATTATTTCGGCAAATATACTTTTGTACCGGGGATCTAAGAGTGTGGCAACCCAGTAGTCGGGATTACTTCAAATTCTGACAATCCGGGGGTCATGTTGCAGGTAGTGCAGCAAGAAGGCACTGATGTGTCTTGCGCATCCAGAAGGACCAAGTCCTTGTTGTGTTGGTAGCGAGGTAAGAATCATGCTTCCTTCCTCTGCCCTCTCCCTCCAACCTCGCACAACAGAAATGTGATCAAGGTATCCCTCATCTGATGAGTCTTCCATGCCCATCGCCAGTTCGTCCTCCACTTCTTCCTCGGCTCCTGCACCTTCCTCAACAGTTTGACTGCTACCATGCGCCCTGGTTAATCCCTCTCCCCCACCCTCCCATGCCTGCCGCCTTGGTGCTGCCAACCGTCTGGACCTTGGAGATGTTATCCCTCCCGCATACGACTCCTCCTCTACTTCCTCCACCTCCTCTTGTCCCACCACCTGACTCTGAATTCTGTTTAATGTGTGCTCCAGCATGTAAATCACCGGAATAGTCATGCTGATAATGGCATCGTCGTCAGCACTAAACATCTTCGTCGCCATTTCAAAACTGTGCAGAAGGGTGTGTGGCGCCCCTGAGGGTTCAGTCGCCACAGAGTTACTGCATCTCACCCAGAGGTGTGGTATCTCACCCTCAGGTAAGGAAGGCGTATGGCTCGGGACCCTAACTCCTGCATCCAACACATACCCGCAGTGGGGGTAGGACGAGATTGCTCCTAAGGGAGAGCACAGTCCCAGGTCCCTAGCTGGTTTCAGGGTCCTATGTAGTGGGTGCTTAGGGGAGCAGCTTAGGGGAGCACATGACAAGGAGAGTATAAATAGGAAGCCATCTTAGAAAGAGCAAGCCAGACAGAGGAGGAAAAGTGACAGGAGCAGAGACTAGGCATGAGCTCTGCTCCGGAGGCGGGCCTAGCCTGGGAGGCCCAGGACTGAAGGAGAGAAGAGAGGAGTGGGAGCTGGAAGGCTCCAGGAACCGAAGGGACCCTACGGCTACGGGCCGTGCAGAAGGCCACCCGTACTCCCGCTGCTACCAGGAGGTAGAGGGGTCAGGCCAGATAAGGGGAACCGGTACCTCAACTAGCGGAGAAACAGCAAGGCTCAACTAGAAACTGGAGGCTGCTGCATTTCATGTACTGCAGGCCAAAGTCCACACCAGTCTCACTAAGAAGGTAGCCACATAGGACCCAGGGGACGGAACACACGTCACCCGCCAAGGCCCGAGGATACCGGATAGAAGTGTCACTGGGTGTGAGGTGCAGGGAGAAGGCCAGAGAAAGGACACACAGAAGGGGGTCCTGCTAAGTACTCCGGAGCTATCTGGGGGTGGACTGAGCCCCTCACTGAGTATGCACAGCACGACGGGGGAGATTGCTCTGGTACCTGTAATCTGGACTACAACAACTGTGAGTAATATCTTGAGACGGCATCACACGGACTCTGTGTTCATTACTGACTCCCTGCACTACAACCACCATCATCCACCCACACTGCCCTGAAGCTACACTCTTCCTGTGGTGAGTAATAATACCGTTGCTGCAAAACCACCAGCTTCAGAGGACTGTTCCGCAGCGGCGGCCCCTTTGGCCGCACTCCACAGGTGGCGTAGTCAGACATTATAAAATCCATATATACAAATTACCCTTGGATTAACCGCCCTGGGTCACGGACTGGGTCACCGCCACAGTGACTACAACCCCCAGCGTCTACCGGCCCGGCTCAGGGTACCCCATGGCCCAGGGGGCGCGTCAACTTCATAGGTCCCTGATCTGAGACCACTCCTGCAGCGTGATTTGCCCCACCTCTGGATCTCGTTGGCCCAGGCTATACGTCAGAACGTATTGCACCAGGGCTTGTCAGACGGTGGTTGGCCCAGCCGGCTAGGCCGCATTGTAGCACAGTGAGCTTCCCACTGCAACTTATGCTTCATATCCATGTGACGGTACATGCATGAAGTACTCAAACTATGGATTTTTTGGCCTCTACTTAGCTTTTGCTGACAAATATTACAGATAACACGAGTTGGGTCATCCTTATCGATCTGAATAAATGCCCAGGCTATGCAAGGCTTAGAGCCCATGTGACCTGAAGAGCCACTACGACTTGTGGTCAGAGGCAGAGTTGTGGTTGAGGATGCAGTTGTTGACGTGCTTCCAGTACTCCGTCTCTGTTCAGGAAGGCGCAACCTAACCTCGTCTTCAATAGCATCTGTGATGCCCCGCTGCGCTTGGTATCACAGATCCTAGAAGAGTGCATTGATGGAATCCTCCACAAGAGGCCCCCATAAACATTCACACATCTCCACCTTCCACCTCAGACCAGCAGAGGGAGCCCGTTAGGGATATAAATAGGGAAGGTGGAGCTAGGCAGTTCAGTTCCTCTGAAGAGTTCCTGCAGTAGAGAAGCCTAAGAGAGGTCAGTCTGCAGTGGAGCTCAGTCTAGTCTAGAGAACGCAGTTAATAGTTCAGCAGTGGAGCACGAGGCTCCTGCTTGCTAGATTCAGGGAGCCCAGATAGAGCTTAAGGTGTGCCGGTGCCGTAAGATCAGTGAAGCGCGGCAAGCTGCCGTTAGTGTGTATAGCCTAGTGAGGGCCCGAGTAGGCCGAAGGCGAGTGGCGAGTTAGTACATAAGGGGCAGAGGAGCTTAACCAGCTCACCCCGAAGCATTTACCGGACACAGGATCCGAGCTTACCGGTATCTCTATGACCCAGTAAGGCATAACCGGAATCCCTGGAGAACTACAAGTCCCAGGATCGCTAAGGTGCTAATATGTAACAGAGCCAGGAGACGCTTAGGCCCCGCATACTGGGAGCGTGAACTCCAAGAGAAGGCCCTACCACAAGGTCAGCCAGCGCAGGACAGAGACAAAGTTAGACCTAGCTCCAGGCAGGTCAGAAACTTACTACGCAGAGGCAAGAAACAGGAGGCCCTACACCCGCTCATTGGGGAGGATCCTGATATGCACCCTTCACCCTACAGTGCTCCGGGATGTGCCTGAATTTCCACCAGTAAAAGGTACTGAAGTGACTACCGTGTCCGTTCCCGTTCTTGCTCTGACCCAGCTGGGTCTTGCCTGTCCTGCATTCCCCCTGCATACGCTGCCCTGAGACCTAGCTCCACCTGTGGGGAGCTATACCATCGAGCTGCCTTATCACCGGCCTCAGTGGACTGCTGCAGCGCTGGTGCTTGTCACCAGATACCACAGGTGGCGTCATGAACTCTTATAAAATTAACAATTATCCACCCTTTTAAAGAGAGACCCCAGGGTACGGGCCAGGGAGCCGACCACCGCGACATCCCCAAGGCCAGGCAAATGCCCGGGTACCGAGTCATCCCCATCCCCAGGGCTAGTCACATCCTCCTCCACCTCCTCTGCTGACCTCATCGACTGGCTGACTGTGGGTTGACAGTAAGTGGGATCTCCAACCTCGTCATCATCACCCTGTGTGTTATCACACCCGTCGTCCTCAGAGCCAACCTCTTCCTGCCCTGACCGAAAAGTCAAGTTGTCGCTCCAATCAGGTATTTGAGTCTCATCATCATCTTCATCATTGTCTCCACCAACAGGAGTTACAGTTTGGGAACAAGGGTCTACATTATGCTCAGAACCTTCTTCATCTGGTCCTGGATCCGACTTATAAAGATTCTGGGCATCAGATCAGATCATTTCCTCATCTGGATTAACAGAAGCTCTGGAGCAGACCTCCGTTTCCCAGGCTATAGTATGAGTAAACAGCTGTGCAGACTCAACCATCTGTGTTACCCCATACTCAGACGGGCAGCTGGAGACTTGGGAGCTGTGAGGAAGCAAGTGCGATTGGGGTGACACCTCTGAGGACTGGAGTATTTGTGATGTTGAAATTGAGGTGATGGAGAGCCCACTTGAAGGAGCACTTGATATCCGTTGAAGCACCTGCTGTTTTTGTGCCTCATCTAGAATTTGTAGCGATGGGCGTGTCCGTAAGAATGGGATCGTATCACATTGTCCACGAAAAGAAGTCGACATCTTAGTTTGGCTGGAAGATGGTCTTTCTTCTGCAGATGTTACTCCCCCCCCACCGTGGGGGGCCTCGACCCACCGGCGGACAGGCACCAGTATTGGGATAGGGGGGCTGGCCGTCAGGGTCCACCGCGGCTCTGGCACAAACCCGGCGACACAGAGGTGGCACGGGCAGGAACGGACTGGCCGTGTCGGCTTCTCACTTTTTGGATTTTAGAAGGGCATGACATGCCTATATCTGTGTCTCCCCCTCCTTTTACTCCTCCACCTCTTTTCTTTTCGCATGACTATATGTACTTGTCACTTTTCCATGTGTTAGTTGTGTCTTCTGAGCAGTTTGTCAGCTTTTGGACACCTTTGAAGGTGTTTTCTATGTGTTTCTATGTGTTTTTGTTTGCCTGCCATTGGTTTTAACGGTGTTCGAAGGTGTTCGACGAACAGTTCGACGAACAGTTCGGCGAACACACGGGTGTTCGACGAACCGAACCGAACTCGAACACTACGGGGGTGGCTCAACACTACTGCTTATCACCTGGTGAAAGCTCAGATTTGGAGCTGAAAACCAGTTTGTGATTTTAAAATCCCTAAATAAAAGGTATTTACTTGTAACTACCGCATCCTCACTACTTCCAGTGGCAGCGCACCAACATAAACTTTCATTGTTTTTTCTCCCACGGTTCAATCCTGTTGTACCATGGACTCTGTTCGGTGCTGCGCCTTACTCCTTCACTGTCCAGTGCCATATACCGTACCATTAGACTTATTAGCCACCTTAGTGCCACCACTCTATCAATTGTATTGCTCTTCATGACCGTCAGCGCTCCTGACACAGTACTGGACTCAGCACCAGAATGCACTAGAGACCTGTTTGTTTGACTTAGGACCACTGACAACATTTTTGGGGGAGCAATGATATTTGTGCTCATACCTTAAGAACAGATGTTTTCAGATCCTTTATGTACCGGCTGTATCTCAGCATGGCTTCTGTCCTAATCTCTGGTCATCAGCAGCTGTACACAGATCTTAGAAGATGGAGGGGTGTTCCCTCTCAGACTAGTTCGGGGCACCTAAAGGAGACATGGTGATGGGTGCCCGGTTGTCTCCCAGGACTTTGTTCCCTTTCTTGGCTGCTATGTCACATGGTATGAAGCAATGCTCAAAATGAGGGATGATTGACCTGATACACCATCATTGGTCACTCCTGGGTTCTCCTCAGTTGTAGTCACCTATTGTCAGACCTGTCTAATGTGTATAAAATTCAACGCTGGAAAAACTTGTAAAAGCTCCTCAGAGATATTCCCCAGAAGCACTGTTGCTGATTGATTTCTTATAAAGTGTGTATTTGTGTGGACGTGTTACCAGGCTGGGTACAAGTTAGGAGCCCGAGCCACTGCTGAAGTTAGTGTCTGAAGTAGTTTGTAGATTTGGGGTACCAGAGGTAATTGACAAAGACAGGTCTGCGTATTCACAGGGCAGGTAATGGAGACATGGTTATGGGAGAGTTGGATGTTTTCATGTCTTCAACCCACAGCAAACAATAAGGTTAAAAGTTATAATTTCATTCTGAAAAACAAATTTACTAAAGTCTGTGAACAAGCAGGGTTAAAAAAAATGGACTCAAAAGTATGGCACTGATGTCTATGCGGTACACACTCCAGGAACTTGTCCCCATCTAAGAAACTTTTTGGGGAGGTTTCTAAGACTGGATTGTATCCTCCTCATGACTCTCAACTGTCTTTGGCACATGGAACTGTGAAATGTTGTGCAGCTACACCGGACACTAACTGATTTGTATAAGCCGGTGTTTGATTTACTTAGACATACAAAAATTACAGCCAGCATTCACACGCTGTCTGTGCCAAGGGAAAAGACAGAGACTTTCATACAAGAAAATGGCCTTATCTAAAATGGATCAGGGAATTCAACTACCTCTTATAAGAGCTGATAATTTAGCTGCTTTAACAAGACGCATGAGAGACTGGATCCATGAAACTAGTAGTTTTTCAAATACCATGTTGGAGAAGGACTTGGCTGCGCCTAGTGATCTCCGGGTGCTTTTACATCTATGGTTTGGAGAACTACATTCTCAAGTCATATAACATCCTTTTGTCAAACATTATAGGTGTGTAGAAAGTTTTAAGAAAATTATACAAACAACCTTTTCACCTATCTAGATTAGTGCCCTTATGGGAAAATCCTAGATTTATTCAGGGTAAACAGAACAAGCTTTGTAAGCAATGGAACCAGAAAGGGATTTATTAAATGTTAATGAAGGAAGGCTGCTCACCTGGCAGGAATTCTCAGGGATGTATGATATGGGAGATCATCAATGTCTACAGTACCACCAAACAGTTACTTTCCACAGCTCTATGGTGAGAAATTTCGGGAAGGTGGAAAGGAGGGGTGATTTTGGCATATTGATGTGGTCTAGCTCATGGGTAAATTCCCTATCCACAATATATCAAAGGATTAGGAGACAAATTCTGCACACTGTGGTACCTGATTTATTTATCCATTGGAGTATAGCGCTAAATGACACTTAGATAGATGGTAAATTTTGACGGGCTTGGATAAAGTAAAAATAGCAATGAACAATGGAGAGAAATGCAGAACAAACTGATTCATAATGCCATTTATGCTTTCAATTTTTCCTACAAAGATGCTTCATCACATTATTTATGAAAATGCCCAAAATGTAACCTAAAACCAATTTGTTTGATAGCATCAGGCGATGCCCTTCCACCCAAATGGTGTGGGAAGAGACCCTTCTCTATTTAGATAATGTTTGGAGAATTAAAGTCCCACAGTCTCCTCGGGCATGTTTATTTCATCATATTGTAACAGAACATCGGGAGGATGGGGACAGAGTTCTGTCTATACAGATAATACATGTAGTTCTTTTGGTGGTTAAAAAATGTATACTTAGATATTGGTTGAAGAAAGAGACACCTCAATTATCTGAAATAATCAAAACTCTGAAAACCTTATTAGTTTATGACAAACTTGAGTAAGAAAGACAAAAAGAAAAGGCGACGACAGCGTTTTTTCACAAACTGAGATCTTTTAATGAATATAGCAATACACAATCTGATATGTCACAGCTGATGAAAGTATTCTGACACACATCCTGGTATCATACGGAGGAACATAGGGGGACAACAGGATTACTTAAAGTCTAATGGATTCACTTATTTTTACATCTATTCAAATAAGGATTTTGGAAAAGTGTTTTTTTGTTGTTTTGCATGCAGAGTTAATAATTGAATCTGTTAAAATTGTGAAAAAAAAATGATTGGATGGATTTCACACTTATTTATGAAGATGTGGTCTGTGTTGGTAAATGTCATGGAGATTCTAGGATTATAACCTGATTTGTTTGTCTATTTTGTCTCATTAAATAAAGTTTGTTTAAAAAAAAAAAGATGAGAACACTAGATTCCATCATGACATCATAATTAACCATCACTACTTACAGAAGTGTTTACACTCATATAGTCACTTTGACATTCCGGTGTCATTGCTGTCAGTGAGAAGCTACATAGCTAATCTTATACTGATTGCGCTTGGATTTACTTTGGATTTACTTGAAATGTCTGAAATTCCTTCAGACAGACTTCAGGTGTTAGCACTGCTCCAGGGGATTCTTACCACCTACGCCCCTGACATTGTGCTACCACTACCCGATGGCGTCCTCAGCTTCACTTACCGGCTGGTTATGAAGCTTGTGATAGACTGCCTGACCAAATACCACAAAGGTCGTATTAGCTCAGAATATCTTGAGCATTTACAGCAAAACATCTGGACACTCGTACAGCAGGTAAATAGCAGGCAATCTGCACAAATCTTATAATAATAATAATAATAATAGAATATGGTAAGGGATTACAAGTTTATGTTTAACCTGTTCCAAATACTAAGATAAGAATAGCCGGGGACCAAAAATAGGGCATACAGGCTACATGACAAGGGAAATTGAGGTATCTAAAGGGTTAATTGAAATAGGGACAGGACGGTTGTTACCGTGGGGTGAATGGGATTGGTTAACCTTGTAAGGACCAGGAAAGTTGAAGTTTTTTTGCTGTCATTTTTTCATCACTTTCTTTAAAGAGCCATAACTTTCTTATTTTTCTGTTGGCGTTTGTGAGAAGAGTTGTAGCTTTGAGTGGCTCCATTCTTTTTACCATAAAATATACAGTAGTTTTTTTGGGGTTTTGTTTTTACGGCGTTTGTTATACAGTAAAAATGACCTGGAAAAATGATTTTCCACGTCAGTCCGATTAAGGCGATACCGAATATGCAAAGAAAATTCAGAATATTGCGAAAACATTTTTTTGCTTTGTGTCGCTAAATTCTGAGACCCTTAACATTTCTTATTTTTCTGTTGATGGGGCCCAGTGAAGACTTGTTTTTTTACGCTGTAAGATATGGAGGAGAGGAAGGAGGATTTAAAAGGCGGTACTTGATAAATAGAGGGTTTGGGGGGATGTGATTTTTAATTGTCACAGGCCGATTTACATAAGTCGTAAACAGTCATGTGTCTTACTTACACGCCCTAGGTGTGGAGGGCGGACGTGGAGATATAAAGGGAACCTGTCGCCTAAAATAATGCTATTAACCTGCAGGTTAATAGCGTTCTGACACCATGCAGCCGCCACACTCAAATAAACTGTATCCCCCCTGGCAGCCTCGCTCTTTCAGTCATATCGGTGGCGCCGGCAGGCTTTCAGTCACCGTTCTCTGCATAGTGAGCGGCGGCTGTAACCACACCCGGCACTGACAGACAGCCGGTGCTAATATGGCCGCACAGTGTCAGAATGCTACTAACCTGCATATCAACTCCATATCTGCAGGTTAATAACATTACTTTACATGACAGGTTCCCTTTAGAGGTTTACAAATGACCGGATCCCTCGTCAGCTGTCATGTAGTATTTGTAGTGCCGATATCAGGAGTAACATGGTGACATAAATGGCTTCCTCCATTCTGCACTTTCTCTCATGATTTTCCTTTCTTGTTTATTTCCATCTCTATAGGCTGAAGAAAAATCCCATAGTGGAGAATTGGCCTTTATTAAACAACTGGCCCAGAATGTCCTGCTTGTACTGGAGTATCCGGCCTACTCCCTGGAGCACCTGGTAAGGAGCCATCGTCTTCTATATCTCATGTCCTTGTTGTCTGATCTTCTCCAGATTACCGTCATATAGCGGAAGCTCAGATTTATGGTGGTAGAGGCCTCCCTGTCTGCTCCAGGCAGACACAGGACATTTTATGGCCGCCTGTCTCTGCAGCTCTATCATCTGTGAGGCCAGTCTGTACTCAGCGGTGCGGAGTTAGTATTTCCGCTTCTGTCTCTCTCGATCATCACAATCTTCCTTCTTATAAATGCTGCAGTCCTGATAGAAGATATTAGAGATCAGTTGTAGATACAAGTCCCTTATACAACCCCTGGCAAAAATTATGGAATCACCGGGCTCGGAGGATGTTCATTCAGTTGTTTAATGTTGTTGAAAAAAAAGCAAATAACAGACATGGCACAAAACTAAAGTCATTTCAAATGGCAACTTTAGGGCTTTAAGATACACTAAAAGAAATCAAGATTAAAAATGTGGTACTCAGTAAGGGTAATTTTTTTCATACCAAGCAGAGGGAAAAAAATATAGAATCACTCAATTCTGAGGAAAAAAATATGGAATCATGAAAAACAAACACACAAAAGAACACTACAATACATCACTAGTATTTCGTTGCACCACCTCTGGCTTTAATAACAGCTTGAAGTCTCTGAGGCATGGACTTAATGAGTGACAAACAGTACTCTTCATCAATCTGGCTCCAACTTTCTCTGATTGCTGTTGCCAGATTAGCTTTGCAGGTTGGAGCTTTGTCATGCACCATTTGCTTCAACGTCCACCAAAGATTTTCAATTGGATTCAGATCCGGACTATTTGCAGGCCATGACATTGACCTTATGTGTCTTCTTTCAAGGAATGTTTTCACAGATTTTGCTCTATGGCAGGATGCATTATCATCTTGAAAAATGATGTCATCATCTCCAAACATCGTTTCAATTGATGGGATAAGAAGACTGTCCAAAATATCAATGTAAACTTGCGCATTTATTGAAGATGTAATGACAGCCATCTCCCCAGTGCCTTTAGCTGACATGCAGCCTCATATCATCAATGACTGTGGAAATTTGCATGTTCTCTTCATGCAGTCATCTTTATAAATCTCATTGGAACGGCACCAAACAAAAGTTCTAGCATCATCACCTTGCCCAATGCAGATTCGCGATTCATCACTGAATATGACTTTCATCCAGTCATCCACAGTCCACAATTGCTTTTCCTTAGCCCATTGTAACCTTGTTTTTTTTGTGTTTAGGTGTTAATGATGGCTTATGTTTAGCTTTTCTGTATGTAAATCCCATTTCCTTTAGGCGGTTTCTTACAGATCAGTAACAGACATTGACTCCAGTTTCCTCCAATTCATTCCTCATTTGTTTTGTTGTGCATTTCCTGTTTTGAAGACATATTGTATTAAGTTTCCAGTCTTGACGCTTTGATGTCTTCCTTGGGCAACATTGTGTGATGATTTACCTTCTTTTAAGAGTTTGATAATCCTCGAATTTGTTTCAATTGACATCTCTCGTGTTGGAGCCATGAGTCATGTCAGTCCATTTGGTGCAACAGCTCTCCAAGGTGTGATCACTCCTTTTTAGATGCAGACTAACTAGCAGATCTAATTTGATGCAGGTGTTAGTCTGGAAATGGAAATTTACAGTGTGATTCCATAATTTTTTCTTCAGAATTTAGTGATTCCATAATTTTTTTCCCTCTGCTTGGTCTAAAATAAATTACCCTTACTGAGTACCTCATTTTTAATATTGATTTCTTTTAGTGTTTCTTAAAGCCCTAAAGTTGCCATTGGAAATGACTTTAGTTTTGTGCCATGTCCGTGATCTGCTTTTTTTTCAACAACATTAAACAACTGAATGAACATCCTCCGAGCCTGGTGATTCCATAATTTTTGCCAGGGTTTGTATATTAATGTGGATTTACTGGGGGGAGCGGCTTTGTACAGTTCGTCCAATACTGAAATTATCCAGGAAATCCTATGTTTAGTCCTTCCTGTCTATTGTATGTGGTAATGTAGTATTTGTGAAATGTTATATTAATTGTATATATTATATCCATCAGGAAACATCTGAAGGCGACTCCAAAGAGGGGCAAAACGGAAATATTGCTGACCCTGATATCAGTCAGCCGGGGCCGAACCCTGATCTGATGGAAGGTAAGCCGGTCATCTAATATTCTACATACAAATATCAAGTTATAGAGAACGACAGAGAACATGGAGATTTACTCTTCATCCAATGTATGAGGCCGCTGGCGGCTCATGAGCCCCCATGGACTATAATGGAGGGGGTCACAAATTTACAAAGAGGCTCATTGGTCCCCAATCATGTAATTGTTGAGGATTCGGTCAGATCCTGAGCAATGACACGTTCATAGTACAGTATATATATATATAGATATGCCATAAATATATACAGTGTGTGCAGAATATCCTTATATCTAGTATATTCCATGTACAGCGGTCTTATCATTTCCATTATTATATGGATGTGTTATATAAGTGGTGATATAGACTAATACATGTCGTCTCTTCATTATTTTATCATTATTATAGGAATAACTGTGCCGACAAATACTGATGGTGGAACATCTGAGCCACCAGAGATCATCCAGGAATCTGCCAGTGTAAGTATCATGGGACGTCTGTATATCATCAGATGACGGGTGGGAATTACACATCCCATATGACAATGGGATATCTCTGCTCTTATGTAGATCAGACCTATTATGTGTGACGGTGGTGTTATTATTCTGTCTCCTCCGTGTGATGTCCCTTATCCTCCCCTGCAGTACAATGATTTATGTGTATGGGGAATATCCACTTATAATATAATAGTGTCTGTGGGGGGTCCGGCTTTTATCACGTCCTCTACTTCGGTTGCAGTGTAATCAGGGGGGATATAATATAGACGGGAGATCTGGAGCTTTTATCCTCCTGCAGCTTCGTTGTCTTAATGTCATTTCTTATTCCTTTTAGGCCTTGATCGGATCAGTGAATCCTTGTAAGGACGACTTTAATCCTATCAAACTGATCAGCTGTGGAGGATTTGGGTGAGCTTTACTTGGTATAATATTTATTTCTCAGAGCTCCTTATAGTGATGCCTATGTCTCTATGTCCTGCCCGTGCAATTCTACCATAGAGAAATTATGGTTCCACATCACGGTCCACATCTAATTGTCTCTCTTCAGGTCAGTTAGGATGTGACATGGATGAGGACTTTCCATAGGTGATCATTTATGGAGTGTTATTTTATGGATTTCTAGTGATGGCCGCACATCTAGTATTAACCATTAGTACAGGAGATCACTTGATCAGGTCTATGGATGGACTGTTAGTAAGAGTTCATAATAAATCATGGATTTTCTTCCTCCTCAGATCCGTCCACCTAGTTCGCCATACAGACACAAACAAGATATGTGCTATGAAGAAAATGGACAAGCAGAACCTGAGAAAGCCAAAGACCCTTAAATGGGCCTTTCAGGAGAGGGACATCTCTACATTCGCTGACTGTCCCTTTGTGGCCTCCATGTTCTGCTCCTTTCCTACTAAACTTCATCTGTGTATGGTCATGGAGTATGCACCAGGTAGGACACATCCATTGCATTGATATCCAGCCCACGTCTGCCTAATCCTAGCACCTTATATATAACCTGAACATGTCCACATGGACGGTTACATGTCCACACCGCATTTACTATAATGTTACTAAGATGCCTTGTGTGTCCTCACTGAGCATGGCGGCAATATCTGCTATGGAGGAAAGGAAGATTTCTCTGTATTTGAACAGTTTTTATAGATGAGAATTTTTCACAGAGAAATAAATGAGAGGCTTGTAGATGAGGCCTGGCTCTGTCTCTATGTACAGGGTTCCTCTGCAGTATACGCTCTACATTACACAGTGTATCTCTATATATACCATCCTGTCCCAATATCTCCGCTTGTTTCACATTCACACTCATCATGTGTAATTTACTCTGTAACAGACCCTCACCTGTCATATTTGCTTTTTCCTGTAGGAGGAGACTGTGGCAATCTTCTACAGCACAGGGGTCCTTTACCTATCACCTTGGCCCGTCTGTACATTGCAGAAACAGTCCTTGCTGTGGAATATCTGCACAGCTATGGTGTGGTGCACAGAGACCTGAAGCCTGTAAAGTAAGTGACCCTTGAGCTATAATAAAGGGGATGAAAGTTAGTTTGTTATACAGTCTATGGGTTATTACTTGGGGCTGACAACATCTTTTCTTTTACAGCCTCCTGATAACATCAACAGGACATATTAAAGTGACCGATTTTGGAGTTTCAAAACTTGGCCTCATGAGACCAACATCAAACATCTATAAGGCTCCAACTAAGGACATCACCAAAGAGTTCCGTGATAAAGAGGTCGGCTTTACTTACAGGATCTTCTACTTTACATATTTCATCTCTTTCTCCTTCTCTGATCATTTCTCATCACATTTCCACTGATGTTATTTGTCTTATGTATTGATCATCATCATCTCATTCTTCTGTTGTTTTCCAGACTGCTGGCACGTCTAGTTACATGGCCCCAGAAGTTATCCTAAGGAAAGGCTATGGAAGACCTGTTGACTGGTGGTCAGTAGGCATCATCCTATATGAATTTCTCTTTGGATATACACCATTTTATAGGGCTTCCCAAAAGGAGAAATTACGCAGTATCCTCAGTGGTAAGTAAAATAATCTGACTGCTTGTCATGTCGCTGTTATTTGGTTTGATTTGTTCCTTGGTTCAGTTTCTAGCTTTTTTAAGGAAAATGCTTTTTTATGTAAATAAATGAAGAGGTTTTATTTCCTGTAATATTTTCTTTTTATATCACAGATGACATTGTTTGGAGATGTAATTCCTTTCCTCCACCAAATGCTCGGGGCATCATCACTCAGCTACTCAGAAAAAATCCAGAACAAAGACTTGGGACAGGTAATATGATAATAGTATTAATAATGACTTATTACACCTCTGGGCAAATGAAGGTGTCCATGAGGATGAGCACTGAAGGTCTCTACCAACGTGTCCATTCCCCATTCTTCATGCTCTAATGTTCAGTACAGTTCCTTCATGTTGGCTCTTTTAAATCTCCAGTTCAGATTAACATAAACTGTATAGATACGGAGTAGTTTCTCTGACAATAACTGTATCGAATTTTTTCTTGTCTTCCTTTTCCAGGAGGGGCACACGAGATCAAAATTCATCCATTTCTGCGTGCCTTAAACTTTAACAACCTTCTAAGTCAGAAGCCTCTGTTCGTTCCTGATCTAAAATCAGATGAGGACACCCGCTATTTTAGCAGTAAGTAAAATGAGACGTTATCGGCAGAAAACTGCTGAGTGTCTTTTCTTTCATTATGTGTGACAATAAGTTCCCATCATAATGAGTAATAACATGGTGACTGTCTGACCGGCTCTTATACTAATAATTTCTCATAACACTTTTACTTTTCAGATCGCTCTGTGGGTTATAAATTTAGGAATTCAGATGATGGGGACACAAGTGAGGACAATGACTGTCCAGAAATCAAAAACTTTGAATCATCTTCTCAAAGGTTTTCCAAAGTAAGTATGTCTAAAGCATGTAGGTCAATAAAATGAATAAAACCTATGATTAGAAAAATTTTTTAAAAATATATCTATTTATATTTTATATTTCTTTGTGTTTTTTTTAGCTATATACCACCAGTACCAAGATGGTGACCATTGAAGAACCTATGTCACCTCCAGAGTGTACCCCTGAGAACAGCAAAAAACACCCAGACTTGTGAGTAGATTATTATTATTATGAGATTTAGCTCTGATATATGCTCAGACACGAGTAACACAAATCTAAATCCAGCATCCACCACCCCATGATAACTGATTGCTGTGGATCTGGCTTGTGATTACACAGCAATATCAGTTGATCATTGCAACGAGCCATTCATTCCCAGTTCTTTATAGGCCAATATTTCTAGTTAGACTCCATTCTTGCTGATAGAATGGGGTCCTGAGCAGAGTATCCCCTTTATGATGTCCCAAATGGCCTTACAGGCAGGTGTTCTTCCTTTTTGTATTGTTTTCACTTGTAATTTACTTGACTTTCTTCTACCAAACAGGCATAAAGAATCTCCCCCTTCCAAAACTGATGATGGTGACAATCAGTGTGTCACTGCTAAAAAGTGTGAGTCATCCTCGCCCTCATTGTCAGGTATGTACAGATTTATAGACCATCCCATTATAGGCTATGATACAAAAGTGTAATGTGAATCTGCACATGAAGGCTCAGATAATGACTTACTTTATTCCCGCTGCCCCTGAGTATTCAATTTTTTGTTTTGGTAAAATCCACCATAAGGTTCCAGAGTTATTGGCAGTTTTATTTAGTGCTATTTTTTATGGTCTTTACAAGGGGGTGGTGCTAACAGGATTATCTTGGGGGGGGGTGTCTTCAGCCTCTTCTTCAGTATTATAGCGTGGTAAAGACCATAAAAATGACCACTAAATAAAAAGGCCCCTGTCTGTGGAACTGTAAGGCGGTGTGCTCACAATGCGTTTTTAATCGTTTCCGCAGCAGCAATTCCGCCGCAGAAACGCTTAAAAAATGCTTGGTAGAAGGCCTGCCATGTTCCCCAATGATAATTCTCATGTGCTGTGCACATGCTGCAGAAATTTCCGCTGCGGATTATCATTGCGGAAAAATCCGCAGCACTACCAATTATTTTGCAGAAGTCCTGCGTTTTCACCGCCATTGACTTGCATTGGAACGCATGGAATCCGCATCACTGCATCTGTACATGCGGAATCCATGTGTTTCAATGTGCGGATGGTACTCGGGTCTGGAGAAGAGGAGACTCTCCTCCAGACCCCCCTACCATAGAACCTGTAAAAAAAAAGAATAAAATAAAAAATAAATATTATACTTACCTTCTGATGGCCTCCGGTTCCTTGTCTCGGCTTGCCGGCTGCTCGCGGTAGACTAAAGGACCTGCGCTGACATCATTTAGTCATGTGACGGGTCATGCGACCAATGATGTCGGCAGGTCCTTAAATCTACCGCGAGCTGCCGGCAAGCCAAGACAAGGACTCTGGGGGCATCAGAAGGTAAGTATATTTATTTTTTATTTTTTACCATTCTTTGGGTCACACTATATAAATCCATGCCGGTTGCATGGATTTATATAGTGTGACCAAGTTGTCAAGCACTTTCCAAGTGATGCTAAAATCGCTTGGAAAGTGCTTGACAACCCGCATGCGAAATCGCATGATCAAAACGCTTCACATCCGCATGTCCCTGGCAGGAAAAACGCATGTACAATCCAAATGCGAAATCACATGATCAAAACGCTTCACATCCGCATGTACAATCCGCATGTACAATCCGCAGGTACAATCCGCATGTACAATCCGCATGTACAATCCGCATGCGTTTTTTGTGCCAGGGAGATGCAGAAATGCTCAGGAAAAAATCCGGAGCATTTCTGCATCGTGGGCACATAGCCTAAGGGGGATTTTAATAAAAAACAAAAACAGAGTCCTCAGGGGAGCAGGGGGAATAAAGTAAGAGTGAATTCTGGACACTTAAGACCTGGTGATGAGCCTTCTTTAAACTTACGCTTAAGTGTTATCTGACGGATTATATAAAAACACTTTGGCTTGCTGCAAGTAATGTCATGTTAATAAGGGAGACACCACATGGCCGCACACAGAAAAGCTACAAGTGCAGATTAACCAGTTTGAGTAACTCTATAAACATATAAAATGAATCTTTGAGGAGTTTATAATCAACATCTTTTTCTGACTTTTTATTAGAACCTCCAGTTCAGGAGAGAAAGAAATCTGCACTAAATCTGAGACAACAGCAAAGAACAGATAAAGTGGAAGAGGGGGAAAGTAGTAGGCGAGGTAAGTGTGAGGATAACCTCCATGTTGTATGATGTCAGTGAGATAAGTCATGTGGAGCAGATGTCATCTGTCAGTGGTGGGATTGTCACATGTATGATGGCTGACAATGATCAAGCACCACTGTATGGAGAAGATTCCTCTACCGGCCTCCCACAGAGACACCACAGTAGTGTCCTCTAATATGGAGTCCCATTACTTACATCGGTTTTGCATCTTTTTTATAGGTTCTATCTTCCGCCGGATGATATCATCCTGCCGGCGTGGATTATCCAGGGCTGCTCGCACTATCAGACAAAGCTGCATTTTTGCCCACTGTCACCAGGGCACCAGAAACATCTCAAGGGCAGAAAACCCTCACATCTAGTGCCCTGAAGAAAGTACAGCACATCCACCATCAATGCTGTACCTGCATGGAAAGAGTTGTACCATCTACTGTACCTGTGGTCGTCTGACCAGCGAGAAATATCTGCAAAAGTCAAAGGCCTCCAAGAACATCTTTTCAACCTTCCATGTAATTCTTAATTTAAAAAAAATAAATTGATTAATGTCCTTTTGAATTTAATTGAATATTACTGACATTTATGGCATATCAATGCTACACATGTTATATCCAACTCACGTTCTCCCTCTCCCCATTCATTGAGAACGCACGGGGTGAATGCTGGGTGTGACGCGGGGGGTGATCGCGCCCACAATCCAGCTGTCACGCCTCACTTGTCGTGACATCAGCGCGGGGTCACGTGATGCCTGTGAGCGGCGCTATCCTTGGCTGCAACGTAAGCTAATTACAAAAATCCTGCCAAAAATTAGGGATTCTGATACATCCTGTATTAGAATAAAGGAGGGTCTCATACACATTCTGGTCAATTTGACATATAGTAGTACTTCTAGACTCAAAAAGGCTATGCACTAAGTGCAAATCCTGCCAAAAAATGCAAGTAGGGTCATCCATACACCATGGAAGGCACCAACTGTAGTGCCTCATTCAAATATTGTGAACAAAGTATACACTGTGTGCAGAATTATTAGGCAAGTTGTATTTTAGAGGATTATTTTTATTATTGATCAACAACTATGTTCTCAATCAACCCAAAAGACTCTTAAATATCCAAGCTTAATATTTTTGGAAGTTGGAGTGGGGTGTTTTTAGATTTGGCTATCTTAGGAGGATATCTGTTTGTGCAGGTAACTATTACTGTGCAGAATTATTAGGCAACTTATTAAAAACCAAATATAATCCCATGTCACTTGTTTATTTTCACCAGGTAAACCAATATCAGTGCACAAAATACAGAAATAAACATTTCTGACATGCTAAAACAAAAACCCAAAAAATTAGTGATCAATATTTCTTTATGATGACACTCAGCAGCCTCCATCCACAGATTGCATCAGTTACTTGACCTGTTTTCGATCAACATTGCGTGCAGCAGCCACCACAGTCTCCCAGACACTGTTCCGAGAGGTGTACTGTTTTCCCTCCCTGTAGATCTCACATTTGGCCAACACACTTTTTGCAATCCTGTTGGCTATTTGACATGTAACGCTTTATTGTTCGGTGATCACGCTTCAAAAGTTTGGAAATTTCAAGACTGCTGCATCCCTCTGCAAGACATCTCACAATTTTGGACTTTTCAGAACCCGTCAAACCTCTCTTTTGACCCATTTTGCCAAAGGAAAGGAAGTTGCCTAATGATTAAGCACACCTTCTATAGGGTGTTGATGTCATTAGTCAACACCCCGCCTCATAACAGAGATGCACATCACCAGATTTACTTAATTGGTAGTTGGCTCTCAAGCCTATGCAGCTTGGAGTAGGACAACACGTATAAAAAGTATCATGTGATCAAAATAGTCATTTGCCTAATAATTCTGCACACAGTGTAGTTGTGGTACACCTACAATAGTGTTCAAACTAATAGCAGTGGGTTAAATAACATGAGTTAAGCACAAAACCTTTATACTAGTTTTTATTTCCATGCATTGGGAACATTGCACACTGTTTTCTAATTCTAAACATGAAGAGAAATGTATATAATTTTTAACTATTTTACAGAAAATAGCAAAAAATGAACAATGGGCTGTTCTAAAAAAATAGCAGTGTCTGCATTTGTCTTTACAAACTCAAAATATGTACTCTTTTTTAGGATTTGGCATTCCTGTGAATCATTAACCTAATACTTAGTTGTATACTCAGTTTTTAAGAACTGCTTCACATGTATGTTGCATAGAGTCAACCAACTTCTGGCACCTGTCAACTGTTATTCCAGCCCAGGATGCTTTGACTACATCCCACAATTTTTTGGCATCTGTTGGCTTTGCCTCAGAAACAGTATTTTTGATGTCACCCCACAAGTGTTCTATCGGATTAAGATCCGGTCATTGGGCTGGTCACTCCATAACCTCAATTATGTTGGACTGCAACCAATAATTTGATCGTTTACTGGTGTGTTTAGGGCAGTTGTCTTGTTGAAACACCCATTTCAAGGGCATATCCTCTTCAGCGTAAGGCAACATGACCTCTTCAAGTATTTTAATATATGCAAACTGGTCCATAATCTCTGGTATGCGGTAAATAGGTTCGGCACCATAGTAAGAGAAACGTGCCCATATCTTGATGCTTGTTCCACCATGCTTCACTGTCTTCAGAGTGTACTGTGGCTTGAATGCAGAGTTTAGGGGTCATCTGACAAACTGTCTGTGGCCCTTGGACCCGAAAAGAACAATTTTACTTTCATCAGTCCACAAAATGTTTCTCCACTTCTCTTTAGGCCAGTTGATGTGTTCTTTGACAAATTGTATCCGCTTCAGTACATGTCTTTTTTTAACAGTGGGACTTTGCGGGGACTTCTTGCTAAGAGATTAGCTTCACACAGGCATCTTCTTCTACAGTACTCACAGGTAACTTGAGACTGTCTTTGATCATCCTGGAGATGATCATTGGCTGAACCTTTTCCATTCTGGATATTCTTCGATCCATTCGAATGGTAGTCTTCTGTTTTTTTCCACGTCTCTCTGGTTTCACTTTCCATTTTAAAGCATTGGAGATCATTATAGCTGAACAGCCTATCATAGTCTGCACTTCTATATAAGTTTTACCCTCTCCAAACAACTTTTTAATCAAAGTACGCTGTTCTTCTGAACAATGTCTCGAATGACCCATATTTCTCAGGCTTTCAAGGAGAAATGAATGTACAACATGTGCTGGCTTCATCCTTAAATAAGGGCCACCTGATTCACACCTGTGTCTTCACAGAATGATTGACCTCACTATTGAACTCCACACTGCTATTATTTTGAACACACCCCCTAACAATTAATTATTCGAATACACAGACTCATAAACATGCAGATCATGAATGCGGAATTTGTTGGTTTTCTTAGAATCTACTGCACCAACCGGTAAATTGTTTGTCATGTGGTGGTAATATAATATATACCAAAAACAGTGATTAATCTGGTTAGTCATATTGGACTGCTATTATTTTGAATACTACTGTACATACTATGCACCTCCACTTTGCCATCCATGCAGCAAAAAGGAGTCAAACAATTCTCCTGTGACTTTTCACACACAACAATAACAAGAATGGCAAATGCCTGTAGTGAATCGACCAACGTTTGTGGTATCAGACGCCTCTTACGCTTTCTCTCTTCCTCTTTTGCGTTGTCATGAGGGAGAAGAGAAAATATCCCGGCATAATGATCCTGCGAATACAGCACATAGCCTATCTAAACATTGTACACTTTTCCATCCTAATCACAACAATCCAATATCCATAACACCCACATATATACCAGAACTTACACAAAACAGATTTAAAGCCTAGAAAAATTGGAGTAGGACGCCCAACATGTCAAAAAAGGAACAAAAAATGAAGTATTAAAAACACTTTTATTAGTAGAAACATTAAAAAAAAAAAAATGTCTATATAACAATAGTAGAAAAGGTCGTGCAGGGTAGGAGATACACAAACAGCAGATACAGCAGTTTATACGTGGGTCCCCCGGGAGCAGGGTGAAACGAATCCCATCAATAGATAAATAGTTCATAGAGCAGGTAAAATGGTATATACTCAATGTAAACAGCTGTAGGGCATATATACAAGCTCAGAATCTAGGTGGGAAGAGTACAATGAAATATAAAGGGAAACCACTGCTCAGAGTGGAGGGAAGAAGAATGACCAGAGCAGGAAAAAGGTGCAAAGTCAGAGACTCACCCATGGGGACTAAAGTAACCACGTCACCGTACTGCAGCCCCGACGCGCGTTTCGCGTGGCTTCCTCAGGGGGCTGTGGTTGTGGATAGAGTGGGCGCCTTTAAATATCCTCCCAGATGAATTGCTGATTGATGCAGCGCATGCGAAGCGGCAGCGTCCCCCCGCCCCGCGTCACGTCCGGCCAGTTTCCCGGGGGGACTGTGGGCAGCGACATACACGATGACGTCACTACCCATAATCCCCACGTACGGAAGCCCGACGGGACACGGCCAAAGGAGGACGGCACTGCCCATGCGCGGCTCAGCGACAGCCATACCAAGTGAGGACAAGGGTAAGGGCAAAGATATCTCTTAGACAAAAAGGGTACTAGCTGTCAGAAACCAAGGTGCAGGTAGAGTACATGCCCCATTCGTGCTACAAGTATAATAGTGTCATCATAGATATATATTAAGGAGTAAATGTAAGTAAGTATGCATTTTTAGAGTCTAACAGGGACACCATTGCATATACATAATGCGATAATGACTACGGCAGCTAGAGAGAGAAGCATATTCAAATGTATGGAACAATACATAAGTTGCCACAGAAAACAAGTGCAAATTATACAGAAGTCCAATGCATGCCCAATTATAAATATTGGGAAGAATAAATATATCCAGGGGTAGAGAGCATTGTAAGTAGCAGTAGGTCGACTCATAGAGATAATTTGTGACATTAGGTATTCATAATAACTGTAAATGTCCGTCCCATATGCGTCCAGAAGTATCCTAGATGGTATGGAGATATAGGTGATGGCGCCTAAATATAGAGGAATAATAGAAGAAACAGAGAAAAAATTAGACAATAAGAAAAATAAAAAATCCACATTAAAAACAAAGGAGAAGAGAACCTACAAGAATGAAGAGAAACTATTGTGTTCATTAAGACTACCAGGGGTCACCGTGTCCAGTACTGCAATCCAGCGGCATTCCAGCTGCGCCAAAATGCGCTTATAGTTACCTCCCCTGGTAATACAGCACATAGCCTATCTAAACATTGTACACTTTTCCATCCTAATCACAACAATCCAATATCCATAACACCCACATATATACCAGAACTTACACAAAACAGATTTAATTCACACAAAAGAAAAGAAATCTTTTGGATATATAAATTACAAACCATTTGTTCTCTTGGTTTAAATGAAATGACGAAGAAGACCCTATGTTGATAGAAGATGTACAACAATTAACCTCAAAGGACTCTTCAGGATGGACATAATTGTTTCTTTTATTGGAAAAAAACCCTCTCTCCTGAACTGCCCTATTGTGGCCTGTTACGTCATCTACTGGTGGAATACTGAACTGCACCTCATTCATGTGTTTTACTAGAAATTAACAAGGTAATATTAGTAACAGTAACCCCTTTTGCGACTTCTCTTTATGACCTCCCCCTCTTTGATGTGGGCTCCGGCGCTGAGCCCGCATCGTTTCAGGCACATGACAGCTGATTTGATCAGATGTGCCCCTAACAGCCACAAGTGGAATTACCCCTGCCATGTGATCGCGAGGTGCTGATTGGTTGACATGACAACCCGGGGTCTGCAGGAGACCCCTATGGTTGTCATTGTCGACCTGCTATGAGCGTCGCCCTCCGGTCGGTGTTCATAGCAGATGAGCATTTCTGCTACACATAGCAGGGCTGAAGACTTGCTATTAGTGATGATTGAGCATGCTCATTGCTCAAGATTTACGAGCATGCTCGGACGAGCACCTATTATTATTATTATTTATTATTATAGCGCCATTTATTCCATGGCACTTTACATGTGAAAAGGGGTATACATAGCAAAAACAAGTACAATAATCTTGAACACAATGTGACAGCGACTGGTACAGGAGGAGCGAGGACCCTGCCCGCGAGGGCTCACAATCTACAAGGGACGGGTGAGGATACATTAGGTGAGGGTGGAGCTGGTCATGCGGCGGTGGTTACTGCAGGTTGTAGGCTTGTGGGAAGAGGTGGGTCTTCAGGCTCCTTTTGAAGGTTTCCACGGTCGACGAGAGTCTGATGTGTTGGGGTAGAGAGTTCCAGAGTAGGGGGGAAGCACGGGAGAAATCTTGTATGCGATTGTGGGAGGAGGAGATAAGAGGGGAGTAGAGAAGGAGATCTTGTGAGGATCGGAGGTTGCGTGCAGGTATGTAACGGGAGACTAGGTCAGAGATATATGGAGGAGACAGGTTGTGAATGGCTTTGTATGCCATGGTTAGGGTTTTGAACTGGAGTCTCTGGGCAATGGGGAACCAGTGAAGAGATTGACAGAGAGGAGAGGCCGGGGAATAGCGGGGGGACAGGTGGATTAGTCAGGCAGCAGAGTTTAGGATAGATTGGAGGGGTGCAAGAGTGGTAGAAGGGAGGTCACAGAGCAGGAGGTTGCAGTAGTCGAGGCGGGAGATGATGAGGGCGTGCACTAGTGTTTTTGCAGATTCATGGTTGAGGAATGTGAAGATCCGGGAGCTATTCTTGAGTTGGAGTCAGCAGGAAGTGGAAAGGGCTTGGATATGTGGTTTGAAGAAGAGATCAGAGTCCAGGGTTACTCCAAGGCAGTGAGCTTGAGGGACTGGGGAGAGTGGACAGCCATTGACATTGATAGATAGGTCAGTTGGGGGGGTGAATGGGATGGTGGAAAGATGATGAATTCTGTTTTGTCCATGTTAAGTTTTAGAAATCTAGCAGAGAAGAAGGATGAAATAGCAGACAGACATTGTGGGATTTTGGTTAGTAGGGAGGAGATATCGGGTCCAGAGAGGTAGATCTGTGTGTTATCAGCATAGAGGTGATAATGAAAGCCATGGGACTCTATGAGCTGTCCCAGGCCTAAGGTGTAGATGGAGAAGAGCAGAGGTCCTAGGACTGAACCTTGGGGGACACCGACAGATAGGGGGCGAGATGAGGAGGTGGTGCATGAGTGGGAGACACTGAATGTCCTGCCTGTTAGGTATGAGCAGTTCCAGGATAGGGTCAAGTCTGTGATGCTGAGAGATGAGAGAGTTTGTAGTAAGAGGGAATGGTCCACTGTGTTGAAGGCAGAAGACAGGTCTAGGAGGAGGAGGACGGAGTAGTGTCGCTTAGATTTGGCCGTTAGTAGGTCGTTGGTGACTTTAGTCAGTGCCGTTTCAGTAGAATGGTGCGATCGGAAACCATATTGTAGGCGGTTGAAGAGGGAGCAGGAGGAGAGGTGGGAGGACAGTTCAGAATGGACATGTTGTTCCAGTAGTTTTGAGGCATAGGGGAGATGTGATATGGGGCGATAGCTAGACAGAGAGGATGGGTCAAGGGAGGGCTTTTTGAGGATGGGTGTGTTAGAGGCATGTTTGAAGCATGAGGGGAAGACACCAGTTGTTATTGACAGGTTAAAGAGGTGGGCTAGGGTTGGGATGAAGATAGTGGTAAGCTTTGGGATGAGGTGGGATGGGATTGGGTCAAGTTTACAGTTCGTGAGGTGTGATTTGGAGAGTAAAGAGGAAAGTTGATCTTCCGTAATGGTGGAGAAGGTGGTTTTGAAGGAGGAGGGTTGAGTAGGTGTGGGGAGGGGCTGTGGGGGCTTTAGGCAAAAGCTTTGTCTGATGGTGTCAACCTTCTGCTTGAAGAATGAGGCAAAGTCTTCGGCTGAAATAAGAGGAGAGGGAGGAGGCACTGGGGGACGGAGGAGAGAATTGAAGGTGTTGAATAGTTGTTTGGGGTTGTGAGACAGGGAGGATATGAGGGATGCGAAGTATGTTTGTTTTGCGAAGTATTATCTTCAGCATGCTCGGGCTTTAAGTTTTTGACTTGCCCCCCTGGGCCGTGGGGTACCCAGAACCGGGCCTTCTGGTGTACGCTGCTGATGGGGGTAGTAGTGGCAACCCGATCCCATGGCTCAGGGTGGTGAGACCAAAAGGTGGCAGTCTATTTATCAGTGTTTTGAATGTCCAACTACGCCACCCATTGATTGCGGTCAGAGATAACCGCCGCTGCGAGGCAGACCGCTACGGCTGGTGTTGGTGTGCAGCACAGGGATAGGATAACTCCCCACGGGAAAAGTGTAACCTCAGGGCAGTGTAGGTGGATGCTGGGGGTGATGGTGCAGGCGCAGCAAAGATCACACTGAGTCCAATGGTGCAGTCCAGGGTTTTTACTCACAGTTGTTATCCAAGTCACTTCTGTCAGCAATGAATGCCCAAGTTGTGCTGCGTCCACCAGGTGAGGAGCTCGGTCAACCCCCAGGCAATTCAGGAGTATGGCACAGGACCCCCTTCTGTCCTTTCTCTGGCCTCTCGTGCCCCACCAGTGACCAAACTTCTGTCCAGCTACCGCGGACCGTGTCGGGTAAGCGTTGGCCTCCGCTTCCCGCTATCCTATATGGCGCCTTCCTAGGAGGTTTGGCGGGGGGTCGCACCAATAAATGATCACGACCTCCGGTTCTTGGCTGAGGGATGATTTACCTCCACCAACTTGGGAATCCGGTACCCTTCCACAGCCTGACCCTTCACCCGATATAATGCGGGTTTGCAACGGTTGCTGTCCGTTCTGCTCTCTTAGGGTCCCTTCTGCGTTCTTGTTTCTGGAGCCTTTCTACTCCTCTGTCTCTTCTCCTATCTTGCTTCTCCTTCTTCTCTTCTCCTCTCTGGCCCCGGCCTTCTCTCTAGGCCTGCCTCGTGGAGCTGAGCTCAGGCTGAGCCGCGGCTCCCTGTCAGCTCTGACTGAACTACTCTCTACTCCTTTTCTCTCTACTCTCAACAAGATGGCTCCCACCTTTTATCTGCTTCTCTGTGTCTGAGGTCAGGTGACCTGCACCCAATGAGCTCATTCCTATGCTCCAGAAACTGTCCCCTTTTGCTCCCACACCACTGGGTTCTCTCCTCCCTCCCCACTCCAGCCAGGGACATGGTCACTTGTGCCTGCAATATGGGAGCACCGGCGAGCTGTCCCCCGGAAATGGGGAGTGTATGTGTGTGCAGCTAACTGACCCCTGGTCCACACTCCATCCTTACCTGGAAGTGGAATATCACACCTCTGGTTGAGGTGCAATACCCCTGAAGCAACTGAACCCTCGGGGCGCTACATTTCCGTAGCTCCGTGAACATGATTTGCGACTGTTTGACAGCTTTAATACATGTGTGGAATGCTGGAAAAACAGGCATTCCTCACATGTATTAAAGCTGTCAAACAGTCGCAAATCACGTTCCCGGAGTGACGAAAACTTAAAGCCCGAGCACACTGAAGATAATAGGTGCTCACCTGAGCATGCTCGTAAATCTCGAGCAATGAGCATGCTCGATCATCACTACTTGCTATGTGTAGCACAAGTGATCAGACGATGGCAGCTTCAACTCTCCCATGGAGGGTATTAAAGCAGGTAAAAAGTAAAAAAAATGATTTAAAAAATGTAACAGTTCATATCACCCTCCTTTTGCCCCATTCAAAATAAAACAATTAAAAATAAAAATTACACATATTTAGTATCGGCGAGTTCAGAATCACCCGATCTGTCAAAATATAAAGAGAATTAATCAGATCGGTAATGAGGAAAAAAAACAAAACTGTAGAATTTTGGTTGCTGCAACATTGCAATAAAACGAAATAACGGGCAATAAAACATCGTATCTACCCCAAAATGGCATCAATAAAAACGTCAGCTCAGCGCGCAAGAAATAAGCCCTCACCCGGCCCCAGATCCCAAAAAAGGAGATTCCATGGGTCTTGGAAAATGGCTCCATTATTTTTTTTTTTACAAACTTTGGAATTTTTTTTCACCACTTAAATAAAAAAGAACCTATACATGTTTGGTGTCTACAAACTCGTAATGACACGGAGAATCATAATGGCAGGTCACTTTTAGCATTTACTGAATATGTTAAAAAAACAATTGTCAAATTGCACTTTTTTTGCAATTTCACCACACTTGGAATTTTTTTCCCGTTTTCCAGTACACAATATGGTAAAATCAATGATGTCGTTCAAAAGTACAACTCGTCTGCGAGAAAAAAGCCCTCACACGGCCATATTGACTGAAAAAAAAAAGTTATGGCTCTGGGTAGAAGGGGATCAAAAAATGAAAATGCAAAAACAAAAAATCCCAGGATGGTAAAGGGGTTAAATGAGCAATGTATATATGTGATTTGTTTTTTGAAATCTATGTCTTAATCCACAGTTTTTAATACACCGTATTTTACAGACCATAAGGTTTTAGAGGAGGAAAATAGAAAAAAAATGTGAAGAAAAAAATGTCATGCCGCATTGTTATGGGGAAGGGTCTCCTGCTGGCACTGTTTATGGCCCCCACACGCCGATGTCAGCTGCCGGAATATTCACTGCTCCCCATGCCCGGGGGTGTGGAGAAAGTTTTAAGAAAATTATACAAACAACCTTTTCACCTATCTAGATTAGTGCCCTTATGGGAAAATCCTAGATTTATTCAGGGTAAACAGAACAAGCTTTGCAAGCAATGGAACCAGAAAGGGATTTATTAAATGATAATGAAGGAAGGCTGCTCACCTGGCAGGAATTCTCAGGGATGTATGATATGGGAGATCATCAATGTCTACAGTACCACCAAACAGTTACTTTCTACAGCTCTATGGTGAGAGATTTCGGGAAGGTGGAAAGGAGGGGTGATTTTGACATATTGATGTGGTCTAGCTCATGGGTAAATTCCCTATCCACAATATACCAAAGGATTAAGAGACAAATTCTGCACACTGCGGTACCTGATTTTTTTATCCATTGGAGTATAGCGCTAAATGACACTTAGATAGATGGTAAACTTTTGACGGGCTTGGATAAAGTAAAAATAGCAATGAACAATGGAGAGAAATGCAGAACAAACTGATTCATAATGCCATTTATGCTTTCAATTTTTCCTACAAAGATGCTTCATCACATTATTTATGAAAATGCCCAAAATGTAACCTAAAACCAATTTGTTTGATAGCATCAGGCGATGCCCTTCCACCCAAATGGTGTGGGAAGAGACCCTTCTCTATTTAGATAACGGTTGGAGAATTAAAGTACCACAGTCTCCTCGGGCATGTTTATTTCATCATATTGTAACAGAACATCGGGAGGATGGGGACAGCGTTCTGTCTATACAGATAATACATGTAGTTCTTTTGGTGGTTAAAAAATGTATACTTAGATATTGGTTGAAGAAAGAGACACCTCAATTATCTGAAATAATCAAAACTCTGAAAACCTTATTAGTTTATGACAAACTTGAGTAAGAAAGACAAAAAGAAAAGGCGACGACAGCGTTTATTCACAAACTGAGATCTTTTAATGAATATAGCAATACACAATCTGATATGTCACAGCTGATGAAAGTATTCTGACACACATCCTGGTATCATACGGAGGAACATAGGGGGACAACAGGATTACTTAAAGTCTAATGGATTCACTTATTTTTACATCTATTCATATAAGGATTTTGGAAAAGTGTTTTTTTGTTGTTTTGCTTGCGGAGTTAAAAATTGAATCTGTTAAAATTGTGGAAAAAAAATGATTGGATGGATTTCACACTTATTTATAAAGATGCGGTCTGTGTTGGTAAATGTCATGGAGATTCTAGGATTATAACCTGATTTGTTTGTCTATTTTGTCTCATTAAATAAAGTTTGTTTAAAAAAAAAAAGATGAGGACACTAGATTCCATCATGACATCATAATTAACCATCACTACTTACAGAAGTGTTTACACCCATATAGTCACTTTGACATTCCGGTGTCATTGCTGTCAGTGAGAAGCTACATAGCTAATCATATACTGATTGCGCTTGGATTTACTTTGGATTTACTTGAAATGTCTGAAATTCCTTCAGACAGACTTCAGGTGTTAGCACTGCTCCAGGGGATTCTTACCACCTACGCCCCTGACATTGTGCTACCACTACCCGATGGCGTCCTCAGCTTCACTTACCGGCTGGTTATGAAGCTTGTGATAGACTGCCTGACCAAATACCACAAAGGTCGTATTAGCTCAGAATATCTTGAGCATTTACAGCAAAACATCTGGATACTCGTACAGCAGGTAAATAGCAGGCAATCTGCACAAATCTTATAATAATAATAATAGAATATGGTAAGGGATTACAAGTTTAAGTTTAACCTGTTCCAAATACTAAGATAAGAATAGCCGGGGACCAAAAATAGGGCATACAGGCTACATGACAAGGGAAATTGAGGTATCTAAAGTGTTAATTGAAATAGGGACAGGAAGGTTGTTACCGTGGGGTGAATGGGATTGGTTAACCTTGTAAGGACCAGGAAATTTGACATTTTTTGCTGTCATTTTTTCATCACTTTCTTTTAAGAGCCATAACTTTCTTATTTTTCTGTTGGCGTTTGTGAGAAGAGTTGTAGCTTTGAGTGGCTCCATTCTTTTTACCATAAAATATACAGTAGTAGTTTGGGGTTTTTGTTTTTACGGCGTTTATTATGCATTAAAAATCACCTGGAAATATGATTTTCCACGTCAGTTTGATTAAGGCGATACCGAATATGCAAAGAAAATTCAGAATATTGCGAAAACATTTTTTTGCTTTGAGTCGCTAAATTCTGAGACCCAAAACTATTCTTATTTTTCTGTTGATGGGGCCCAGTGAAGACTTGTTTTTTACGCTGTAAGATATGGAGGAAAGGAAGGAGGATTTAAAAGGCGGTACTTGATAAATAGAGGGTTTGGGGAGATGTGATTTTTAATTGTCACAGGCCGATTTACACAAGTCGTAAGCAGTCATGTGTCTTACTTACATGCCCTAGGTGTGGAGGGTGGACGTGGAGATATAAAAGGAACCTGTCGCCTAAAATAATGCTATTAACCTGCACCTCAATTTGCAGGTTAATAGCGTTCTGACACCATGCAGCCGCCACACTGAAATAAACTGTATCCCCCCTGGCAGCCTCGCTCTTTCAGTCATATCGGTGGCGCCGGCAGGCTTTCAGTCACCGTTCTCTGCATAGTGAGCGGCGGCTGTAACCACACCCGGCACTGACTGACAGCCGGTGCTAATATGGCCGCACAATGTCAGAATGCTACTAACCTGCATATCAACTCCATATCTGCAGGTTAATAGCATTACTTTACATGACAGGTTCCCTTTAGAGGTTTACAAATGACCGGATCCCTCGTCAGCTGTCATGTAGTATTTGTAGTGCCGATATCAGGAGTAACATGGCGACATAAATGGTGTCCTCCATTCTGCACTTTCTCTCATGATTTTCCTTTCTTGTTTATTTCCATCTCTATAGGCTGAAGAAAAATCCCATAGTGGAGAATTGACCTTTATTAAACAACTGGCCCAGAATGTCCTCCTTGTACTGGAGTATCCGGCCTACTCCCTGGAGCGCCTGGTAAGGAGCCATCGTCTTCTATATCTCATGTCCTTGTTGTCTGATCTTCTCCAGATTACCGTCATATAGCAGAAACTCAGATTTATGGTGGTAGAGGCCTCCCTGTCCGCTCCAGGCAGACACAGGACATTTTATGGCTGCCTGTCTCTGCGGCTCCATCATATGTGAGGACAGTCTGTACTCAGCGGTGCGGAGTTAGTATTTCCGCTTCTGTCTCTCTCGATCATCACAATCTTCCTTCTTATAAATGCTGCAGTCCTGATAGAAGATATTGGAGATCAGTTGTAGATACAAGTCCCTTATACAACCCCTGGCAAAAATTATAGAATCACCGGGCTCGGAGGATGTTCATTCAGTTCTTTAATGTTGCTGAAAAAAAAGCAGATCACAGACATGGCACAAAACTAAAGTAATTTCAAATGGCAACTTTAGGGCTTTAAGATACACTAAAAGAAATCAAGATTAAAATGTGGTACTCAGTAAGGGTAATTTTTTTCATACCAAGCAGAGGGAAAAAAATATGGAATCACTCAATTCTGAGGAAAAAATTATGGAATCATGAAAAACAAACACACAAAAGAACACTCCAATACATCATTAGTATTTCGTTGCACCACCTCTGGCTTTAATAACAGCTTGAAGTCTCTGAGGCATGGACTTAATGAGTGACAAAGAGTACTCTACATCAATCTGGCTCCAACTTTCTCTGATTGCTGTTGCCAGATCAGCTTTGCAGGTTGGAGCTTTGTCATGCACCATTTTCTTCAACTTTCACCAAAGATTTTCAATTGGATTCAGATCTGGACTATTTGCAGGCCATGACATTGACCTTATGTGTCTTCTTTCAAGGAATGTTTTCACAGTTTTTGCTCTATGGCAGGATGCATTATCATCTTGAAAAATGATGTCATCATCCCCAAACATCGTTTCAATTGATGGGATAAGAAGACTGTCCAAAATATCAATGTAAACTTGGGCATTTATTGAAGATGTAATGACAGCCATCTCCCCAGTGCCTTTACCTGACATGCAGCCCCATATCATCAATGACTGTGGAAATTTGCATGTTCTCTTCATGCAGTCATCTTTATAAATCTCGTTGGAACGGCACCAAACAAAAGTTCCAGCATCATCACCTTGCCCAATGCAGATTCGCGATTCATCACTGAATATGACTTTCATCCAGTCATCCACAGTCCACAATTGCTTTTCCTTAGCCCATTGTAACCTTGTTTTTTTGTGTTTAGGTGTTAATGGTGGCTTATGTTTAGCTTTTCTGTATGTAAATCCCATTTCCTTTAGGCGGTTTCTTACAGTTCGGTCACAGACATTGACTCCAGTTTCCTCCAATTCATTCCTCATTTGTTTTGTTGTGCATTTCCTGTTTTGAAGACATATTGGATTAAGTTTCCGGTCTTGACGCTTTGATGTCTTCCTTGGGCAACATTGTGTGATGATTTACCTTCTTTTAAGAGTTTGATAATCCTCTAATTTGTTTCAATTGACATCTCTCGTGTTGGAGCCATGAGTCATGTCAGTCCACTTGGTGCAACAGCTTTCCAAGGTGTGATCACTCCTTTTTAGATGCAGACTAACTAGCAGATCTAATTTGATGCAGGTGTTAGTTTGGAAATGAAAATTTACAGTGTGATTCCATAATTTTTTCTTCATAATTTAGTGATTCCATAATTTTTTTCCCTCTGCTTGGTCTAAAATAAATTACCCTTACTGAGTACCACATTTTTAATATTGATTTCTTTTAGTGTTTCTTAAAGCCCTAAAGTTGCCATTGGAAATGACTTTAGTTTTGTGCCATGTCTGTGATCTGCTTTTTTTTCAACAACATTAAACAACTGAATGAACATCCTCCGAGCCCAGTGATTCCATAATTTTTGCCAGGGGTTGTATATTAATGTGGATTTACTGGGGGGAGCGGCTTTGTACAGTTCGTCCTATATTGAAATTATCCAGGAAATCCAATGTTTAGTCCTTCCTGTCTATTGTATGTGGTAATGTAGTATTTGTGAAATGTTATATTAATTGTATATATTATATCCATCAGGAAACATCTGAAGGCGACTCCAAAGAGGGGCAAAACGGAAATATTGCTGACCCTGATATCTGTCAGCCGGGGCCGAACCCTGATCTGATGGAAGGTAAGCCGGTCATCTAATATTCTACATACAAATATCAAGTTATAGAGAACGACAGAGAACATGGAGATTTACTCTTCATCCAATGTATGAGGCCGCTGGCGGCTCATGAGCCCCCATGGACTATAATGGAGGGGGTCACAAATGTACAAAGAGGCTCATTGGTCCCCAATCATGTAATTGTTGAGGATTCGGTGAGATCCTGAGCAATGACACGTTCATAGTACAGTATATATATATAGATATGCCATAAATATATACAGTGTGTGCAGAATATCCTTATATCTAGTATATTCCATGTACAGCGGTCTTATCATTTCCATTATTATATGGATGTGTTATATAAGTGGTGATATAGACTAATACATGTCGTCTCTTCATTATTTTATCATTATTATAGGAATAACTGTGCCGACAAATACTGATGGTGGAACATCTGAGCCACCAGAGATCATCCAGGAATCTGCCAGTGTAAGTATCATGGGACGTCTGTATATCATCAGATGACGGGTGGGAATTACACATCCCATATGACAATGGGATATCTCTGCTCTTATGTAGATCAGACCTATTATGTGTGACGGTGGTGTTATTATTCTGTCTCCTCCGTGTGATGTCCCTTATCCTCCCCTGCAGTACAATGATGTATGTGACGCGCCCCCTGGGCCAGTGTTGTTGGGGATACCCGGAGCCGGATCAGATGGGGGTTGTGGTCTCCGAGTGGCTGTGACCCGGTCCGTGCCCAGGGTGTCAAACTCAGTGTGTGGCAGTCCTTACTGATGTTACTAAAGTTCTTTATGTCGACTACGCCACCCGTTGAATTGCGGTCACTACGGCCGCCGCTGCAGCAGGGTCCGCTGAGGCTGATGGTGTTTGTGCAGCTTTGGTAGTATAACCCCCAACGGGAGGGGTATAGCCTCAGGGGGTCAGGTGCAGAGGATGGTGGTTGTGGAAGTGCAGGGATGATGGTAATGAGAGTCAGAGTCGGGTTGTGCAGTTCAGGGTTCTTTACTTACTGCAGATGTTCCGGTCACTCCGGCCTTGAGTGACCACCCGAGCCGTGCTGCGTCCACCAGGTCCTGGACTCGGCCAACCCCCAAGTAGTTCTGGAGCGTGGTTCTGAGCTCCCGTTCTGTCCTGTCCTCGTCTCTGGCCTTCCCCACCAGGGATCCACCTATGTCCGGCTCCCTCGGGCCTTCTGTTGGTAACCCTTGACTCTGGGTTCCCTGACCCTACGCGTGGTCTGCCTTCCGAGTGGATATGGCGGGTGGCCGTGGCAGATGCTGCCCACGGCCTCCGGTCTCTGGCTGAGGTATGTTGTAGCCCCCCACCAGTTTGGGATCCGGTACCCTGTTGCCAACTCTTCACCCTGTGATTATATTTGGGCTCTCAGAGTTCCTTCTTTCTCCCCCTCTGGGTCTTTCTTTCTCCTCTCTCACTCTTGGGCTGGGGCTGCTCTGCTCTTCTGCTCTCTTCCACTCCTCTGCAAAGGCTTACTGACTGTCTTCTCACAGACTGACTGTGGCTGACTGACTGACTGACCCTGATCTTAGATGGTGCCCACCTTAAATACTCCCTCTATGTGTGAGCTCAGGTGACCAGCACCCAATGAGCTCCTATCTTTACCCAGGCTGCTCCCCCTATCTGCCCCTACACTACTGGGATGTACCACCCCCCTCCCACTCCAGCCAGGAACAGACTCTGTCGTACCTGCACATTTCTAAGTGGGAGTACCGTTGGTCTGTTCCTCAGAAATGGGATGTGTGTAGTGCATGCAGCTTTCTGAGCTCAGTTCCACACTCCATCCTTACCCGGGAGTGGAATATCACACCTCTGGGTTGAGGTGCAATACCCCTGTAGCAGCCGAATCCTCAGGGTGCTACATATGTGTATGGGGA